>NW_025421844.1:17500-510522 GCF_011764305.1 Mustela putorius furo
AAGAGCACTGCTTTGCAGAAACATCATGAATTTTTCCCCTGCAGGAGCTTGTAGCAACTTCCCTTAATTCTGCACCCAGGAATCTCAGCTCAGGTCCCAGCCCCTCATCCAGGTACTCAGGAAAGTGTCTCAGGTTCATCTGAGGCCTTACAGGCTGACAAAAATAAGGAGATAAGACCACCACGCACTTTTAAAAGTTTACTTCAGAGTGCTGGTCAGTGACCTATCACAGACTTAGTGTGAGAATCGTGTTAGTAAAACTGTGTCTACTGCAGACCCCTGGAAACGTGGATGTCAGCTTTGCCACCTCCTTTGGATGGATTGCCTATTGTTCAGGGGTCGGGAGAATGACTTATGGACTGGCTTTATGAGCTATCTCTTCTGCAACTGTAATTGTCTGGATAGTTCTTACATTGGTGGCGACACCTATAAGGAATGAAGCTATTAAAGCATAAATGCGACCAAAGACCACTCTCAGATATATCACCGATTCATGACTTTGTCTGATTGACCGCATTCTTCTTGGAGGGTGTCCACTGTCTATACTTCCTCCTTTACCTCGCAATTCACAGAATGGTGGATCCCAGCCTACATGGCAATGGCAGTTCCTGTTATTGTTGCAAATTCCCCTGCGATGGCATTTCTCAGGGAAACAGTCATAATTTATTTCACCTATAGTACCGATGCAGGCAGAATTATTACAGAACTTTCCATGACCACAGGGAGTACCAGGTCTCACATGACCAACATCAGTTGTTCCTGTGGAGCGATGTGTGTCCAATCCCCAACACCAGACACCTGAAATCTTAGACTGATGGAAGCCCACATGTTCTTGCAATTGAGGGAGATGAGTTACATTGGTACACTGCAGCCTTCCACACTTGACATCTTGGTCCCCACAACGAATAAAGTGTCTGGCTGCAAACTCTCTTTTACAGTGTCCAAATCGGTGGCCTTTTTTATTAATTCGGTAGCAGGCACCTGGCCCTTCCACAGTGTTTGCACCAAATATTTCTTTGCAGTGCATGGTACGGTCAGTGCAGTTTCCACGATAGCAGTAGCCTTCTTCAGTGCAGGGGGTTCCATCTTGCATGTAGAAATTATCAGGACATTCAGAAGATCCCCCCTTGCAATATTCTGGAAGGTCACATATATTTCGGATTGGTCTACAGAGTGTCCCAACAGCAGAGAAGGTGCAGTTTGTACAGCATAGTCCTTTATCACAAAGAAATGTAGTTTCAAGTTTGCAGTTGTTACCACAGCAGGGGTTGCTGGCACACTGCTTGATGGAGCCACAGTCACACTGCTCCTTCTCTTCTACTATAGAGTTTCCACAGCGTATATGTGTGAGGCTTGTGTTAAAGAATATCACTTCTTCATCGAATAGGCAATGCTTATTAATGCTCAGAATATTTTGTAAGTGTGCAAAAGAACAGTTACTAAAGGAATCTGTCAATACAGGATATCTGTACATGATGCAGCTGGACCTCCTCTGGCAACTGCACTCAGGATTATCAAAAGGAATACCAATGGATCTTGCACAGTATTGGGAAGTTATCACAGCTAACAATAAATAATGTCTTCCCAGGTGACCAACCATATGTAGGCATCGAGGAGAGCATAAACCGAAGGCTGCAGGCTCATTTTGATAGTCTTGTGGTCCTTCCTTAACCACAACAAAGGATGAACTTGGATTTATGATTCTGAACAAGTAAGTCTCATGAAATCTGTGGTATGGACCAGATGGCAATCTATAATCATTCATGTTGACTGGATCTCTTACATCAAATATTAGGATTGCAGTAAGATGGAATTTTATATCAAGGCCTTTATATATTGAGTCCATTAAACTAACCATATCGATCAGAAACTTTGCACATGTTGTTACATTATTATATAAACGATAAACTGAATTGGAGCTTTGAGCAAATCCTTTGATCATGGATTTATGGGAGGAAAATATCCTGTTACTGATTCTGGAGCCTGGAATGGCAATTTCTTGAGGGAACAAGGTGTCCATATCCTGCTTGTATCCCACTTTATAGGTAGGTCCCGTCGCATTTATGTCTGCCACTATCTGAGAAACAATGTGCTCAAACCTTTGGGAATTGCTGAGGGGTTTGATTTCATAGGCAAGGTCATCCAACTTCATGATACCCTCAAGACCCCCATAGCATGTGTCCACGGTGACCATGGAAAGAGGAATCTCCTCCAGGTAGCCGACGTAGTAACAGTCTGGAGGAATGAAGGGATAGTCCATCTGCAAGGCTCCTTGGTCGTCCTGAGTCATCATCAGCAGATGTCTGGACCAAAACAGTTTCTTGTGCCGCATGTGGATAATGTGCCTCTTGCCCCCAAAATGCAGACTGTAGGACAGCCATCCCGGCATCTGAACACCTTTGCCATGGTGTACCTCCTTCCTGGGAATGACCACCTCAGAGGAGATGTAGCGCCACGAGGGATGGCCTTGAGAACCCTGGGCAGGAACCAGCCCTGCCCAGAGAGAAAGCACCAAGAGGAGTGCCTTCATGGTGACCTGACCTGCCAGACTCAGGCCCTTGCTCAGAGATATCTGTCTGTGAGAATGGATCAAGGGAAGATCCTCAGTGAGGGCCTGACCTAGAGCATCTGACAGAACAGAGGGCTGCTTCAGGCTACCAGCACCCCACACCTGGGGGCCACCTGTGGGGATGAGGTCACAATCGCTGGGTGTGGCAGTGGGTGGGCCTACACATCAGTTCAACTGTGGTGGATGTGTGAGAGATGAGTGAGACATGTGCATGCATGCTCACATGGACATGGGAAGTGTGTTGGGCCCAGAGGTACCCCCGTTTTCATCACGTTTAGTCTTTTCTCCAGATACTTGAATACATGACATACAGTAATAATGTAACTCACTCCTTTACCAGTTTCATCTCCTGTGGTACTGCTGGGTACACTTTCTGTGGATTACCCCCATCATTCACCATAGAGACCACTCCTTTCTACTTTGTCGGCATGTCGAGGTAGACATTGCAAATGTTACCTTATAGGCATTGAAGAAAATGACTTTGTAACATTACCTCTATTTTCCTGGTTTTTCATTCATTGGCAAGTGATTTGATCTTTTTGGTTTTTATTTTGAATCTTCCTTTGAGCTTACTGAGTAAAATACTCCCCAGTACTCCATGATGATAGGTGAGTTACAAGTTTGTTTTCTCACACCAACTGGTGAGAACAGAAAGTACTGCTGACCACAGGTAAGACTGAAGTTTTCTTGCCTCTAATCCTACTTAATCAGAAGGAGCCATTTTGTTGTTATGCAGTAAACTTAGATTGACCCTATGTGGTAAACATAGACTGACCCTGCCCCTCCCAGAGGAACTTACTTGCAAAGCCCAGATACAAGGGCAGATCAGGCCAGGTAGAGACATCAAATCAGTGGGGCACATATATATCTACTAGGGTGAAATGTAAAATGTAAATTGGATGCCTGTGTGTGACCTAAAATGACTGTGTAGTTTTCTCTGTGTATTGCAATCTCATTGGCCACCTGTGTATAGCCTGGCTAAACTATCTCTATAAAAGTTAGTCTGTGAGACTGGGAGGGGTCGCCCCTTTACAAGAGATGGGCCTGATGGGTCAGTTTGATTCTCGATGCTTGGTGCAAAATAAAGCTTTATTTGAACTTTACTTTGAATCAGTCTTGCTCCTTTGATTACAGGCCCTAACACTGTGGTTCTTTCCTGTACTTTGGCAGCATATGTGGTTCCCTTCACAGCTGAAGGCTCAGGGGGAATGAGGTAAGTTTTTGTAGTTGGCATCATGCAGGCTGGGTGTGAACCAGAAGTGTTGCCAAACACTGTACTCCCTTCTTTTATCATCTACTCTAAACCCCCTTTAAAATCCCCTGGGTCAGGCAGCAAAATATCACTGTTGGCTTTTGAAGAAGAGTATGCCTTCTGCCAAAGTGGCTGGCCTCCTGAATAAACCTCACATTCCTTTCCAATCAAAACTCATCTCTTGTATACTGGCCTTTCCAACAATGGGAAGCTGAATTTGGGTTTAGATAACAATAAATCAGAGAGTGAAATGACAGTTTCCAGAGCTTATGGTAGGGCCAGTGGAGAGTTGCATCTCAAGGGGTGTTAATTGTCTGTCATGCAAGATGTTTAAGCTCTAGATGTGTCCTCCAAAACTCTGTACCTGTAATTAACAATACTGTGCTGTATAGTTTAAATGTTGTTAAGAGGGTAACTCTCATGTTTATTGAGATCTTAGCATAATACAAATGTGAAAATGTGAAAGACAGGAATTCTGCTTCTCTAATGACAGAGTTCTGAGCTCCATGGACATGCACTCTATTGAAAATGTGAAAATAATTACTACAAACTACTTACATATTTTGAATTCTAGTCACTTGTCAGATATAGCATTTGCAAATATGTTCATCCATTTCATAGTTTTTCTTTTTTTAAATAGTTTTGTGGATTATTTCCTTTCCTGTACAAACATGTTATTTGTTTGTTGGTTTGTTGGTTTTTGGATAAGTACAAAAAGCTTAGTTTTGCTTTGCTTTTCCTTGCTTCTGGAGACATACCTAGAAAAAATATGGAAGATGTTGAAGATGTTATTGCCTGTGTTCTCCATTAGGATTTTGATGCTTTCCTATCTCACATTTAGCTCTTTCATCCATTTTGATTTTATTTTTCTGTATGGTATAAAAGAGTGGTCCAGTTTCATTCTTCTGCATATTGCTGTCCACTTTTACCAACTGTTTTGTTTTGTAAGATTTTTATCATGTATTTGACAGAGAGACACAGCAAGAGAGGGAACACAAGCAGAGGGAGCACAGTTTTTATTTTTAAGAGACTGTGTTCCACCCCCATTGGATATTCTCTCCCATATTGTTGAAGATTAATTGAACATAGAGTTGTGGGTCCAATTCTTAGATCTTTCTTCTGTTCTGTTGTTCCATGTGTCTCTTTCTGTGCCAGTATCATACTATCTTGATAATGATACCTTTGTAATAAAACTAGAAGTCCAGAATAATGAACCTCAAGATTTGCTTTTATTTTTCAGGTTTTATTTGCCTATTTGGGGTCTATTTTGGTTGCACACAAACTGTGGGACTTTTTGGTCAGTGCTGTGAAAAAAACTGATACTATATTTATAGAGATTTCATGGAATCTGCAGATTGCCTTGAGTAGTTTATCTATCTATTTGTTTATTCATGTATATATGTATGTATGTATTTTTAGAGATTTTATTTATTTCTGTGAGAGAGGAAGAGTGCAGGAGAAGGGTAGAGGTGAAGAGGGAGAGGAAGAAGCAATCAGGGAGTCCAAAGTGTGGGTCATTTCCAACATTTTAAGATCATGACATGAGTCAGGGGCAGACACTTAACTGACTGAGTATCCCAGATGCTCCAGGTAATATAGGCATTTTAACAATATTGTTTTTTCTTTCAATCCGTGAGTATCAGAAGTATTTCTCCATTTCTTTATGTCCTCTTCAATTTTTTTTTTTATCAGTGTTTTATAGATTTCAGAGTATAGGGCTTTTACCTCATTGGCTACTTCTATTCCTAAGTATGTTACTGTTTCTAGTTTAATTATAAATGGTATTGATTCTTTGATTTCATGCTCTATTCTTCATTATTTGTGCATAGAAATGCAAATGAGTTCTGTAAGTTGATTTGTATCCTGTGACTTTACTAAACTCATTTTCCAGTTCTAGCAATTTGTTTTGGTTGAGTCTTTTGAGTTTTCTATATAGAGTATAATACTGAACTCCAAAAACTAAATAATCCAATTTAAAAATTGACAGGAAACCTGAGTAGACATCTGTCCAAAAAGGCTTACATATGGTCAACAGACACTTGGAAAGATACTCACCTCTTGGCATCATTAAAATAAAAATCAAAAACATGATGATATATCATCTCACACCTGTCAGAATGGCTAAAATCAACAACAGAGGAAGATAACATGTATTGGGGAAAATTCAGCAAAAGGAGAAAATTCATGGAATGTTGGGAATGAGAACTGTCGCAGTCACTATGGAAGACACTATGGAAATTTTTCAGAATGTTTACAATGTAACTACTTTATGACTCAGCAATCACACTTTGGGTATTTATCCAAAGAGCACAGAAATATTAATTCAGGGAAACTTGCACCCTCATGTTTATGGCAGCATTATCTACAATAGCCAAACTATGGAAACATTCCAAGTGTCCATCAACACATGATTGCATTCAGAAAACCAAATGGAATATACACAGTGGGACATATATATAATGGAATAGTCATTAAAAAGAACAAATTTTTTCCACTGTATATTTTTTCATGTTTTGTTGAAAATTATTTACTCATAGAGTTGAGGCTCAATATCTGGGCTCTCTACTCTGTTCCACTGGTCTATGTGTCTGTTTCTATGCCAGTACAATGCTGTCTTGGTGATCACAGCTTTGTAGTAAAACTTGAAATCAGGTAATGTGATGCCCCCAGTTGTATTTTTGTTTTTCAACATTTCCTTAGTGATTCAGGATCTCTTATGATTCCATACAAATTTCAGGATTATTTGTTCCAGCTCTTTGAAAAATACCACTGGAATTTTGATCGGAATGGCATTAAAAGTATAGATTGCTCTAGGCAGTATAGACATTTTAACAATGCTTATTCTTCTTATCCAAGAGCATGGAATGGTCTTCCATCTTTTTTTTTTTTTTTGTCTCCTTCAATTTCTTTCATGAGTGTTCTGTAGTTCCTCAAGTACAGATCCTTTACCTCTTTGGTTAGGGTTATTTTCAGGTATCTTATGGTTCTTAGTGCTATAGTAAATGGAATTGATTCTCTAATTTCCCTTTCTGTATTTTCATTGTTACTGTATAAGAAAGCCCCTGATTTCTGTGCATTGACTTTGTATCCTGCCACGTTGCTGAATTATTGTATGAGTTCTAGTATGTTGGGATGGAGTCTTTTGGGTTTTCCATATAAAGAATCATGTCATCTGCGAAAAGAGAGAGTTTGACTTCTTCATTGCCAATTTGGATACCTTTTATTTCTCTTTGTTGTCTGATTGCTGTTGTTAGGACTTCTAATACTATGTTGAACAAGAGTGGTGAGAGTGGGCATCCTTGTCGTGTTCCCGATCTCAACGAGAAGGCTGCGAGCTTTTCCCCATTGAGGATGATATTTGCTGTGGGTCTTTCATAGATAGAATTGATGAAGTTCAGGAATGTTCCCTTTATCCCTATACTTTGAAGCATTTTAATCAGGAACAGATGCTGAATTTTGTCAAATGCTGTCGGGAGCCAGTACAGGAGGCCTACTATAAGAGCTGTAAGGGACTGAATATGATTGGCTGTTCATTTAGGTCCACTCATGCGGGAGGTGCATGAGCACTGCATTCTGATTGGTTAACACTGCCTGCATAAAAACCCATGCGCCCGGGGTTAGAGGAGAAGGAAGAAAAAGCGATTAATAAAAAAGGTTCGCCGCTACGTGAGTCTCCGAGTCGTTCTTGCTGGCGAGAGCGACAAAATGCTTTTTCTGCATCAATTGAAAGGACCATGTGGTTCTTCTCTCTTCTCTAATTAATTTGTTCTATCACATTGATTGATTTGCGAATGTTGAAACATCCTTGTAACCCAGGGATGAATCCCACCTGGTCGTGGCTGATAATCTGTTTAATGTGCTGTTGGATCCTGTTGGCTAGGATCTTGTTGAGAATATTAGCATCCATATTCAACAGGGATATTGGTCTGAAATTCTCCTTTCTGGAAGGGTCTTTTCCAGGTTTGGAGGTCAGGGTAATGCTGGCTTCATAGAGTCTGGAAGTTGTTTTCCTTCTGCTTCAATTTTTTGAAACAGCTTCAGGATAATAGGTGTTATTTATTCTTTTAAAGTTTGGTAGAATTACCCAGGGAGTCAATCAGGTCCTGGCTCTTGTTTTTTTGAGAGGTTTTTGATCACTGCTTCAATCCTGTTACTAGATATTGGTCTATTCAGTTTGTCAATTTCTTCCTGGTCCAATTTTGGGAATTTATAGTTTTCCAGGAATGCATCCACTTCATCTAGGTTGCTTAGCTTATTGTCACATAACTGTTGATAATAACTTCTGATGATTATTGGGAAAACTGGACAAATATATGTAGAAGAATGAAACTCGACCATTCTCTTACACCGTACAAAATGATAAACTCAAAATGGATAAAATACCTCAATGTGAGACAGGAATCCATCAAAATGCTAGAGGAGAACATCAGCAGTAACCTCTTCAATATCAGCCACAGCAACTTCTTTCAAGATATGTCTCCAAAGGCAAAGGAAAAAAAAGAAAAGATGAACTTTTGGGACTTCATGCAGATCAAAAGGTTCTGCACAGCAAAGGAACAAGTCAAAAAATCAAGGAGGCAACCCACGGAATG
Organism: Mustela putorius furo; assembly: GCF_011764305.1. Lineage (NCBI taxonomy): Eukaryota > Metazoa > Chordata > Mammalia > Carnivora > Mustelidae > Mustela > Mustela putorius. Next base: position 25,914 of record NW_025421844.1, read on the forward strand.
GGATAAAATATTTGCAAATGGCATTACAGACAAAACGTTGATATACAGGATCTATAAAGAACTCCTCAAACTCAACACACACAAAACAGGCAATCATATTAAAAAAAAAATGGGCAGAAGATATGAACAGACACTTCTACAATGAAGACATACAAGTGGCTATCAGACAAATGAAAAAATGTTCATCATCAGGAGCCATCAGGGAGATTCAAATTAAAACCACATTGAGATACCACCTTACACCAGTTAGAATGGCCAAAATTAGTAAGACAGGAAACAACGTGCATTGGAGAGGATGTGGAGAAAGGGGAATCCTCTTCCACTGTTGGTGGGAGTGCAAGTTGGTGCAGCCATTTTGAATAACAGTGTGGAGATTCCTCAAGAAATTATAAATAGAGCTTCCCCTTGATCCTGCCTTTGCACTATGGGGTATTTACCCCAATGATACAGATGTAGTGAAAAGAAGGGCCATCGGTACCCGAATGTTTATAGCAGCAATTGCCACGGTCGCCAAACTGTGGAAAGAACGAAGATGCCCTTCAACAGACGAATGAATAAAGAAGATGTGGTCCATATACAGTCTGGAGTATGATGACACCATCAGAAAGGAGGAATACCCAACTTTTGTAGCAACATGGACGGGACTGGAAGAGATTATGTTAAGGGAAATAAGTCAAGCAGAGAGAGTCGATTATCATATGGTTTCACTTATTTGTGGAGCATAACAAATAGCATGGAGGACAAGGGGAGATGGAGAAGAGAAGGGAGTTGAGGGAAATTGGAAGGGGAAGTGGACCATGAGAGACGATGGACTCTGAAAAACAATCTGAGGGTTTTGAAGGGGAGGGAGGTGGGAGGTTGGGTAACCAATTGTTGGGTGTTAGAGAAGGCACGGATTGCATGGAGCACTGGGTGTGGTGCAAAAACAATGAATACTGTTTTGCTGAAAATAAATATATATATTTTTTAAAAAGAACAGAATTTTGACATTTGTATCAACACGGATAGAGCTAGACTGTATTATCCTAAATGAATTATTCAGTCAGAGAAATACAAATACCATCTGGGTTCACTAATATGTAGAATTTAATAAACAAAACAAATGAGAAAAAGGTACAAAAAGAGAGAGAGACAAACCAAGAAACAGACTATTAACTATAGAGAACAAACAGGATTACCAGAGAAGAAGCAAGTAGAGGCATGGGTTAAATAAGTTTTGGGGAATATGGAGTGCACTTGTGATGAACAGCAGGGATTATGTGGAACTGCTGAAACACTATATTGTATATCTGAAATTAATATTACACTGTATGATAATGAAAGAGATTTTAAATATAAAATTTATATATATATTTACAGTGTCTGGAAATAGCCTTGGTGGCATACAGCACATGAAAGGATTTAAACCAGGTTGAGGGGCAAGATGGTGAAGAAGTAGGAGACCCTGTTTCAATGGCTCCCCCAAATTTAGCTAAATAGTTACCAGAACACTCTGAACACCCATGAAATCAAACTGAAATGTAAGATTATACACTTCTGGATCTCTATTGGGCAGAAGACTTCAGTGGACAGGTAACATGGAGTGGGAATGCTCGGACTGATATTGGAGGATAAACAGATGGGGAAGGGAGCCACCAGAAATGAGCTATTGGAAAGTAATACCCCAATACAAAAGCGCCCTGTAATTGGGGACCAGCATTAACTTAGACTCTGGTTAAAAGCACTCAAAAAGGGGCACCTGAATGGCTCAGTGGGTTAAAGCCTCTGCCTTTGGCTAAGGTCATGATCCCAGGGCCCTGGGATTGAACCCCACATCAGGATCTCTGCTCAGCAGGGAGCCAACTTCATTCTCTCTCTCTCTCTCTCTCTCTGCCTGCCTCTCTATCTACTTGTCGTCTCTGTCTGTCAAATATATATTTTTTTTGAAAAGCACTCAAAAAGAGCAAAAGTTTTTAAGGGGCAACTGATGGAATTGGGTGGTCATGGCCATGGGCCTAAGCCCATAGACCCAGGATGATCACTGCTGGGAACCACCCATGCCAGAGACAGTCTGGCGGGGGGGGGGGTGTATAGTCTGTGGCCCTTGAGTCCACAGCTTTCAACTGCTTGCATCACTATTTGGGCTGGGCACACTCCTGCCCGTGCCTGAGAGATCCTGATGTGAACACAAGTCGGGATCCTTCAGACCACAGCCTTCCATCGCCCACGCGACCATGAGGTCTGAGCATACTCCCACTCATGCTTGAAAGAACATGTTGCAAACTCTGATCAGGATCCCTTGGCATATATCCTTCCATGGCCTGTGCCTCTGCTAAGTGTGAGCATACCAGGTGTGGACATGAAACCCAGACAGCAGTTCAGGCAATGGCAGTCACCCAGGTTTGGACTCCCCCAGACAAATACAGTTCATGGTTTTAGTGGAATGGGGTTCAGAGACAAGTGGGGGCCTCAAGCAACCCCTGAGACAGTGGCTGGGGGTGCACATCACCTGAGCGAGGCTGCAATGTTCAGCAGAGTTTACAGAGGGGGAGTCTTTGTGTTCTGGACACCAAAAGGGAAGAAGACTGAGGCTTCTTTCTTTGGCGGAGGTCAGAGTGCAGACAAATTCTTTGCTCTGACCCTCTGAAAAACTAAAAAGACATCAAAGACCAAAACCTCCAGATAGGAAAAGCCTTAAAAACCTGTTTCCACGGAGCCAAGCTCCTTGATGGGAGCAGGGTGACTCATCCCAAGCAGGACTCACCTAAATACAATGCTGCAGGCCCCTTCCCCCAGAAGACAAGCCAAAAGAACAAGAGGACAACTACCACAGAGTTCCCATAAAACTGTAAAACCCCAACATTAGGAGAAAACAATATATTAAGCTCCCAGTATTGCCCCCAAACCTGTGTAATTCATAGATGCAACATTTTTCTTTTTTTTTTTTAATTTTTTCTCACCATTCTTTTTTTTATTTCACCTACTTACCATTACAACTAAGGGTTTAATACAACATATTCCATAATAACTTAAAAAAAAATTCTTTTCAGCGTAACAGTATTCATTGTTTTTGCACCACACCCAATGCTCCATGCAATCTGTGCCCTCTAAAATACCCACAACCTCGTACCGTGACCTCCCACCCCCCGCCCCTTCAAAACCCTCAGGTTGTTTTTCAGAGTCCACAGTCTCTCATGGTTCACCTCCCCTTCCAATTTCCCTCAACTCCCTTCTCCTCTCCATCTCCCCATGTCCTCCATGCTATTTGTTATGCTCCACAAATAAGTGAAACCATATGATAATTGACTCTCTCTGCTTGACTTTTTTCACTCAGCATAATCTCTTCCATAATAACTTTTAATTTGAACTTTTTCATACATATAACTGTGCTTATTTTTCTTTTATTTTTTTAAATACATATAGATATAAGCTTCAAGATAATCCTCTTTTCCCTATTCAATACTATCCCTATAGATAAACCAGTTTTAATTTTCTTATATCTCTGTAAAGTTGAGTCATTTAACAAAGATAACAATATTCTTCCAGGTCAAACCAGAATAACCTTCCTCACCCAAATAGAGGGTTTATAACCATCTTTCCAACATATTGTTCTATAAGTGTTTCTGTGTTATTTGGCTTTGTTTTTGTACCATATAAATGTTATTCTTGGGGTTCAATTTGGTTGGGTTTTTCTTTTTTATTTTTTCTTGTATTTGACTTTTTTATATCATTTTGTTTGTTTGTTTTTGTTTATGTACCTTATAAACCTTACATTTGGGGCTCATTTTGGTTGGGTTTCTCTCTTTTCTTTATTTTTCTCTCTATTTTTTCCTTTTTTCTTTCTTTTTTTTGTGGTAACTTCCAATTGCTCTAAAACATTTCAGGGTGCAACTTGCCTACACGGTGGTCCATATATTCAGCTATACATCCTCTCGACGACCTCTCACCAAAATGAGTAAAAGGAGGAACACCCAACAGAGGAAAAAATTCAGAGACTGTGCCCTCTGTGACAGAATTATAGGATATGGACATAAACAATATGTTGGAAAGGGATTCACAATATCAATTATACAGGCAATGGTTAGATTGGAGATGACCATTAGTGACAACATATGAACTCTAAGGATGGAAGTGAGGGCTGATCTGGCAGTACTAAAAAATGCTATCAGTTATATCCAATCTAATCTAAATACTCTAACAGCTAACATAACTGAGGCAGAAGATATAGTTAGTGATCTAGAAAACAAACTGATAGAGAAGAATGAGCAGGAGAAGGGTTGGAACAAACAGATTAGAAATCATGAAAACAGTATTAGGGAAATAAATGACATCATGAAATGTTCCAAAGTCAGAATTATTGAGATCCCTGAGGAGTGGAGAAAGAGAGAAGAATAGAATATAGTAAAACAAATTATGGATGAAAATTTGCCTGGTCTGGGGAATGCAACAAGCATTTATGACCTAGAGGCAGAAAAGAAACCCCAAGATAAACAAATCTAGAAAGACCTCCAAACAATTGTGGAATTCATGAAACATAATTTTAGACAAGAGGTCCTAAGGGCAACTAGCGAGAAGAGATTATGTATGTACAGAGGAAGGCCTATCAGAATAACATCAGACCTGTCCACAGAAACCTGGCAAGTCATAAAGAACTGACAAGATATATTCAGGGCACTAAGTGAAAAGAACATACCATCAAAAACACTTTATCCAGCAAGGCTGACATTCAAAATGGATGGAGAGATAGCTTCTATGATTGCCAAAGTTTAAAAAAGTATATGGCCACCAGGCCAGCACTATAATAAATATAAAGGGGGGGGGCGTTCTATAAATGAAGGAAAAACCCAAAAGTGACATAGAACAGAAACGTACAGAGACACAATCTGTAGAAACAAGGACTTCACAGGCAAAATGATGTCAATAAAAACTTACCTTTCAATAATAACCCTCAATGTAAAAGGCCTAAATGCTCCCATTAAATGGCACAACGTTGCAGACTGCATAAAAAGAAAGTACCCGCTCATACATTGTCTACAAAAGACCATGTTGAAGCTAAAGGTACATCCAGACTGAAAGTGAAGGGATGGAGAAGCATCTTTCATGCCAACGGACCTCAAAAGAAAGTTGGGGGTAGTGATTCTCATATCAGATAAATTATATTTAAAGATGAAGACTGTAGACAGAGATACAGAAGGACACTACATAATTCTTAAAAGGGTCTTTCCACCATGAAGCCCTAATAACAGTAAATATTTATGCTCCCAATATGGAAATAGCCAACTATATAAGCCAACTGTTAATCAAACTAAAGAGCAATATTGATATAAACACATTGATTTTAGGGGATTTTAACACATCAGTCTCAGCAAGACAGATCATCTAAGCAGAAAATCAATAGAAAAACAAGACCCTTGAATGACCCATTGGACCAGATGGACCTCATAAATATATACAGAATATTCAACACTAAAACAACAGAATACTCATTCTTCTCAAGTGCACACAGAACTTTCCTGAGAATAGACCACAAACTGGATCACAAATCAGGGATCAAATTATACCAAAAGATTGAGATTTTCCCCTGCATATTCTCACAGCACAATGCTTTGAAACTGGAACTCAATGACAAGAAAAAGTTTGGAAGGAATTCGAACACCTGGAAGCTAAAATCCACCTTGTTTATGAATGTTTTGATGAACCAGGAAATCAAAGAACGTAAACAATTCATGGAAAACAATGAGAATGAAGACGCTTTGGTCCAAAACCTATAGGATACAGCAAAGGAAGTCCTAAGGGAGAAATACATAGCCATCCAAGCCTCCTTCAAAGAAACTGAAAAGTCCAGAATACAACAGCTCTATTGAAATGGAGAATCAACAACAAATTAAGCCAACTCCACACACAAGAAAGGAAACAACCAAGACTAGAGCAGAGATCAATGAGATAGAAACCAGAGATACAGTAGAACTCATCAATGAAACTAGAAGCTGGGCTTTTGAAAGAATCAATAAAATCAATAAACCACTGGGTAAACTAATAAGAAAGAAAAGGGAGAGGACCCAAATTGATAAAATTATTAATGAAAAGGGAGTGATCATGACTAACACCAAGGAAATAGAAACAATCATCAGAAAGTATTATCAGCAGTTATATGACAATAATTAAGCAACCTAGAAGAAATGAATGCATTCTTGGAAACCTATAAACTACCAAAACGGATTCAACCTGAATAGACCAATATCTAGTAATGAGATTAGAAGCTCTGGTCAAAAACCTCCCAAAGAGATAAACCTTAAGGTAAACCTCTTTCCCCAGTCAATACTGTCCCTATATATAAACCAGTTTTAATCCCTCTTTATCTCAGGGAAGTTGAGTCATTTAATAAATATATCAAGAAACATCCTGGAAGAATCAAAATAACCTTCCTCGCCCACACTCAGAATTTATAAGGACCCTTCCATCTTTTTCATTTGTCAGTGTTTCTGTGTATTTGTTTTTGTTCCGGTAGTATATAAATCTTATACTTGGGGTTCCTTTTGGCTAGGTTCTTCCTCCTCCTCCTCTCCTCTCTCCTCCTCCTCCTCCTCCTCCTCCTCCTCCTCCTCCTCCTCCTCCTCCTCCTCCTTCTTCTTCTTCTTCTTCTTCTTCTTCTTCTTCTTCTTCTTCTTCTTCTTGTCATTTACTTTTGTTGATCTTTTTGTTTGTCTGTTTTTGTTCATATATTTTAATAAATCTTACCTTGCAGGTGTAACTGTCCCTCAGAACAATGTATTATGTAAAATATAACCCATGGGAAATTTTACTAGTTACCAAGCACATTTAGATATAGCCAAAAAAAAAAAAAAAAAACCACATACTGACAACAGGCCTCTGGGGGAGAGGACGATATACAGCCTTGCAGCTGAGCATCTAGGTATGCCCGGCTAGCTCAGGGAAGAACGCCGCTGGCTTCATGGAAGCCGAGCAGCTGGGAATGCCCAGCCAGCTTAGGGGAGATTGCTGACTGCTTCATTTTTCTGTCATCTCCCCTTTCTCCTCTGAGAGCACTTGTGGCTAATTATATAAGTCCATTGAATGTGCTTCCTCAACTATAAACTTTACAATGCATGCCCAAACATATTTTGCCTTCCTTCTTATTTATCTACAAGGCATATGACTAATGATGGGCCTTCTTCAGCTCTCCTGTCCCTTACTGTCAATATCTAATATAAGCAGGACAGAAGAGTTGTTCAGGGCAACAGCATTTTCTACTGTTGTCCCCTGCTCACTTTCTCTTGCAGATGACTTGTTTGTGCCTCATTCTTCTCCCGTGTGCTGTCAGGAAGTGGCATGGGGGCCCATTCAGGCTGATTCTTCTCTTTTCTCTCTCTCTCTCTTTCTCTCTTTATTTTTTCTTTCTTTTTGGTGGGGACTCCTGATTGCTCAGAAGCATTCCAAAGTGCAAATTGCCAGCACCAATGTTGATACATTCAGCTACACATCCCTTCAGCCATCTTTCACCAAGAGGTCTAAGAGAAGGAATGACCAACAGAGGAATAATTCAGAGAATGTGCCCTCTCCATCAGAGCTATTTGGTATGGATATAAACAGTATATCAGAAAGTAAATTCAGGCTAACAATTATCCAGGCAATAGCTAGGTTGGAGAAAGCCTTTAGTGAAAAAATGGAATTGATCAGGGCAGAAGTGAGAGCAACCAGGATGATGTTGACAATGCTCTTAATGAGTTCTAATCTAATCTAAATTCTCTAACAGCTAGGGTAACTGAGGCAGAAGATAGAATTAGTGATCTGGAGGACAAACTGATAGAGAAAAAGGATCAAGTGGAAGCCTGGAACAAGCAACCTAGATGCCATGAAAACACAATTAGGGAGATAAATGACATCATGAAACCTTCCAATGTCAGAATTATCGGAATACCTGAGGAGGAGGAGAAAGAAAGAAGACTTGAGCATATAATTGAACAAACTCTCCATGAAAATTTTCCCAATTTGGAGATTGGAACCAGCGTTGGTGTATTAGAGGCAGAAAGGGCTGCCCCAAAGATCATAAAATCTAGAAAGACTTCAAGACATCTGACTGTGAAAATGAAGAATCATAATTTTAGACAAGAGCTCTTGAAAGCAGTTAGGGGGTAGAGATCCCTTGTGTACAGAGGAAAACCCATCAGAATAATGTCAGACCTGTCCACAGAAACCTGGCAAGCCAGAAAGGGCTGGCAAGATGTATTCAGAGAACTAAATAAAAATAACATGGAGCCAAGAATACTTTATCCAGCAAGACTGATATTCAAAATGGATGGAGAGAAGGAGTTTCCAAGACTGGCAAGGAATAAAAGAGTATGTGACCACCAAGCCAGCACTAGAAGAAGTATTAAGGGGGGTTCTACAAAAGAGAAAAATACCTAATAATATCATTAAACAGAAATGTATGGAGAAAATCTATAGAAACAAAGATTTCACAGTAACATGATGTCAATAAAAACATCTCTCTCAATAATCACTCTCAATATAAATATCCTAAACATGCCCATTAAATGGCACAGGGTTGCAGATTGGATTAAACAACAGGACCTGTGCATATGTTGTCTACAAGAGACCCATTTTGAACCACAGGATGCATCCACACTGAAAGTGAAGGGATGGAGAAGCATCTTTTATGCCAATATGCCTCAAAAGAAGGCTTGGATAGCGATTCTTATATCAGATAAAATAAATATTAAACTAAAGACTATAGTCCGAGATATAGAAGGACACAACATAATTCTTAAAGGAACGATCCACCAAGAAGATCTAACAATTATAAATACTTATGCTCCCAATATGGGAGCAGCCAATTTCATAAAATAAAGAGTCATATTGATATGAATGCATTAACAGTAGGAGATTTTAGCACACCACTCTCAGTAACAGACAGATAATCAAAGCAGAAAATCAATAAAGTAACAAGAGCATTGAATGACACATTGGAACAGATGGACCTCATAGGTATATACAGAACATTCCACCCTAAAACAACAGAATACTCATTCTTCTCAAGTGCACATGGAACCTTCTCCAGAATAGACCACATACTGGGTCACAAATCAGGACTCAATTGATGCCAAAAGATTGAGATTGAGATTATTCCCTGCATATTCTCAAATCACAGTGCTTTGAAACTGGAGCTCAACCACAAGGAAAATTTTGGAAGGAATACAAGCACCATGAAGCTAAAGACGACCTTGCTTAAGAATGCTTGGGTCAACCAGGAAATCAAAGAAGAACTTAAAGAATTCATGGAAACCAATGAGAATGAAAACACTTCAGTCCAAAACCTATGGGATACAGCAAAGGCAGTCCTAAGGGGGAAATACATAGGCATCCAAGCCTTCCTCAAAAAATAAAAAAATCCAGAATACACCAGCTGTCTTTCCACCTTAAAGAACTGGAGAATCAACAACAAATTAAGCCAACTCCACACACAAGAAGAAAAATCATCAAAAGTAAAGCAGAGATATGAGATAGAAACTAGAGGTACAGTAGAACACATCAATGAAACTATATGCTGATTTTTTGAAAGAATCAATAAGATTGATAAACCATTGGCCACACTAATCCAAAAGAAAAGAGAGAAGTCCCAAATTAATAAAATTATGAATGAAAAGAGAGATCACAACAAACACCAAGGTAATAGAAGCAATCATCAGAAATTATTATGAACAGTTACATGCCAATAGGTTAAGTAAACTAGATGAAAAGGATGCATTCCTGGAAAAGCATAAACTCCCAAAATTGACCCAGGAAGAAACTGACAACCTGAATAGATCAATATCTAGCCACGATATTGAAGAAGTGATCTAAAACCTCCCAAAAAATGAGAGCCCAGGCTTCAAGGATTCCCTGGGGAATTCTACCAAACTTTCAAAGGAGAAATAATACATATTCTCCTGAAATTGTTTAAAAATTCAAGGCAGAACGAAGCCAACATTACTCTGATCCCCAAAACAGGCAAAGACCAGGCCAAAAAGGCAAATTTCAGATGAATATCCCTGATGAATATGGATGCTAATATTCTCAACAACATCCTAGCTAATAGGATCCAACAGTACATTAAAAAGTTACTGTTGGTGGTAATGCAAGTTGGTGCAGCCTCTTTGTAGAACAGTGTGGAGATTCCTTAAGAACTTCAAAATAGAACTTCCCTATGACCCTGCAATTACACTCCTGGGTGTTTATCCCAAAGATATAGGTGTAGTGAAAGAAGGGCCATCTGTACCCCAATGTCTATAGCAGCAATGGCCACGGTTGCCAAACTGGAAAGAACCAAGATGGCCTTCAATGGATGAATGGATAAGGAAGATGTGGTCCATACACACTATGGAGTATTATGTCTCCATCAGAAAGGACGAATACCCAACTTTTGTAGCAAAATGGACGGGACTGGAAGAGATTATGCTGAGTGAAATCAGTCAAGTAGAGAGAGTCAATTATCATATGGTGTCACTTATTTGTGGAGCATAACAAATATCATGGAGGACATGGGGAGATAGAGAGAAGGGAGTTGGGGAAAATTGGAAGGGGAGGTGAACCTTGAGAGACTATGGACTCTGGAAAACAATCTGAAGGTTTTGAAGGGGCAGTGGGTGGGAGGTCGGGGTATTAGGTTATGGGTATTATAGAGGGCACAGATTACATGGAGCACTGGGTGTGGTGCAAAAATAATGAATACTGTTATGCTGAAAATAAGAAATAAATTTAAAAAATAAATAAAATATGCAAGTGAAAAAAATAAAAATAAATAAATAAAATTAGCTGAAGAGAATGCAAAAAAAATAAAATATTATTTTATTTTGTGGGATTTATCCATGGGTGCTAGAGAGGTTCAACATTAGCAAATTGATCAATGTGATACAATAAATCAATAGAGAAGAGAAAAAAAACGCATGGTCATCTAAATTGATTCAGAAAAAGTATTTGACAAGATACAACATCCATTCATGATTAAAACACTTCAAAGTATAGGGATAGAGGGAACATTGCTCAACTTCATAAATTCTCTCCATGAAGAGAGATTATCATCCTCAATGATGATTCTCTGTGGATATATCCACAGAAAAATATCATACTCAATCGGAAAAGCTGACAACCTTCCCTTTGAGATCAGGAACACGACAAGGATGCCCACTCTCACCACTCTTGTCCAACAAAGTATAAGAAGTCCTAGCAACAGCAATCAGACAACAAAGAGAAAGGAAATGTATTGGAAATGAGGAAGTCAAACTCTCTTTCTTCGCATATGACAGGATACTTTATATGGATTACCCAAAAGACTCCACCCCCAAACTACTAGAACTCACACAACAATTCAGTAACGTGGCAGGATACAAAGTCAATGTACAGAAATCCATTGCTTTCTTATACATTAACAATGAAAATATGGAAATGGAAATTAGAGAATTGATTCTATTTACTATAGTGCCAACAACCATAAGATACCTGAGAATAAACCTAACCAAAGAAGTAAAGGATCTGTAGTTGAGGAACTAAGGAACACTCATGAAAGAAATTGAAGAAGACACAAAAAGATGGAAGACTGTTCCATGCTCTTGGATCAAAAGAATGAACGTTGTTAAAATGTATATTTGGCCTAGAGAAATATGTACTTTCAGTGCCGTTCTGATAAAAACTCCATTGGTATTTTTCAAAGAACTGGAACAAATAATCCTAAAACATGTATGGAATCAGAAGAGACCCTGAATTGCAAAGGAAATGTTGAAAAATAAAAACAAAACTGGCAGCATCACATTGCCTGATTTCAAGCTTTACTACAAAGTTGTGATCACCAAGATAACATGGTACTGGAATAAAAACAGACACATAGACATGTGGAACAGAATAGAGATCCCAGATATGGACCTTCAACTCTATTGTGAAATAGTCTTTGACAAAGCAGGAAAAGATATACAGTGAAAAAAAGACTGTCACTTCAATGAATAGTGCGGGGAAAATAGGACAGCTAAATACAGAAGAACGAGAGAATTCCTCCTTTCTCTTACACCAGACACAAAGATAATCTCAAATTGGAGAAAAGACCTCAACATGAGGCAGTAACCCATCAGAAACTAGAGGAGAACACAGAAAATAAACACTTCAAAGTCAGACACAGCAACTTTTTTCAAGATATATTACCAAACCCAAAAGAAACAAAAGCAAAAATTAACTTTTGGGACTTCATCAAGATCAAAAGCTTCTGCACAGTAAAGGAAACAGTCAACAAAACAAAGAGGCAACCCACAGAATGGGAGAAGATATTTACAAATGACAGTACAATCAAAGGGCTGGTATCCACGATCTAGAAAGAATTCCTCAAACTCAACACACACAAAACAGATAATCATGTCCAAAAATGGGCAGAAGACATGGACAGACATTTCTCCAATGAAGATATACAAATGGCCAACAGACACATGAAAAAAATATTCATCAACACTAGCTATCAGGGAGATTCAAATCAAAACTGCATTGGGGTACCAACTTACAGCAGTTAGAAAAGCCAAAATTAACAAGACAGGAAACAACGTGTGTTGGAGATGATGCGAAGAAAGGGGAACCCACTTACACTGCTGGTGGGAATGCAAGTTGGTGCAGCCACTTTGGAAAACAGTGTGGAGATTCCTTAAGAAATTAAAAATGGAGCTTCCCTATGACCCTGCAATGGCAGTACTGGATATTTACTCCAAAGATGCAGATGTAGTGAAAAGAAAGACCATATCTACCCCAGTGTTCATAGCATCAATTGTCCCAGTCGCCAAACTGTGGAAGGAGCCAAGATCCCCTTCAATGGAGAAATGGATAAAGAAGATGTGGTCCATATATCCTATGGAGTATTATGCCTCCATCAGAAAGGATGGAATACCCAATTTTATATCAACATGGACAGGCCTGGAGGAGATTATGCTGAGTGAAATAAGTCAAGCAGAAAGAGTCAATTATCATATTGACTCTTTTTGCTTATTGAGTCCATTTTGCTTATTATGACTTCATTTTGCTTATTGGTGGAGCATAAAGAATAAAAAACAGTACATTGGGAGCTGGAGAGGAGAAGGGAGTTGGGAGAAATTGGAGGTGAAGATGAACCATTAGATACTATGGGCTCTGAGAAAAAATCTGAGGGTTTCTGAGGGGAGGGGGGGAGGTTGGGTGAGCCTGGTGGTGGGTATTGTGGAGGGCACATATTGCACGGAGCAGTGGGTGTGGTGCATAAACAATGAATTCTGGAACACTGAAAATAAACAAATAAATAACACCTGGGGGCATCACGTTGCCTGATTTCAAAGTATACTAAAAATCTGTGATCAGAGAAGGGGGGACAAGATGGCAGGGGAATAGGAGGAGGCGCCTTTTCAGCTAGTACCCCAAAGTGAGCTGATTACCTACCAAAAAAATCCATTCACCCATGAAATCAGCCTGAGATCAGAATCACACACATCTGGATCTCTACAGGGGCAGAAGACGACACCAGTGGGCAGGTAAAGCAGAAAGGGAATGGCGGACTGATATCAGAAGATAAACAAAAGGGGGAGGGAGCCACCAGAGATGACCGGTTGGAAAGTAATACCCAATAGGAGCAAGAGTGCCCTGCGTCTGGGGACCAGCATTAACTTGGAGACTGGTTGAAAGCACTCCAAAAAAACAAAGGATCTCAGGGGGAAATTGTAGAAATCGGGGTGGCTAGGGACAGGGGCTTAAGTCCCAGGTCCCAGGACAGTCTCCCCAGTGCAGAGGCAGAGAGAGTGCAGTGTAGAAACCAGGTCTTGGTCCCTAAGCTGCCAGCGCACTGAGAATGCCTGGGTTCTGGTGCCTGTGAGGGGATGGGAGCCACAATAGCCCTACTACAAAGCCTAAGATAGTTACAAAGGCCCAGCTGTCCCTCTTTGACCTGTGCCATTGTTTCCAAAGCCTAAGCCTCATGCCCCAAACTCACCCCTGACAGAGGTGCACAAAAGCCCAGCCTGGTGCTCTTGGAACTGCGCCCCATTCAAAGTGCCTGAGATGCACAAAAGACCCATAGCCTGGGCACTCCCAGCCCAGTCCAGCGGCAAAATCTCAGTGTGTGATTGCTGCTTGGAACCTCTCTGGCAGTCAGGAGCTCACAGACAGCTGCCACTGCCTTGGCTTTGGGTACAAGCAAAAGATCCTGCATCCCCAGGGTCTGCAACTTGGAACCTGCTCCAAGGGGGAACTTATTTCGGCTCTGCACCCAGAATGAGGCCTCTCTCTGAAAGGAAGATCAGGGTGTGGTTTGTTTTCCTCAAAAACTACAAAACCATCAAAGGCGGTCAAATGAGAGAAAAAAAAGTGAACAAACATAAAAACCACCAGAGAACAAAAGCCTGAAAAAAAACAGTTTCCTCAGAGCCCACCCCCTTGAGGGGGGCAGGAGGACTTAACTCAGGAAATGTCACAGACTGACAACCCATGTGGCAAGCCCCTCCCCCAGAAAACAAATAAAAAAAAAAAAAAAAAAAAGAAAAAAAAAAAAAAGGACTACAAGAGAACAACCACTACTTCATAGGAAAACTTTTACTGTTCACTCGTTCCCACTATTCTGTTGTTGTATTTTTTTTTTCACATAGGTAACTCTTTTAACCTATTTACCATCACAGCGAGCTGTACAGTACATCAAATTCCATAATACCATTCTAACCTGAACTTTTTCATACATACACCTGTTTTTCTTTTGCATTTCTATTTTTTGAATTCCTTTTTTAAATTTTAGTTTAGTTTAGTCTAGTTTATTCCTTTTTATTTTTATCCTCTAATATTCATATGGAGTTAAAATTCAAAGTAATCCCCTTTCCCCAATCAATACTACCCCTATAGGTAAACCAATTTTTAATCCGTTTATCTTAGGAAAGTTGAGTCCTTTAACAAAGATATCAAGATACATCCAGGAAGAATCAAAACAACCTTCCTCGCACACACTGAGAATTTATAAGAATTCTCCCATCTTCTTCTTCGACCAGTGTTTCTGTGTTTTTGTGATTGTCCTGATAGCATATAAATCTTACACATGGGGTTATTTTTGATGAGGTTCTTCCTTTATTTGCATATATATATATTTTTTTTTTCTCTTGTCAGTATCAGTCTTCTTGTCGCTTTTTGTTTGTCTACTTTATAAATCTTACCTTGGGGCCCATCTGGGATGATCCTTTTCTTTCATCTTCCCTTTCTTTCCTGTCTCTCTCTCTCTGTTTCTTTTTCTTTTTTTTTTTTTTTTTGTCTCTCGTTTGGGTGTGGAATCCTGATTGCTCAGAAGTGTTCCAGGGTGCACCTTGACTGCACCACAGTTGATACATCCAGCTACATCTGTTCAGTCATCTCCCACCAAAATGACTAGGGGGAGGAATGCACAACAGAAGAAAAAGACAGAGGATGGACCTTCTGTAACAGAGCTAACGGCTACCAACATAGACAATATGTCGGAAAGACAATTCAGGCTAACAATTATCCAGGAAATAGCTAGGTTGGAGAAAGCCATGGATGACCAAACGGAATTGATTAGGGCCGAGCTGAAAGCGACCAGACAGGATGTTCACAATGATAGGGTGGAGCATAAAGCTACCAGGGAGGAGGTTCACAATGCTCTCAATGAGTTCCAATCTAATCTAAACTCTCAAAGCTAGGGTACCTGAGACAGAAGATAGAATTAGTGATCTGGAGGACAAACAGATAGAGAGAAAGGATCAGGAGGAAGCCTGGAACAAACAGCTTAGAAACCACGAAAACAGAATCAGGGAAATAAATGATGCCATGAAGCATTCCAACGTTAGAATTATTGGAATCCCTGAAGGGGAGGAGAAAGAAAGAAGTCAAGAAGATATAGTGGAACAAGTCCTTCATGAAAATTTTCCCAATCTCTCGAATGGAACCAGCGTTCATGTACTAGAGGATGAACGGTCTCCACCCAAGATTATGCATTCCAAAAAAACATCAGGACACCTGAGGGTCAAATTGAGGAATTATAATTTTGAAAAGCCGCCAGGGCAAAGAAGCTCCTTACTTACAGAGGAAAGCCCATCAGCATAACGTCCACAGAGAACTGGCAAGCCAGAAGAGGCTGGCAAGATATATTCAGGGCACTAAATGAGAAACATGCAGCCAAGAATACTTTATCCAGCAAGACTGATATTCAAAATGCATGGAGAGATAAAGAGTTTCCAAGACCAGCAAGGCTTAAAAGACTATGCAACCACCAAGCCGACACTGCAGGAAATATTAAGGAGGGATCTATAAAAAAAAAATCCCAAGAATAGCATTGAACAGAAATATAGAGACAGTCTACAGAAAGAAAGACTTCAAAGAGACTCGATGTCAATAAAAACGTATCTATCAATAATCACTCTCAATGTGAATGGCCTAAATGTTCCCATAAAATGGCACAGGGTTGCAGATTGGCTAAAACGACAGGACCCATCCAGATGTTGTCTACAAGAGACCCATTTTGAACCTAAGGATACACCCAGACTGAAAGTGAAGGGATGGAGAAGCATCTTTCATGTCAATGGGCCTCAAAAGAAGGCTGGGGTAGCGGTTCTCATATCAGATAAATGAGACTTTAAACTAAAGACTGTAGTCAGAGATACAGAAGGACACTACATAATCCTTAAAGGGACTACCCACCAAGATGATCTAACAATTGTAAATATATATGTTCCCAATATGGGAGCAGCCAATTACTTATGAAAACTGTTAATCAAGATAAAGAGTCATATTGATATGAATACACTAATCATAGGATATCTTAACATGCCTCTCTCAGAAATAGAAAGATCATTGAAGCAGAAAATCAATAAAGAAACAAGAGCATTGAATGACACATTGGACCAGATGAACTTCATAGATATATACAGAACATTCCACCCTAAAACAACAGAATACTCATTCTTCTCAAGTGCACAGGGAACCTTCTCCAGAATAGACCACATACTGGGACACAAATCAGGACTCAACTAATACCAAAAGACTGAGATGATTCCCTGCATATTCTCAGAACACAATGCTTTGAAACTGGAGCTCAATCACAAGGAAAAGTTCCAAAGGAACTCAAACACCTGGAAGCTAAAGACCACCTTGCTTAAGAATGCCTGGATCAACAAGGAGATCAAAGGTTAACTGAAACAATTCATGGGAATCAATGAGAATGAAGAGACTTCGGTCCAAAACCTATGGGATACAGCAAAGGTGGTCCTAAGGGGGAAATACATAGCCATCCAAGCCTCTTTCAAAAAAAATTGAAAAATCCAGAATACACCAGCTGTCTCTAAACCTTAAGGAACTGGAGAATCAACAACAAATCAAACCGACTCCACACATAAGAAGGGAAATAATCAGAGGAGAGATCAATGAGGTAGAAACAAGAGATACACTAAAACATATCAATGAAACTATGAGCTGGTTTTTTGAAAGAATCAATAAGATCCATAAACCATTGGCAACACATATCCAAAAGAAAAGAGAGAAAGCCCAAATTCATAAAATTATGAATGAAAAGGGAGAGATCACAGCGAACACCAAGGAAGTAGAAACAATCATCAGAAGTTATTATCAACAGTTATATGCCAATAGGCTTAGCAACCTAGATGAAATGGATGCATTCCTGAAAAACTATAAACTACCAAAATTGAACCAGAATGAAATCGACAACCTGAATAAACTGATATCTAATAACGAGATTGAAGCAATGATCAAAAACCTCCCAAAAAACAAGAGCCCAGGACCTGATGAATTTTCTGGGGAATTCTACCAAACTTTCAAAGAAGAAATAACACCTATTCTCCTGAAGCTGTTTCAGAAATTTGAAGCAGAAGGAAAACTTCCAGACTCTTTCTATAAAGCCAGCATTACCCTGATCCCCAAAACAGGCAAAAACCTGACCAAAAAGGAGAATTTCAGACCAATATCACTGAAGAATATGGATGCTAAGATTTTGAACAAGATCCTAGCTAAGAGGATCCAATAGCACACTAAAAAGACTATCCACCATGACCAGGTGGGATTCATCCCTGGGCTACAAGGATGGTTCAACATTGGCAAATCAACCAATGTGATACAACAAATTAATATGAGAAGAGAGAAGAACCACATGGTCCTCTCAATCGATGCAGAAAAAGCATTTGACAAAATCCAGCATCCATTCCTGTTTAAAATGCTTCAAAGTATAAGGATAGAGGGAACACTCCTGAACTTCATAAAATCTATGAAAGACCCAAAGCAAATATCATCCTCAATGAGAAAAAGCTTGCAGCCTTCCCGTTGAGATCAGGAACAGGACAGGGATGCCTACTCTCACCACCCTTGTTCAACATAGTATTAGAAGTCCTAGCAACAGCAATCAGACAACAAAGAGAAATAAAAGGTATCCAAATTGGCAATGAAGAAGTCAAACTCTCTCTCTTCGCAGATGACATGATTCTTTATATGGAAAACACAAAAGACTCCACCCCAAACTACTAGAACTCATACAACAATTCAGCAACATGGCAGGATACAAAGTCAATGCAGAAATCAGTGGCTTTCTTATACAGTAACAATGAAAATACAGAAAGGGAAATTAGAGAATCGATTCCATTTACTATAGCACCAAGAACCATAAGATACCTGGAAATAACCCTAACCAAAGAGGTAAAGGATCTGTACTTGAGGAACTACAGAATACTCATGAAAGAAATTGAGGAAGACACAAAAAGATGGAATACCATTCCATGCTCTTGGATTGGAAGAATAAACATTGTTAAAATGTCTATACTGCCTAGAGCAATCTATACTTTTAATGCCATTCCGATCAAAATTCCACCAGTATTCTTCAAAGAGCTGCAGCAAATAATCAAAAAAGTTGAATGGAATCAGAAGAGACCCTGAACGGCTAAGGAAATTTTGAAAAAGAAAAAAATAAAGCTGGAGGCATCACGTTACCTGATTTCAAGCTTTACTACAAGCTGTGATCACCAAGACATCATGGTACTGGCATAAAAACAGACACATAGACCAGTGGAACAGAGTAGAAAGCCCAGATATGGACCATCAACTCTATGGTCAAATAATCTTTGACAAAACAGGAAAAAATATACAGTGGAAAAAAGACTGTCTCTTCAATAAATGGTGCTGGGAATACTGGATAGCTGTAATTAGAAGAATGATACTAGACCATTCTCTTACACTGTACATAAAGATAAACTCAAAATGGATAAAAGACATCAATGTGAGACAGGAATCCATCAGAATCCTAGAGGAGAACATAGACAGTAATCTCTTCGATATCAGCCACAGCAACTTCTTTCAAGATATGTCTCCAAAGGCAAAGGAAACACAAGCGAAAATAAACTTTTGGGACTTCATCAAAATCAAAAGCTTCTGCACAGCAAAGGAAACAGTCAACAAAACAAAGAGGCAACCCACTGAATGCGATAAAATATTTGCAAATGACAGTACAGACAAAAGGTTGATATCCAGGATCTATAAAGAACTTCTCAAACTCAACACACACAAAACAGATAATCATATCTAAAAATGGACAGAAGATATGAACAGACATTTCTCCAATCAAGACATACAAATGGCTATCAGACACATGAAAAAATGTTCATCATTGTCGGGGGCAGCTACGTACATAGTACACAACATGGCGCTTGCGCCTGCGGCCAGGCAGAGGACCTGCGCACCACCTGAAAGATGATTGGCTATGCCCAGAACAGGTAGCCCGAGGACACTGCGTGCTTTTTATCATGCTATCAGGCTTCCTTTCACCGGCACAGTCTGCTGATGGGAGGAGAGGGGATACAAATAGGGGTAAAGTTCCGGGTAAGGGGAGAACAATAAAGATTTGCAAGCTTGTCACTCCGTGTCTCCAGGTCGTTCTTGCTGGCGAGAGCGACAAGTGGCGCCGAAACCCGGGAACCTCAAAATTCGGTATAGGAGACAGGGGATTGACAACAAGAAGGTAAGTGTGCACCCAGAGTCTGTCTTTTGACAGGGAAGTTCCGTAAGGACGAGAGAAAGCTTTCCAAAAATGGGAAACGAGGTATCTAGACTTAGGATGGAGGGACCTTTGCGAGAGCTGCTTAAGGCTAATGGCACCCCCTTAAAAATGAAAACAGCCCGCACCTTTTTTAAAAGAAGTCGAGAGAGTAGCGCCCTGGTTTCTGGAGGAAGGACTTTTGAATATACCCCAGCGGGAGCATTTAGGAGAAGATCTCAGGCATGATCCGGAAGTCAGTGCTGGCCACCTTGCCGTGTGGTCTTTAGTAAAACTATGCCTGCAGTCAAAGCGGGAGCCAGTGAGGGAAGTCATAAATCAGGGGGAAGAGGTTTTAGAGCAAGTGAAAGAAGAGTCTCGTAGAGAGTCGCTCCGAAGCTCTAATATTGATAGTGAAAGCTCTGAAGGGCTCTCTGAAGATGAGCTAGAAGACATAGCCACGCAGGAGAAGGTGAAGGGAGAAGAAAATTTAAAAGAGGGAGAAGTGAGGAAGGTTCTGGCTCAACTGAGAGAGAAGAAAGAGGAGTTAGAAAAAGTTATGGCACTGTTAAAATTAAAAGAGGAAGTAGGGAATAAACCTGATACCATGGCATCATCTCCTGGCCCTACAGCCCCACCTTATGAATGGCCACCCCCTTATAGGCCCACCTGTTCAGGGGCCTGTCGATATCCTGCTTGCATGGCGGAAAAGTGGAGGGAGGTACTCGGTCCCAGAAAATGTTTTTTTCCTGTTATGGAAGATCAGAACCAGCAGAGGTATCATCAGCCCTTAGACTTTAAACTGGTAAAACAGCTTAAAGAGGCGGTTATGCAATATGCGCCACAGGCTGCTTTCACCATTTCCCTGGTGGAGGCTGTGGGGAGCCTTTACCTCACTCCTGAAGATTGGGGAAATTTAGCTAAAGCTGTACTATCAGGGGGACAGTATTTAGAGTGGAAAATACAAAATCAGGATAATTGTCAGGAGACAGCAAGGAGGAATGCAGCAGTAGGAAATCACCAGTGGAATTTAGACATGTTGACAGGCACTGGGCTTTATCTGGGATCTCAAGCACAAAGCCAATATCTACCTGGGGTTTATCATCAAATAGCTGCAGCTGCAACAAGGGCTTGAAGAACCTTACGAGGGGCTGGAGATTTACAAGGGCAACTATCTAAAGTGCTAAAGGGGCCAAATGAGCCTTACGCTGATTTTGTGGATAGGTTGATGCAAAGGGCAGGAAGAGTGTTCCAGGATGTGGACATGGCCATGCCGTTGGTTAAACAGCTAGCCTTTGAAAATGCAAATAAATGGTGCAGAGGAGCCATCCGACCATGGAAGGCTAAGGATTTATCTGTTTATATTAAAGTTTGCAGAGACATTTCAGGACAAGTCATTCAAGGACAGGTTATGGCTGCTGCGTTTGCACAAGCCTTACAAGGCACAGGAGCAAGACCCAAAGGATGCTTTCTATGCGGCCAAGGGGGCCACCTCAAGAGGAAGTCATAAGGATGTGTCTTAGCATCCTTGGACGGTTACCTGATACTTGCATTATTCCCTATGATAAGGGTCAAATGAATATCCTTGTAAATTCCAATGATGATTGGGCTATTTTAGTGACTTCTTACCCTGTAAAGTTTGATAATCACTATCCCTCTCATCCTCTAATTGACTTCTGTAAAGAAACATATTTCATATGGCCAAAGGTATGTCGCTTAGAACCTTTAGCAGGAGCCACCACTGTTTTCACTGATGGTAGCAAAGCTGGAACGGGTGCATATGTTATAGATGGACAAGTAACACCTGTGGTGGTACCGGCAGACACAACACAAAGGACAGAATTGTTGGTAATTACTGTGGTCCTACAGTCATTTGCAGACACACCCCTCAACATAATGTCAGACAGCAAATATGCAGTCGCTGTTACTCGCTCGATAGAAACAGCTATTATTTCTCCATCTCAATCTCCCATCTCCTTATTGTTATCAGACTTAAGGAGCGCTATAAGAGCCCAATACGCACCCTTTTATATTGGCCATATGAGAGCTCATTCGGGGCTTCCCGAACCTTTGACAGAAGGTAACAACTTGGCAGATGCAAATGCTAAGTTTGATCTCTGTTGTACTATAGAAGAAGCAAAGCACTATCATCGAAAATGGCACGTGAACGCTGATACCTTGAAAATGCAATTTAACGTATCCAGAGCAAACGCGCGGGAGATTGTACGAAGTTGTGGTAATTGTTCTGTACATCTTCCAATGCCCTCATGGGGTGTTAACCCTAAAGGCCTGCTCCCCAATCATTTGTGGCGGATGGATGTGACACATGTTCCATCCTTTGGACTTCAGAGATACCTGCATCTGTCCATAGATACTTGCTCAGGAGTAGTAACAGCCACACCAGTAAGAGGAGAAAATGTTAAAAATGTAATAACCCATTGTTTACGAAGCTTTGCATGCTGGGGTGTACCTAAAAGTTTAAAAACAGATAATGGGCCTGCTTATACGTCTAAAACATTTGAGAGCTTTTTAGCCTGCTATGGTATTCAACATAGCACAGGAATCCCTTATAATACACAAGGGCAAGGAATAGTGGAGAGAGCCCACTTAACCTTTAAGACCACATTAAAAAAATAAAAAGAGGGGGAGTAGGGAAAGAGATCTCACCAATTTAGTAACATTTATTTTAAATTTTCTGACGCTAGATACGGATGGCCTGTCTGCCGTAGAAAGGCACTGGGGCCAGCATAAGCAGTCAAAGATGATGGTTAAATGGAAAGATATCCTTACCGGGATATGGAAAGACCCGGACCAGGTGCTCCGGTGGCACCGAGGATCTCTCTGTGTTTTTCCACAGGATGCTGCAACTCCAGTGTGGGTTCCTGAAAGGCTCATGAGGATGGTGGCAATGGAGCCTGTGGATGACAATGGTGATGATCCTGAGCCAGGACAGCATGATAGAGGCGAGCCAATGACAGATGTGGGCACTGGTGAAGGCCTGGCCTGTCCCGATGCCACTGACAAATGAGTCGGAGATCCTCCCTCTTATCTTCTCCACCAATGCTACTACCGGCGTGCCTTGGGTGACAGGTGCTGGTTGTCTGAATGTTGGAACAGCTCGACAGGGGACTCTGCTTTGATAACAAGAATACCAACATACATTCCTATGCCGGTGTTGGTTAACACAGACGAGCTGCCTGTGTTGCTGCAACCTAGAAGGGACTTTGGAAGTGTCCCTGGCTTCTGTGGGAGACTGGGTAAAATTTTTCCAAAGATCATTGTCCTTCTTGAAGGAATGGGTAGGCATAGGGGTATTTTGTGCCCTTATGGTGGGAGTGTCTATATTTATGCTAAGATACCTCTGCTGTCTAGGCCGCCAACAATGACATCAACGAGAAATGATTGTACAAGCTATGATGGCCCTCGAGGCTGATACCTCCCCCCAAATATGGCTCAGCATGCTGGACCAGTAGTAAAAGACAGGTAAGACTAGTCCACATCCATAGAAACCTAAGACAGGGGCTCCTCGACCAGGGGGAGTACCCGATGACAGGTAAGCATGGAAGGTGAGGATCGGCAACCTAAGACAGGCACGGTCCCTGCCATATATATATAAAAGAAAAGGGGGAGCTGTCGGGGGCAGCTAAGTACATAATACGCAACATGGTGCTTGCGCCTGCGGCCAGGCAGAGGACCTGCGCACCACCTGAAAGATAATTGGCTATGCCCAGAACAGGTAGCCCGAGGACACTGCGTGCTTTTTATCATGCTATCAGGCTTCCTTTCACCAGCACAGTCTGTTGATGAGAGGAGAGGGGATACAAATAGGGGTAAAGATCCGGGTAAGGGGAGAACAATAAAGATTCGCAAGCATGTCACTCCGTGTCTCCAGGTCGTTCTTGCTGGCAAGAGCAACACATCATCACTAGCCCTCAGGGAGATTCAAATTAAAACCACATTGAGATATCACCTTACACCAGTTAGAATGGCCAAAAGTAACAAAAGAGGAAACAACATGTGTTGGAGAGGATGTGGAGAAAGGGGAACCCTCTTGCACTGTTGGTGGGAATGCAAGTTGGTGCAGCCTCTTTGGAGAACAGTGTGGAGATTCCTCAAGAAATTACAAATAGAACTTCCCTATGACCCTGCAATTGCACTCTTGGGTATTTACCCCAAAGATACAGATGTCGTGAAAAGAAGGGCCATCTGTACCCCAACGTTTATAGCAGCAATGGCTACGGTCACCAAACTATGGAAAGAACCAAGATGCCCTTCAATTGACGAATGGATAAGGGAGATGTGGTCCATATACACTATGGAGTATTACGTCTCCATCAGAAAGGACGAATACCCAACGTTTGTAGCAACATGGAGGGTACTGGAAGAGATTATGCTGAGTGAAATAAGTCAAGCAGAGGGAGTCAATTATCATATGGTTTCACTTATTTGTGGAGCATAACAAATATCATGGAGGAGAAGGGGTCTTAGAGAGGAGAAGGGAGTTGGGGTAAATTGGAAGGGGAGGTGAATCATGAAAGACTATGGACTCTGAAAAACAACTGAGGGGTTGGAAGTGGCAGGAGGGTGGGAGGTTGGGGTACCAGGTGGTGAGTATCATAGAGGGCACAGATTGCATGGAACACTGGGTGTGGTGAAAAAATAACGAATATTGTTTTTCTAAAAATAAATAATTTAATTTAAAAAAATCTGTGATCACAATGACACCATGTTAATTAGCACAAAAACAGACACATAAACCATTGCAACAGAGTATTGAGCCCAGATATGGACCCGCAACTCTATGATCAAATAATCTTTGACATAGCAGGAAAAAAAAAATCCAGTGAAAAAAGAGGCTCTTCAATAAAAGTTGCTATGAAGATTGGACAGCAAGGTATTAAACTTGACCATTCTCTTACACCACACAGAAAGAGTCTAGACCCTTTCACAGCTGGCTGGGTGACTCAGCACAGGCCAGACTAACAGGAGGACAATGAAGCAGGCCCTTCCCTCAGAGGAAAATCAAAAGAAAAAGAGGACAACCACAGCAGGGTTCCCAAAGAATTGTAAAACCCCAGCATCAGGGAAAACGATATATTAAGCTCATGGTGTGGCCCTATAACATGTATATTTCATAAATACCTTTTAAAATTCATTCTGATGATTCTTTTCTTTTAATTTTTAACCTAATTTTTTTTTTTTAATTTTTTATTTTTGATAAACATATATTTTTATCCCCAGGGGTACAGGTCTGTGAATCACCAGGTTTACACACTTCACAGCACTCACCAAATCACATACCCTCCCCAATGTTCATAATCCCACCCCTTTCTCCCAAACCCCCTGCCCCCGGCAACCCTCAGTTTGTTTTGTGAGATTAAGAGTCACTTATGGTTTGTCTCCCTCCCAATCCCATCTTGTTTCATTTATTCTTCTTCTACCCACTTAAGCCTCCATGTTGTATCACCACTTCCTCATATCAGGGAGATCATATGATAGTTGTCTTTCTCTGCTTGACTTATTTCGCTAAGCATGATACGCTCTACTTCCATCCACGTTGTTGCAAATGGCAGGATTTCATTTCTTTTGATGGCTGCATAGTATTCCATTGTGTATATATACCACATCTTCTTGATCCATTCATCTGTTGATGGACATCTAGGTTCTTTCCATAGTTTGGCTATTGTGGACATTGCTGCTATAAACATTCGGGTGCATGTGCCCCTTTGGATCACGACATTTGTATCTTTAGGGTAAATACCCAATAGTGCAATTGCTGGGTCATAGGGCAGTTCTATTTTCAACATTTTGAGGAACCTCCATGCTGTTTTCCAGAGTGGCTGCACCAGCTTGCATTCCCACCAACAGTGTAGGAGGGTTCCCCTTTTCTCCGCATCCTCGCCAGCATCTGTCATTTCCTGACTTGTTGATTTTAGCCATTCTGACTGGTGTGAGGTGATATCTCATTGTGGTTTTGATTTGTATTTCCCTGATGCTGAGTGATATGGAGCACTTTTTCATGTGTCTGTTCGCCATCTGGATGTCTTCTTTGCAGAAATGTCTGTTCATGTCCTCTGCCCATTTCTTGATTGGATTATTTATTTTTTGGGTGTTGAGTTTGCTAAGTTCTTTACAGATTCTGGACACTAGTCCTTTATCTGATATGTCGTTTGCAAATATCTTCTCCCATTCTGTCAGTTGTCTTTTGATTTTGTTAACTGTTTCCTTTGCTGTGCAAAAGCTTTTGATCTTGATGAAATCCCCAATAGTTCATTTTTTTCCCTTGCTTCCCTTGCCTTTTGCGTTGTTCCTAGGAAGATGTTTGCTGCGGCAGAGGTCGAAGAGGTTGCTGCCCGTGTTCTCCTCAAGGATTTTGATGGATTCCTTTCGTACATTGAGGTCCTTCATCCATTTTGAGTCTATTTTTGTGTGTGGTGTAAGGGAATGGTCCAATTTCATTTTTCTGCATGTGGCTGTCCAATTTTCCCAGCACCATTTATTGAAAAGGCTGTCTTTTTTTCCATTGGACATTCTTTCCTGCTTTGTCGAAGATTAGTTGACCATAGATTTGAGGGTCTATTTCTGGGCTCTCTATTCTGTTCCATTGATCTATGTGTCTGTTTTTTGTGCCAGTACCATGCTGTCTTGATGATGACAGCTTTGTAATAGAGCTTGAAGTCCGGAATTGTGATGCCACCAACGTTGGCTTTCTTTTTCAATATCCCTTTGGCTATTCGAGGTCTTTTCTGGTTCCATATAAATTTTAGAATTATTTGTTCCATTTCTTTGAAAAAGATGGATGGTACTTTGATAGGAATTGCATTAAATGTGTAGATTGCTTTAGGTAGCATAGACATTTTCACAATATTTATTCTTCCAATCCAGGAGCATGGAACATTTTTCCATTTCTTTGTGTCTTCCTCAATTTCTTTCATGAGTACTTTATAGTTTTCTGAGTATAGATTCTGTGTCTCTTTGGTTAGGTTTATTCCTAGGTATCTTATGGTTTTGGATGCAATTGTAAATGGGATTGACTCCTTAATATCTCTTTCTTCTGTCTTGCTGTTGGTGTAGAGAAATGCAACTGATTTCTGTGCATTGATTTTATATCCTGACACTTTACTGTATTCCTGTATAAGTTCTAGCAGTTTTGGAGTGGAGTCTTTTGGGTTTTCCACATATAGTATCATATCATCTGCGAAGAGTGATAATTTGACTTCTTCTTTGCCGATTTGGATGCCTTTAATTTCCTTTTGTTGTCTGATTGCTGAGGCTAGGACCTCTAGTACGATGTTGAATAGAAGTGGTGATAATGGACATCCCTGCCGTGTTCCTGACCTTAGCGGAAAAGCTTTCAGTTTTTCTCCATTGAGAATGATATTTGCAGTGGGTTTTTCATAGATGGCTTTGATGATATTGAGGTATGTGCCCTCTATCCCTACACTTTGAAGAGTTTTGATCAGGAAGGGATGTTGTACTTTGTCAAATGCTTTTTCAGCATCTATTGAGAGTATCATATGGTTCTTGTTCTTTCTTTTATTGATGTGTTGTATCACATTGACTGATTTGCGGATGTTGAACCAACCTTGCAGCCCTGGAATAAATCCCACTTGGTCGTGGTGAATAATCCTTTTAATGTACTGTTGAATCCTATTGGCTAGTATTTTGTTGAGTATTTTCGCATCTGTGTTCATCAAGGATATCGGTCTATAGCTCTCTTTTTTGGTGGGATCCTTGTCTGGTTTTGGGATCAAGGTGATGCTGGCCTCATAAAATGAGTTTGGAAGTTTTCCTTCCATTTCTATTTTTTGGAACAGTTTCAGGAGAATAGGAATTAGTTCTTCTTTAAATGTTTGGTAGAATTCCCCCGGGAAGCCGTCTGGCCCTGGGCTTTTTTGTTTGTTTGGAGATTTTTTAATGACTGTTTCAATCTCCTTACTGGTTATGGGTCTGTTCAGGCTTTCTATTTCTTCCTGGCTCAGTTGTGGTAGTTTATATGTTTCTAGGAATGAATCCATTTCTTCCAGATTGTCAAATTTATTGCCGTAGAGTTGCTCATAGTATGTTCTTATAATAGTTTGTATTTCTTTGGTGTTAGTTGTGATCTCTCCTCTTTCATTCATGATTTTATTTATTTGGGTCCTTTCTCTTTTCTTTTTGATAAGTCGGGCCAGGGGTTTATCAATTTTATTAATTCTTTCAAAGAACCAGCTCCTAGTTTCGTTGATTTTTTCTATTGTTTTTTTGGTTTCTATTTCATTGATTTCTGCTCTGATCTTTATGATTTCTCTTCTCCTGCTGGGCTTAGGGTTTCTTTCTTGTTCTTTCTCCAGCTCCTTTAGGTGTAGGGTTAGGTTGTGTACCTGAGACCTTTCTTGTTTCTTGAGAAAGGCTTGTAGCGCTATATATTTTCCTCTCAGGACTGCCTTTGTTGTGTCCCACAGATTTTGAACCGTTGTATTTTCATTATCATTTGTTTCCATGATTTTTTTCAATTCTTCTTTAATTTCCCGGTTGACCCATTCATTCTTTAGAAGGATACTGTTTAGTCTCCATGTATTTGGGTTCTTTCCAAACTTCCTTTTGTGGTTGAGTTCTAGCTTTAGAGCATTGTGGTCTGAAAATATGCAGGGAATGATCCCAATCTTTTGATACCGGTTGAGTCCTGATTTAGGACCGAGGATGTGATCTATTCTGGAGAATGTTCCATGTGCACTAGAGAAGAATGTGTATTCTGTTGCTCTGGGGGTGAAATATTCTGAATATATCTGTGATGTCCATCTGGTCCAGTGTGTCGTTTAAGGCCTTTATTTCCTTGCTGATCTTTTGCTTGGATGACCTGTCCATTTCAGTGAGGGCAGTGTTAAAGTCCCCTACTATTATTGTATTATTGTTGATGTGTTTCTTTGATTTTGTTATTAATTGGTTTATATAGTTGGCTGCTCCCACATTGGGGGCATAGATATTTAAAATTGTTAAATCTTCTTGTTGGACAGACCCTTTGAGTATGATATAGTGTCCTTCCTCATCTCTTATTATAGTCTTTGGCTTAAAATCTAATTGATCTGATATAAGGATTGCCACTCCTGCTTTCTTCTGATGTCCATTAGCATGGTAAATTCTTTTCCACCCCCTCACTTTAAATCTGGAGGTGTCTTCGGGCTTAAAATGTGTTTCTTGGAGGCAACATATAGATGGGTTTTGTTTTTTTATCCATTCTGATACCGTGTGTCTTTTGACAGGGGCATTTAGCCCATTCACATTCAGGGTAACTATTGAGAGATATGAATTTAGTGCCATTGTATTGCCTGTAAGGTGACTGTTACTGTATATGGTCTCTGTTCCTTTCTGATCTACCACTTGTAGGCTCTCTCTTTGCTTAGAGGACCCCTTTCAATATTTCCTGTAGAGCTGGTTTGGTATTTGCAAATTCTTTCAGTTGTTGTTTGTCCTGGAAGCTTTTAATCTCTCCTTCTATTTTCAATGATAGCCTAGCTGGATATAGTATTCTTGGCTGCATGTTTTTCTCGTTTAGTGCTCTGAAAATATCATGCCAGCTCTTTCTGGCCTGCCAGGTCTCTGTGGATAAGTCAGCTGCCAATCTAATATTTTTACCATTGTATGTTACAGACTTCTTTTCCCGGGCTGCTTTCAGGATTTTCTCTTTGTCATTGAGACTTGTAAATTTTACTATTAGGTGACGGGGGGTGGGCCTATTCTTATTGATTTTGAGGGGCATTCTCTGAACCTCCTGTATTTTGATGCTCGTTCCCTTTGCCATATTGGGGAAATTCTCCCCAATAATTCTCTCCAGTATACCTTCTGCTCCCCTCTCACTTTCTTCTTCTTCTGGAATCCCAATTATTCTAATGTTGTTTCATCTTATGGTGTCACTTATCTCTCGAATTCTCCCCTCGTGGTCCAGTAGCTGTTTATCCCTCTTTTGCTCAGCTTCTTTATTCTCTGTCATTTGGTCTTCTATATCACTAATTCTTTCTTCTGCCTCATTTATCCTAGCAGTTAGAGCCTCCATTTTTGATTGCACCTCATTAATAGCTTTTTTGATTTCACCTTGGTTAGATTTTAGTTCTTTTATTTCTCCAGAAAGGGCTTTTATATCTCTCGAGAGGGTTTCTCTAATATCTTCCATGCCTTTTTCGAGCCCGGCTAGAACCTTGAGAATTGTCATTCTGAACTCTAGATCTGACATATTACCGATGTCTGTATTGATTAGGTCCCTAGCCTTCGCTACTGCCTCTTGTTCTTTTTTTTGTGTTGAATTTTTACGTCTTGTCATTTTGTCCAGATAAGACTAAATGAACGGGCAAGTAAAATACTAAAAGGGTGGCAACAACCCCAGGAAAATATGCTTTAACCAAATTAGAAGAGATCCAAAATCGTGAGTGGGGAGAAAGGGGATAAAAAGAGGTTCAAAAAGGAAGAAAGAAAAAAAAACAAAAAAACAAAAAGAAAAGAAAAAAAAAAAAGAAAAGAAAAGAATTTTTAAAAAAAGAATACACCTAAGAAAAATGTAAAAAAGAAAAAATATATATATTAGATAAACTAGTATAAAATCGTTAAAAAAGAAAAAGGTAACAGTTAAAAAAAAATTTTACCCGAAGGCGAGAAAAAAAAAAAATGAAAAAGAAAAAATTAAATTAACTGCAAGTCTAAAAAAAATCACAGGAAAAAAGCCATGAGTTCCGTGCTTGGCTTTCTCCTCCTCTGGAATTCTGCTGCTCTCCTTGGTATTGAAACCGCAGTCCTTGGTAGGTGAACTTGATCTCGGCTGGATTTCTTATTGATCTTCTGGGGGAGGGGCCTGT
This sequence comes from Mustela putorius furo, assembly GCF_011764305.1. Lineage (NCBI taxonomy): Eukaryota > Metazoa > Chordata > Mammalia > Carnivora > Mustelidae > Mustela > Mustela putorius. The sequence goes on from NW_025421844.1 coordinate 56,712, forward strand.
TGTAGTGATTCTCAAGTGTCTTTGCCCCAGGCGGAATTACACCGCCCTTACCCGGGGCCGGGGTGAGTAATCCGCTCGGGTTTGCTTTCAGGAGCTTTTGTTCCCTGAGCGCTTTCCGTAGAGTTCCAGAGGACGGGAATACAAATGGCTGCCTCCTGGTCTCCGGCCCGGAGGAGCCGAGAGCCCAGGGCCCCACTCCTCAGTGCGCCCTCAGAGAACAGCGCCCAGTTACTCCCGTCTGCCTGACCTCCGGCAGCGCTCCGAGCTCACCGAGCCTGCGACCGGTTCAAGGTAACACGGAGCTGCGAGCTCACCATCGGCTCTGTCTCTGTAGCCGGCTTTCCCGTTCCAATACCCGCAAGCTCTGCGACACTCAGACACCCCCGATCCTTCTGTGACCCTGCGGGACCTGAGGCCACGCTGACCCCGCGTGGGCTTCGCCCCGGTTTAGCCTCTGGAGCGATGTCCCTCAGCGGAACAGACTTTTAAAAGTCCTGATTTTGTGCACGGTTGCTCCGCCGCTTGCCGGGAGCCGGCCCCTCCCCCCGGGGTCTATCTTCCCGTCGCTTTGGATTCACTTCTCCGCCGGTCCTACCTTTCAGAAAGTGGTTGTTTTTCTGTTTCCAGAATTGCTGTTTTTCTTCTCTTCGATCTGCCGATGGATTTTCAGGTGTTTGCAATCTTTAGAAAAGCTATCTAGCTGATCTCCGGCTAGCTGAAGCAGTCTCAGCTTGCTACTTCTCCGCCATCTTGACTCCTCCCCTTAACCTAATTTCTTATACAACTATATTTTAATACAACATATTCCTTAATGACTTTTTAACATCAACTTCGTTCATTATATTCTTTATCTTTTCTTTTCTTTTTTAATATACCTATTGATATAAGAGTCAAGGTAATCTTTTTTTTTCCATATTCAATACTACCCTTATATATAAACCAGTATTAATTTCCATTTATTTCGGGAAAGTTGAGGCTTTTAACAAAAATATGAAAATACACCTAGGAGGAACAGAAGTAGCCATCCTCCCCCACATCAAGGATTCATAATCACAGTCCCTTCTTATTCTTCTGTCAGTGTTTCTGTGTATCTTTTTCTGTTCTGATATTATATAAATCTTATTCTTGGGGATCATTTTTGCTGGGTACTTCTTTTGTTCTTGAAATTTACTTTTATCTTTCTTTTTATTTATTCATTTGTGTTAATATATCTTATAAATATTACTCTTCCTGCTTTTTAGCTCTTCCACTGTTGGTGGGAATGCAAGTTGCTGCAGCCTCTTTGAAGAACAGTGTGGAGATTTCTCAAGAAATTACAAATAGAATTTCCCTATGACCCTGCAATTGCACTCCTGAGTATTTACCCCAAAGATACAGATGTCCTGAAAAGAAGGGCCATCGGTACCCCAATGTTTATAGCAGCAGTGGCCACGGTGGCCAAACAGTGGAAAGAACCAAGATACCATTCAATGGAACGAATGGATAAGGAAGATGTGGTCCATATACACTATGGAGTATGGTGCCTCCATCAGAAAGGACGAATACCCAACTTTTGTAGCAACATGGATGGCACTGGAAGAGATTATGCTGAGTGAAATAAGTCAAGCAGAGAGAATCAATTATTGTACGGTTTCACTTATTTTTGGAGCAAAACAAATAGCATAGAGGACATGGGGTGTTAGAGAGGAGAAGGGAGTTGGGGGAAATTGGAAGGGGAGGGAAACCATGAGATACTATGGACTCTGAAAAACAATTTGAGGGTTTTGAAGAGGCGGGGGGTGGGAGGTCATGGTACCAGGTCGTGTGTATAATAGAGGGCACATATTGCATGGAGCACTGGGTGTGGTGCAAAAATAATGAATAGTGTTATGCTGAAAATAAAATAAATAAATAAACAAATAAATAAAAGGGATCAATAATATCAATAAACCATTGGCCACCCTAATCCAAAAAAAAAAAAAAAAAAGAGAGAAAACCCAAATTCATAAAATTATGAATGAAAAGGGAGAGATTTCAACTAATGTCAAAGAAGGAGAAACAATCATCAGGAGTTATTATTAACAGTTATATGCCAATAAGCTAAGCAACCTAGATTAAATGGATGCATTCATGGAAAACTCTAAACTCCCTAATTTGAACCAGGAAGAAATGGACAACCTGAATAGATTAATATCTATTCACAAGATTGAAGAAGTGATCAAAAACTTCCCAAAAAACAAGAGCCCAGGACCTGATGGATTCCCTGGGGAGTTCTACCACACATTCAAAGAAGAAATAACACCTATTCTCCTCAAGCTGTTTCAGAAAGTTGAAGCAGAAGTAAAGCTTCCAGACTCTTTCTATGAAGCCAACATCACCTGATCCCCAAACCAGACAAAGACCCTACCAAAAAGGAGAATTTCAGACCAATATCACTGGTGAATATGGATGCTAAGATTCTCAACAAGATCCTAGCCAACAGGATCCAACAGCACACTAAAAAGATTATCCACCATGACCAGGTGGGATTCATCCCTGGGCTACAAGGATGGTTCAACATTTGCAAATCAATCAATGTGATACAACAAATTAATAAGAGAAAAGAGAAGAACCACATGGTCGTCTCAATTGATGTAGAAAAAGCATTTGACAAAATCCAACATCCATTCCTGTTTAAAATGCTTCAAAGTATAAGGATAGAGGGAACACTCCTGAACTTCATAAAATCTATGAAAGACCCACAGCAAATATCATCCTCAATGGGAAAAAGCTTGCAGCCTTCCCGTTGAGATCAGGAACAGGACAGGGACGCCTACTCTCACCACCCTTGTTCAACATAGTATTAGAAGTCCTAGCAACAGCAATCAGACAACAAAGAGAAACAGAAGTTATCCAAATTGGCAATGAAGAAGTCAAACTCTCTCTCTTCGCAGATGACATGATTCTTTATATGGAAAACCCAAAAGACTCCACCCCAAACTACTAGAACTCATACAGCAATTCAGCAACGTAGCAGGATACAAAGTCAGTGTGCAGAAATCAGTGAATTTCTTATACACTAACAATGAAAATACAGAAAGGGAAATTAGAGAATCGATTCCATTTACTATAGCACCAAGAATCATAAGATACCTGGAAATAAACTGAACCAAAGAGGTAAAGGATCTGTACTCGAGGAACTACAGAACACTCATGAAGAAATTGAAGAAGACACAAAAAGATGGAAGACAATTCAAGGCTCTTGGATAGGAAGAATAAACATTGTTAAAATGCCTATACTGCCTAGAGCAATCTATACTTTTAATGCCATTCTGATAAAAATCCCAGGGGTATTTTTCAAAGAGCTGGAGCAAATATTCCTAAAATTTGTATGGAATCATAAGAAATCCTAAATCACAAAAGAAATGTTAAAAAACAATAATAAAACTGGGGGCATCATGTTACCTGATTTTAAGCTTTATTACAAAGATGTGATCACCAAGATAACATGGTACTGGCATATAAACAGACACATAGACCAGTGGAACAGATTAGAGAGCCCAGATATGGACCATCAATTCTATGGTCAATTAATCTTCGACAAAATAGGAAAAAATATACAGTGGAAAAAAGTCTCTTCAATAAATGGTACTGCAAAAACTGGACAGCTATATGCAGAAGAATGAAACTCGACCATTCTCTTACACCGTACACAAAGATAAACTCAAAATGGATAGAAGACGTCTATGTGAGTCAGGAATCCATCAGAATCCTAGAGGAGAACATAGGCAGTAATCTCTTCGATATCAGCCACAGTAACTTCTTTCAAAATATGTCTCCAAAAACAAAGGAAACAGAAGCGAAAATAAACTTTTGGGACATCATCAAGATCAAAAGCTTCTGCACAGCCAAGGAAACAGTCAAGAAACAAAGAGGCAACCCCCAGAATGGGAAAAGATATTTGTAAATGACAGTACAGACAAAAGGTTGATATCCAGGATCTATAAAGAACTCCTGAAACTCAACACACACAAAACAGTCAATCATATTTAAAAAATGGGCAGAAAATATGAACAGACACTTCTCCAATGAAGACATACAAATGGCTATCAGACACATGAAAAAATGTTCATCATCAGGAGCCATCAGGGAGACTCAAATCAAAACCACATTGAGATACCACCTTACACCAGTTAGAATGGCCAAAATTAGCAAGACAGGAAACAACATGTGTTGGAGAGGATGTCGAAAAAGGGGAACTCTCTTCCATTGTTGGTGGGAATGCAAGTTGGTGCAGCCAATTTGAAAAACACTGTGGAAATACCTGAAGAAATTAAAATTGAGCTTCCCTATGACCCTGTAATTGCACTACTAGGTATTTACCAAAAAGATACAGATGTAGTGAAAAGAAGGGCCATCTGTACCCCAATGTTTATACAGCAATGGCTACGGTCGCCAAACTGGGGAAAGAACCAAGATCTCCTTCAATGGACAATGGATAAGGAAGATGTGGTCCATATACACTATGGAGTATTATGCCTCCATCAGAAAGGATGGATACCCAACTTTTTTTTTTTTTTTAAGTTTTGTTAAAAGTTTTTTTTTTTTTTTAAAGATTTTATTTATTTATTTGTCAGAGAGAGAGACAGCAAGCACAGGCAGACAGAGTGGCAGGCAGAGTCAGAGGGAGAAGCAGGCTCCCTGCGGAGCAAGGAGCCCGATGTGGGACTCAATCCCAGGACTCTGGGATCATGACCTGAGCCGAAGGCAGCCGCTTAACCAACTGAACCACCCAGGCGTCCCGATACCCAACTTTTGTAGCAATGTGGACTGGACTGGAAGAGATTATGCTGAGTTAAATAAGTCAAGCAGAGAGAGTCAATTATCATATGGTTTCACTTATTTGTGGAGCATAGCAAATAGCATGGAGGACAAGGGGAAATGGAGAGGAGAAGGGAGTTGAGGGAAATTGGAAGGGGAGGTGAACCATGAGAGACTATGGACTCTGAAAATCAATCTGAGGGTTTTGAAGGGGCGGGGAGTGGGAGGTTGGGGAACCAGGGTGTGGATATTAGAGAGGGCACAGATTGCATGGAGCACTGGGTGTGATGGAAAAATAATGAATACTCTTATGCTGGAAAAAGAAAAATCACTCTCAACATGAAAATCTAAATGCTCCATAAAATGGCACAGAGTTTCAGATTGGATGAAACGACAGGCCCTGTCCATATGCTGTCTACAAGAGGCAGTTTTGGAACCTAAATATACATCCAGACTGAAAATTAAGGGATGGGCCAGCATCTTTCATGCCAATGGGCCTCAAAAGAAAGCTGGGGTAGCAATTCTCATATCAGATAAATTAGATTTTAAATTCAAGACTCTAGTCAGAGATACAGAAGGACACTACATCATTCTAAAAGGGTATATCCACCAAGAAGATCTAACAAATGCAAATATTTTTGCTCCCAGGAAACAAACTTTTTAAAATGAAACCTAGATTTTCTCCACTATAGAAAGACTGTATTGTTCCTTCTGCTCTTCCTCTGACTCTTGCTTGGCATCCTTCCGACTGTGTCTGTTCCATTATCTGCGCTGTTAGCTCAGCAGGTCAGGCCCAGATCCTACTCCAGATCTTAAGGTCTGTGTGCATTAAATAATTGGTCTGATGATCAGCTGTGTTGACATCAAGGTTGTGAGTACAATCCTGAATTATCATGCCTGTCCACATGAGCAGGTGATCACAACACAGGCATGGACAAATGGCGGGCTGTAATGTCCAGTACAAGAGCAATGATGTCACTCTGCCTTTCCTTCCTCCCAGTTTCTTAGGCCCACAAAAGCTCCATGGAAGTCTCTCTCAGGGGCATATAAACATCACATGGCAATCAGATTCTTGGGCTGATGTCCACACCACTTCAGGGTGTCAGTAGATGTTCCAGCATAACCCCCATGGTGCAAAGATTATCCAGACTACAAAATGTGTCCTATGGCTCCATGACCACCTGTGCATGAGTTGGCATAGCTCAGAAATCCCCTAATAAGTCTGCCTAATATCTCGAGGTATAAAACTTGACCACAACTCTTCACTAAGTTGGTCAGGTGAGGAAAGAGGTCTTATAGCTGAAAAAGGACAGTAGACCTTCCATGTCTCACAACCTGTCAGGTGCACATAAGAACTGGGCTGTGCAGCAAGACTAAAAAAAATCACAGGAAAAAAGCCATGAGTTCCGTGCTTGGCTTTCTCCTCCTCTGGAATTCTGCTGCTCTCCTTGGTATTGAAACCGCACTCCTTGGTAGGTGAACTTGGTCTCGGCTGGATTTCTTGTTGATCTTCTGGGGGAGGGGCCTGTTGTAGTGATTCTCAAGTGTCTTTGCCCCAGGCGGCATCAAGATCAAAAGCTTTTGCACAGCAAAGGAAACAGTTAACAAAATCAAAAGACAACTGACAGAATGGGAGAAGATATTTGCAAACGACATATCAGATAAAGGACTAGTGTCCAGAATCTATAAAGAACTTAGCAAACTCAACACCCAAAGAACAAATAATCCAATCAAGAAATGGGCAGAAGACATGAACAGACATTTCTGCAAAGAAGACATCCAGATGGCGAACAGACACATGAAAAAGTGCTCCATATCACTTGGCATCAGGGAAATACAAATCAAAACCACAATGAGATATCACCTCACACCAGTCAGAATGGCTAAAATCAACAAGTCAGGAAATGACAGATGCTGGCGAGGATGCCGAGAAAGGGGAACCCTCCTACACTGTTGGTGGGAATGCAAGCTGGTGCAGCCACTCTGGAAAACAGCATGGAGGTTCCTCAAAATGTTGAAAATAGAACTGCCCTATGACCCAGCAATTGCACTATTGGGTATTTACCCTAAAGATACAAATGTAGTGATCCAAAGGGACACATGCACCCGAATGTTTATAGCAGCAATGTCCACAATAGCCAAACTATGGAAAGAACCTAGATGTCCATCAACAGATGAATGGATCAAGAAGATGTGGTATATATACACAATGGAATACTATGCAGCCATCAAAAGAAATGAAATCTTGCCATTTGCGACAACATGGATGGAACTAGAGCGTATCATGCTTAGCGAAATAAGTCAAGCAGAGAAAGACAACTATCATATGATCTCCCTGATATGAGGAAGTGGTGATGCAACATGGAGGCTTAAGTGGGTAGAAGAAGAATCAATGAAACAAGATGGGATTGGGAGGGAGACAAACCATAAGTGACTCTTAATCTCACAAAACAAACTGAGGGTTGCCGGGGGTAGGGGGTTTGGGAGAAGGGGGTGGGATTATGGACTTTGGGGAGGGTATTTGATTTGGTGAGTGCTGTGAAGTGTGTAAACCTGGTGATTCACAGACCTGTACCCCTGGGGATAAAAATATATGTTTATAAAAAATAAAAAATTAAAATAAAAAAAATAAAATAAAAAACTAAGCATAAAAAAAAAAAAAAAAAAGAACTGGGCTGTGCAGACAGCAGCATGACCAGTGACAGAGGGCCTCATTCACCCAGACCAGAACTATAGGCCTTCACCTGGACCTGGGCGAGGGCGGTGGTGGTGCAAATATCATCATGTCGGTGTGGCTGTCAAGACTGACCACAGGCAGTTCGGGACAGGTACATAAAGTGAAAACAGACCCTGGCTGGAACTTCTCTGCTATCAATGTTGAAAGGAATGTACTGGATAGATCAATCACTGTGGTGTGGTCCCCTGAAGCTCCTTCAATGTCCTCAGCTGACTGCACAGTATTGACAATGGAAGTTGTAGGAGAGGACCTGGCTATGTACATTCTGTTAGTCAACTCTAAATGGCCACCTGCCTATAAGGGCTATAACGTCTGACACATGGGGGAACTGAATGGATACATGGTCTGGTTTATGACACCTCCCTTCAAGCAACCTTGAACTATAGGCTCATATTGCTCAGTCCCCTATTACAAACAACATCAGTGGGTATATATAGTCTTGATATGGCAGGGATAGGAGTGGCAGTTCTACAGCCTAATGATGGACACTCCCACCAGAGAGATCATGTTCTTCTGTGTTCCCACAGTATGCCTCCAGGATGTCAGGTCATATGTATCTTTACCAGGAAAGGTCAGGGCCAAAGTGTCACTCAAAGAGTTTCAGCAAAATTTTCTCCATGAGTGACATTGCAGGGAAGTTGAACACCTTCTACTACCCTGCCTGTTCTACGGATAACCTAAGGTGAACCCATTGCTTATATTTGGGGGGTCCCTGGGAAGCAGTGTAACATGGCTCCATGGTCAATGAAAGCAGCAAAGCTTTAGTATGTGTGCGTCTGGAGGTAATAGAGATGGATAAGGTGGATGTCCTTGGACAAGTGACAGGCTCCTGAACTGTCAGGTCCTGAGACAGGGGCCATGGCAGGAGCCAACCACCCACCGATTGTCAGGGTTGGATTCCCATTAGCTCTCCATACCTGGCTGGGGCTGTGGTGTTGGAGAGGTGATGGAAAACCCTGATTGGTAAGTCCGGCAGTCTCTAGATGGGCCTCAGGAACCTGAAAAAAGTTCAGACTTGTGTCCCAGCAGTCCTGAGATGAACTCATTAGGGAACTCTGATCTCAGAGCTGCCCATACAGAGAGGTGTGGGTCACCCATCTCCACTGGAAAGGAGCTGGAATGAAGTGCCACCACTTGACTAGGGGTGATAAGGTGCCCAGATGCCCCTTGTACCCTTGGGACCCTCCACTCTGTTGCCCTTTGTAGAGAACGTGGGGCCATTTAGCCTTTGTGGCTAAATAAATAAATATAAATAAAAATAAAAATTCTTGTGTTTCAGGAAAATTCTCCTTGTTACTTCTGACTATAGCATCGATGATGTCTAATACCTGCTGTCCTGAATCCGGTATTACTATTAATTATAAAGGCACTGGCTTATTATTAGGGCTGTACTTGATGAAGAACTCCTCAGATTCTGGCAACAGAGGTGTCTCCTCTGTTGTAAATGGTCCAAGGTTCCTGGGATGGTGGTGCTAGGCAAAATGACACTCCCACTGAACCATCCCAATTCTACCTAAGAGGAAGTGTGCCTCACCTGTGCTTGTCCCCACCACAGGCACTGGGTGTTCCTGCCACAAAAATCCATGTCCCAGCAATGAGACCTTCTTCCTTCTTACCTCAGTGGGACTGAGGTCTTGAGTTGGCTCTTCCTCAGAGTGCTTCATTTTCCATTGGGCCTGCACCTCTTGCCCTGTTTTCTTGGTGTGCTTGGCATAGACCTTGGGAGCACGGACAAAGGTGGAGGGTCCACCAGGAAGTCCCTAAAAGCAGACCTTTAATACTTCATTGTTTTCAAAGAATGTTGAATTTTCGGGTCTGTCCACCCCAGGCAGTAGGTACATGACAGGTGCTTAAGCAACAGCTCAAAAGCATATCAAAATACTCACAACAGCATATCAGTGCCCTTGTTTCCATCCATGAGGACAAAAAATTCCAGGAAACCTTGCATTTCCACGATGGTGTGGTTGTCTATCCCTTTGTCTCACTCATGCTGGTCCTTGGACATGTTGATACATGGTGACTGGGAACACCTGGGATGGAAGTTGCCTCTTCCTCAATTAATGAATTGTGGCCTTTTGCGCTCAGGTGTCCCACTCAACCCCTGAGAGTCTGGAGGTGATTGGGGACAGTAACAAGGGGTGCACCCACACGGAATACCTGCCTTGGACAATGTCTGCACAGGCTGGCACAATGCCCATGGTAGAGTTGCCATGTCATTGCCTAGGGCTGCTGCTCTAAGATATATAACCGACTCCCTAAAGCCCCACAAAGTGTTGAGCAGGTGGTCTCTCAAATGGCAGAAACTTAAGGGCACCACCTTTATATCCTAGAACCAAATAGTCTACACACCAGGTTCCTACATGGGGAAATAGGCAGGGCCTTACTTTCCAAGTTAGCACCCCTGTTTTCAACCCAGGCCTGTTCCTGTAATTATAGCTCATCTCAACCATCCCCAACATCCAGTTTAGTATTGTTTAGAGACAAATAGGAAATACACACACGTAGGGCTCCCCAGACTGGTGCCTGTTGGTGGGTCTGTGCCAAGAGTCTGACCTTTTACATCATTGAAAATTAGGCTGGGTCTTCTGGCAACACCTGTCATCAGCTCAAGCGATGTTGCAGACCACCAACAAGCAGCAGTTCCTCCTCAGAGAAGCTGAGTGATCTGGGTGAGGAGGCGAGTGAGGCATTCTCAGCTCCAAGGCATTGCTGGGGGCATGGGCGGTTTCCCAAACCCACCATTGTGGACAATTATATTGGGGACCCACAGCTTCTGTATTGAATTATGAACATGCAGTCTGTGTCCAGTTACATACAGTGGGTAAACAGGTGACTTCCTGGCATCTGAACTCCCCCTCTGGGGACATGAGACCCACATGGCCATTCTGACTAGAGGTGTGGTTTCTCTACACCCCACATTGGAAGTGGAGTTCCAGATTTTATGGTTTACTGAGCCCAGAAGCCAGGGAGGCACAATGACCCAGGTTAGGCCTGACCACCATCATAGACCCCAAGGAGCAGGAGATAGAGAACAGGACAGCAAGAACCTAATCACAAAGGAGGTGGATGGGGCTGAGGTCCTTAATGTTTCACAGGCTCACCTCTGTGTGGTTACTTTAAAAAATGCCTGGGAGAACCAGAGTGGTACTCCCAGGCATGCCCATCCAAGGGTGTTGGGGGGAGGTGGTGAGTTTCATGGGACTCTGTGTCCTTGGCCCAGGCAGCAGCTCAGAACAATAAGTTCATTGTTTGTGATTACCTACACAGCTAATGTCAGTGCTCAGCTTCAGACTAAGAGAGAAGGGAGGGGTGAATATTCCTAGGGCTCTCTTGGATTCCAGAGTCATCAGTGGGCACTTCTGCCTATTTTCTGATTAATTTAGTGGGATTCAATGTTCAGGATAATGGTCTCAGTTTTGTATTCAGAAAGTAACTCTTCAGGGTTGTGCAGCTTGCACTAGTTGGGATCACACGCAAGTCATCTTCTCCTGCCCAGAGCCACCCCAGTGTGGAACATGCAGCATGGGTGTAGAGTAGCTCTCCATCATCCTGGACCCTCTTTGGGACTGGAGTAAGAGAAATTACCTGAGCAATTGGGGGAAATTGGAAGGGGAGGTGAACCATGAGAGACTATGGACTCTGAAAAACAATCTGATGGGTTTTGAGTGGTTGGGGCATGGGAGGTTGGGGGAACCAGGTGGTGGGTATTAGAGAGGGCATGGATTGTATGGAGCAATGGGTGTGGTGCAAAAACAATGAATACCATTATGCTGAACATAAATTAAAAATAAATTTAAAAAAAAAAGAGAGAAAACCCTCACTGGTCATGAGCACCATTTTGTAGAAATGTAATGAGTTTTCCATACAGGAGCCTGTGGCAATTTCCCTTCATTCTACACCCAAGGACCTCGGTTCAATTCTCCGATGATGACTCAGGTACTTTGGACAAAGTCTTGCCTCTATGTGGGTTCTTATAGTCTTACAAAGATATGGACACCACCACTGTGCACTTTTCAACTTTTATTTCAGAGTGCTTGTCAGTGACCTATCACAGAACTGGTGTGAGAGACTGGTGCTGTGTGCCGAGAGCCCAGTGATGTGCGCCTGGAACTCTGTTTTGTGAGCCTCGACACCTGTGATGTGCGCTGAGACACTTGAGCTGTATGCTGGGACCCCTGGGATGTACGCTGGGACCCCTGGGATGTACGCAGAGTCCCCACGGATGTGGGCAGGGACCACTGCGATGTACGCTGAGATGCCTGTGTCTCCTCCAGACTCCTGGAAATATGGATGTCAGCTTTGCCTCCTCCTACTGTAGTTTCAGCCATTCTCCTGTGGACTGGCTTTTGTTGTTCAGGGCTCTGCAGTCTGATTTCATGATGAGCTTCACCAACTTCCTCTTCCTTAACTGTAACTGTCTTGTTAGTTCTTAAATTTGTGGTGAATCCAAAGAGGAGTGCAGTTATTAAGGCATAAATTCGAGCAAAGACCACTCTCAGATATATCAGGGATTCATGACTCTGCAAGACTAACCGCACTCTACTTGGAGGGGGTCCACTGTCTATGCTCCCACCAGCACCCCTATCAATGCACCATGGAGGACCCCAGCCTATGTGGCAATGACAGTTTCTGTTATTGTTGCAAATCCCCCTGTGGCTGCATTTCTCAGGTAAACAGTCATAATTCAGATGGGCCACACTGCCATTACAGTAAGTGTTGTTACAGAACCTTCCTGGAGCACAGGGGGTACCAGGTCTCACGTGACCAGCATCATTTGCTCCTGTGGAGCGATGTGAGTCCAGCCCAAAACACCAGAATCCTGAGATTAGAGACTGATGGAATCCCACGTGTTCTTGCAAGCGGGGGAGGTGTGTGACATTACCACATTGCAGCCTTCCACAATAAATGTCTTCGATGGCACAGAAGTCAGCTTTCATTCTCCCTTCAATTCTTCTGCAGTGTCCGTATCTATTGCCTCTTCTATTTATGGTATAGCAGGCATCTGCACCGTTCACAGCATTTTTGCCAAAGATTTCTTGGCAGTGCACAGTGCGGTCAGTGCAATTTCCATGATAACAATAACCCTCTTCTGTGCATGGGGTTCCATCTTGCATATAGAAATCACCAGGGCATGCCAAGGACTCCCCTTGGCAGTACTCGGGAAGATCACATATATTTTGGATTGGTCTGCAGAGTGTCCCAGGAGGGGAATAGGTGCAGTTTGTACAGCATCGGCCTGTATTACATTTGCTGTCTATTGTGAAGGTACAATCATTTGTACAGCAGAAGTTGTTGTAACACTGTTTGAAGGAGCCACAGTCACACTCCTCACCTTGATCCAGTATGTAGTTTCCACAACGATCGTGGGTCAGGCTTTTATTTAAATATACCATTTTGGTGCTAAATAGGCACTCACCTTTCCCACGACCCACTATGTGCTGTACATGCATATAGGAACAGTTACTGAAGGAATCTGTCAGAGACAGTGGTCTGTGCATAATACACATGGACCTTCTCTGACAAAAACAAAATTTCCCATCATAGAATAAACCAAAATTTTTTCCCACCTTTTGTGCTGCTGTGATAGATAACAATAGATACTGTCTGCCTAGGTAACCAAGCATGATGAGGTTTTGTTTATGGCAAATACCATATAACTGGGGTTCATAATTATGATCCTCTGGCCCTTCTTTAATTAAAATTATGGATGAATGTGGTTCAAGAACGGTATATATAAAAGACTGATAATATCGAACATATGGGCTATGTACCTCATGATAATACTCCAAGTAAGTTGGATCTTCCTGATCATAAATGATCATGAATCCAATATAGTAATTGATATCAATAGCTTGAAAGAATGTGTCAATTAAACTAAATACCCTTATCAAGAATTGGGCACATTTTGACACATTGTTAAACACAGTATACATTGAGTTGGAACTTAGGGCAAGTGCTTTCATATTTCCATGATGGGATGAATACATCTTACTAGAGATCTTGGGGACAACACTGGCATTTGCTTGAAAGAATAGGGGATCTCTGTCCTCCTGATATCCCAGTTTATAGGTAGATCCTGTCGCATTTATGTCTGCCACTATCTGAGAAACAATGTGCTCAAACCTTTGGGAATTGCTGAGGGGTTTGATTTCATAAGCAAGGTCATCCAACTTCAAGATACCTTCAAGACCCCCATAACATGTGTCCACAGTGACCATGGAAAGAGGAATCTCTTCCAGGTAGCCGAGGTAGTAACAGTCTGGAGGGATGAAGGGGTAGTCCATCTGCAAGGCTCCTTGGTCATCCTGAGTCATCATCAGCAGATGTCTGGACAAAAACAGTTTCTTGCGCCGCATGTGGATAACGTGCCTCTTGCCCCCAAAATGTAGGCTGTAGGATAGCCAGCCTGGTATCTGAACACCTTTGCCATGGTACAGCTCCTTTCTGGGAATGACTACTTCAGAGGAGATGTAGCGCCATGACGGACGGCCTTGAGAACATTGGACAGGAGCCAGCCCTGCCCAGATGGCAAGCAGCAAGAAGAGCATCCTTATGATGACCTGGCCCTCTGCCAGCCTCAGGCCACTGCTCAGAGATATCTGTCAGCAAGAAGGGATCAAGGGTAGATCCTAGTGAGGGCCAGGTCTAGAGCATTTGACAGAATAAAGAGCTACTTCATACTACCAGGACCCCACAACTAGGGGCCACCTATGGGGATGAGGTCACAGTCACAGGGTGTGGCAGTGGGTGGGCCTGCACACCTGTGCAGCTGGGTGGATGTGCGAGAGATGGGTGGGCCATGTGCATGTGTGCTCACCTGGACATGGGAAGTGTGTCAGACCCAGAGGCTTCACCAGATTCACCATGTTCAATCTTACCTCCGGATACATGAATACATGATATACATTTATAATGCAATAAACTCCTTTACCAGCTCCATCACCCGTGGAACTGCAGGGTCACTTTCTGTGGATTACCCCCATAATTCACTATAAATATCACTGTTCCCTACTTTGCTGGCATGTGAAGGTAGAGAGTGAAAATTTTATTATATAAAAAAGAAACAAACAAAAATTTTCCTTATAATAGTTGGAAATAATGGCTTGCAATGTTATATGCATTACTATGTGTCTATTACTGTTTGTCATATATTTGCAAGTAATGTGATACTTTTGAGAGTTATTTATTATTTTTAATTGTATTTATTTATTTTATTTTTTTAAATTTATTTATTATTTATTTTCAGCATAACAGTATTCATTATTTTTGCACCACACCTAGTGCTGCATGCATTCCGTGCCCTCTATAATACCCACCACCTGGTACCCCAATCTCCCACCCCCGCCCCTTCAAAACCCTCAGATTGTTTTTCAGAGTCCATAGTCTCTCATAATTCACCTCCCCTTCCAATTTCCCCCAACTCCCTTCTCCTCTCCATCTCCCCATGTCCTCTAAGCTATTTATTATGCTCCACAAATAAGTGAAACCATATGATAATTGACTCTCTCTACCTGACTTATTTCACTCAGCATAATCTTTTCCAGTCCCGTCCATGTTGCTACAAAAGTTGGGTATTTGTCCTTTCTTATGGAGGCATAATACTCCATAGTGTACATGGACCACATCTTCCTTATCCCCATTCATCTGTTGAAGGGCATCTTGTTTCTTTCCACAGTTTTGCGACCATGGCCAGTGCTACTAAAAACATCAGAGGTACAGATGGTCCTTCTCTTCACTACATCTGTATCTTTGGGGTAAATACCCAGGAGAGCAATGGTGAGGTCATAGGGAAGTTCTATTTTGAATTTATTGAGGATTCTCCACACTGTTCTCCAAAGAGGCTGCACCAACTTGCATTCCCACCAACAGCTGAAGAGAGTTCCCCTTTCTCCACATCCCCTCCAACACATAGTTCTTTCCTGTCTTCATTGTTCCAAGATTCATTGTTTATGCACCACACACAGTGATCCATGCAATATGTCCCCTCCTTAATACCCACCACCAGGTTCACCTAAACCACCACCCCATCCCCTCCAAAACACTCAGTTTGTTTCTCAGAGTCTATAGTCTCTAATGGTTCATCACACCCCTCCACTCTCTCCTGATTCACTTTTCCTTTCCTTCTTCTGATGTCCTTCCTGTTTTTCCTTATTCTCCACAAGTAAGTGAAGCCAAATGATAATTGACTCTCTCTGCTTGACTTATTTCACTCAGCATAATCTCCTCCAGGCCTTTCCATATTGAAACAAGAGTTGGGTATTCATTTTGTCTGAAGGAGGCATAACACTCTATTGTATATAGAGAGCATATCTTCTTTATCCATTCGTCCGTCTATCCATTCATCCATTAAAGGTCTTCTTGGCTCTTTCCACAGTTTGGCAACTGTGGTCATTGCTGTTATGAACACTGGGGGCAGATACCCTTCCTTTCACTACATCTTTATCTTTGGGATAAATATACACTAGCACAATTGCAGGGTCATAGGAAAGCTCTATTTTCAATTTCTTAAGGAATCTCCACACTTTTTTCCAAAGCAGCTGAACCAACCTGCAATCCCAACAACAGTGGAAGAGGGTTCCCCTTTCTCCATATCCTCTCCAACACACGTTGTTTTCTGTCTTGTTAATTTTGGCCATTCTAACTGGTGTAAGGTTGTATCTCAATGTGGTTTTAATTTAAATCTCCCTGGTGGCTCATGATGATGAACATTTTTTCACGTGTCTGATAAACATTTGTATGTCTTCTTTGGAGAAATATCTGTTCATATCTTCTGCCCATTTCTTGACACGATTATCTGCTTTTGTGTGTTGGTTTGAGGAGTTCTTTATAGACTTTGAATATCAGTCCTCTATCTGTAGTCTTTATTCCCAGGCATCTTATGGTTCTTTGTGCAATGGTAAGTGGAATTGATCCTCTAATTTCCTTTTCTATACTTTCATTGTTAGTGTATAAGAAAGCAACTGATTTCTGTGCACTGATTTTGTATCCTGCCACATTATTGAATTGCTGTATGAATTCTAGTAGTTTGGGGGTGGAATATTGTTGATTTTCCATATAAAGTATCATGTCATCTGTGAACATGGAGAGTTTGACTTCCTTGCCAATTTGAATACCTTTATTTTCTTTTTGTTGTGTGATTGCTTTTGCTAGGACTTCGAGTACCATGTTGAAAAAGAGTGGTGGGAGTGGACATCCTTTTCGTGTTCCTGATCTCAAAAGGAAGACCCTCAGCTTCTCCCCATTGAGAATAATATTTGCTTTGGGTTTTTCCTACATAAATTTTGTGAAGTTGGTGAATTTAACCACTATCCCTATACTTTGTAAAATTTCAATCAGGTACTGTATTTTGTCATTTTTTTCTTTTTTTTTTCTGCATCAATTGAGGGGACTATGTGGTTCTTCTCTCTTCTTTTAATTATTTGTTCTATCACATTGATTGATTTCCGAGTTTTGAATAAACCTAGCCAAAGAGGTAGAGGATCTGTATGCAGGAGCTACAGAACATTCATGAAAGGAATTGAGGAAGACCAAATATATATATATATATATATATATATATATATATATATATATATATATATTTTCAGTACCATCCCATTGCACTGGCATTTTTCAAAGTACTAGAGCAAACAATCCTAAAATTTCTATGGAACCAGAAGAGATCCTGAATTGCTGAGAAAATGTTGAAACAGGAAACAACCCTGGAGAGCCTCATGTTTCCTGACTTCAAGCATTACTATAAAGTTGTGATCACCAAGACAGCATGGTACTGGCATACAAACAGGCACATAGGTCAGTGGAAAATAGTAGAGAGCCCAGAACTCTATGGTCAAATAATCCTCGAAAAGAAAATAGAAAAAAAAAATATAGTGGAAAAAAGACAATTTCTTCAATAAACGCTGCTGTGAAAATTAGACAACTATGTATGGAAGAAGGTACCTTGACGTTTCTCTGACATCATTCACAAAGATAAACTCAAAGTAGTTAAAGACCTCAATGTGATGTGAGAATTTATCAAAATCTTAAGAACATAGGCAATAACTTCATTGACATCAGCCACAGCAACTTCTTTCAAGACATATCTCCAAAGACTAAGGAAACACAAGTGAAAATGAACATTTGGGACTTCATAAATATCAAGATTCTGTGCAGCAAAGGAAATACTCAACTCAATGAGGCAACACAGGGCATGGGAGAAGATATTCGCAAATGACAGTACAAAGGGCTGATATCCAGGATCTATAACAAACTCCTAAAACGAACACACACAAAGCAGATAATCATGCCAAAAGATGGGGCATAAGACCAGGACAGACAATTCTTCAAAGAGGACATACAAATGTCTATCAGGCACATGAAAATATATTCATCATCACTAGCCATCAGGGAGATTCAAATCAAAACCACATTGAGATACCACCTTATACCAGGCAGTATGGCCAAAATTACCAAGACAGGGATCAACATGTGTGAGAGAGGATGTGGAGAAAGGGGAACCCTCTCACACTGTTTGTGGGAATGCAAGTTGGTGCAGCCACTTTGGAGAACAGTGGGGAGATTCCTAAAGAAACTTAAAATAGAACTTCCCTCTGACCCTGCAATTGCACTACTGGGTATTTATGACAAAGATACAGATGCAGTGAAAAGCAGGGACATCTGTACATCAGTTTTTATAACAGCAAAGACCACAGTCGCCAAACTGTGGAAAGAGCCAAGATGCCCTTCAAAATACGAATGGATAAAGAAGTTATGGTCCATATATCCTATGGAGTATTATGCCTGCTTCAGTAAAAATTAATACCCAAATTTTGTACCAACATGCACAGGACTGGAAGAGATTATTCTGAGTGAAATAAGTCAAGTACAGAGCCAATTATCATTTGCTTTCATTTACTTGTGGAATATAAGGAATAACAGGGAGGATACTGGGAGAAGGGGAGGAGAAGTGAGTAGGCAGAAAGTGGAGGGGGTGATGAACCATGAGAGACTGTGGCCTCAGAGGAACAAACTGAGGGTTTGGGAGGGGAGTGGGTTGGGGTGTTAGGTGATCCTGGTGGTAGCTATTAAGGAGGACACATACTGCATGGAACACTGGGTTTGGTGCATATTTGGAGAATCTTGGAAGACTAAAGAAATAAAATTAAATTTAAAAAAAATAAAAGAAAAAGAAAAAAAAAACACATAAGAATGCATTAAAAAAAAAAAGAAAAGAAAAAGCCACAAAAGCACAAAACCCTCCAGAGAACAAAAATCTGGAAAACTACTTTAAATATAGCACAGCTCCTTGACAGGGGCAAGGAGGACTCAACCCACGCAAGACTAAATGAAAACAATGAAGCAGGTCCCTCCTCCAGAAGGCAAGCTGAAAAAATGACAGGACAACTACCACAGGGTCTCCATAAAACTGTAAAACCCCTACATCAGGGAAAACAATATATTAAGCTCAGAGTATTGCCCTAAAACCTGTATATTTCTTAGACACAAGTTTTTTTTTTTTTTAATTCAATCTAAGGATATTTAAAAAAATTTTTTTTGATCAATTTACCATTACAACTACACGTTTAATACAACATATTCCATTATAACCTATTAACTTGAACTTTTTTTCATACATACACCCGCGTTTTTCTTTTTCTATTATTCTTTGTCTTTTTAAATATACATATATTTAAATCTCAAGGAAATCCTTTTTTCCCTATTGAATACTACCCCTATATATAAACCAGTTTTAATCTCCCTTTATATATGGAATGTTGAGTCTTTAACAAAGATATCAAGATATACCCAGGAAGAACCAGAGTAACTTTCTTGCCTATATTGAGGATGTATAACCACCTTCCCATCCTTCCCATCTGTTAGTGTTTCTGTGTATTTGTTCTGGTTCTGGTATTAAATAAATCTTATTCTTGGAGTTCTTTTTTTTTTTTTTTTCTTGTTATTTACTTTTGTGGATCTTTTTGTCCTATTTTGTTTATATACCTTATGAATCTTAGGTTTGGGGCTCATTTTGGTGAGGTTTTCTATTTTCTCCCTCCCTCTCTCTCTCTCTCTATCTCTCTTTTTCTTTCTTTTTGGTGGTGATTTCCAATTGCTCCTATGGTGCACTTTACCTGGAATGTGGTTGATATATTCAACTCTAATCCAATCATCCACCTCTCACTAAAATGACTAGGAAGAGGAACACCCAACAGGGGAAAAATTCAGAGATTGTGCCCTCTCCATCAGAACTATTGGGTATGGCCATAAACATTATGACAAAGGGAGATCAGGTAGCAGTTATCCAGGTAATGGCTAGAAGTGGAGGAAACCATTGGTGACAACATAGAATCTTTAAAGGTAGAAGTGAGAGCTGATCTGGCAGAAGTTAAAAATGTTTTCAGTGCGATCCAATCTAATCTAAATAGTCTAACAGCTAGGGTAACTGAGGCAGAAGATAAGAGTTAGTGATCTAGAGGACAAACTGATAGGCAAAAAGGATCAGGAGGAAGCCAGAAACAAACAGCTTAGAAGCCCTGAAAACACAATTAGGGAAACGAATGATGCCATGGAGCTTTCCAACGTCAGAATCATTGGGATTCCTCAGGGGATGGAAAAAGAGAGAAGACTGGAAGATATCATTGATCAAATTCTGGTTGAAAGTTTCCCTAGTCTGGGGACTGGAACAGCCATTCATGTCCTAGAAGCAGAAAGGGTAACCACCAAGATCAACGAATCTAAAAAGGCCTCGAGACACTTTATTGTGAAACTTAGGAACCATAATTTTAGACAAGAGTTTCTGAGGGAATCAAGGGGGAAGAGATTCCTTACATACAGAGGAAGGACCAACAGAATAACACCAGACCTGTCCACAGAAACCTGGCAAGCCAGAAAGGGCTGGCAAGACATACTCATTTACTCACTAAATGAGAAGAATGTGCAGCCAAGAATACTTTATCCAGCAAGGTTACATTCAAAATGGATGGAGAGATAAAGAGCTTCCAAGAATGTTAAGGTTTAAAAGAGTATGCGACTACTAAGCCAACACTACAAGAAATATTCATAGGAGTTCTACAAAAGGAGAAAGAACCCAAGAGTGACACAGAACAGAAATTTACAGGGAAAACCTCTAGAAACAAGGACTTCACAGGCAACTTGATGTCAATAAAAATGTATCTTTCAATAGTCAGTCTCAATGTGAATGGCATAAATGCTCCCATAAAATGGCACAGAGGGCAGACTGGATAAAACGACAGGACCCCTCCTCATGCTGTCTATACAAATAGAAATGGACATAGACTGACAAAATTAAATGGCAAGGAATAAAAAAGAAGAACCCAGCCAAAATGAACCCCAAGAATAAAATTTATATAATATCAGAACAAAAACAAATACACGGAAGCATTAACAGAAGAAAAAGGTGGAAGGGTAGTTGTAAATTTTAATGTGCGTGAGGAAGGTTATTTTGGTTCTTCCTGGGTAGATCTGGTTATCTTTGTTAAAGAACTCAATGTTCCAGAGATAAAGGGAGATTAAAACTGACTTATATACCAGGGTAGTATTGAATAGGGAAAAAGGATTACTTTGAAGCCTATATCTTAATGTATTTTTTTTAAGTAGAAAAAAAGAAAAAATAAAAATACAGGTGCATGTATGAAAAAGTTCAAGTTAAAAGGTGGTTATGGAATATATTGTATTAAACCTCTGGTTCTAATGTTCAATAGGTTTAGGAAATTAAAAGAATAAGAAGCCTGAGAATGAATAAAAACAAAACAAAACAACGAAGTTGTAGCTATAAAAAATACAGGTTTTAGGGCAATACCATGAACTTAATCTATTGTTTTCTCCTGATTTTGGGCTTTTAAACAGTTTTCTGGGGCCCCTGTGGTGGTTGTCCTTTTGTTCTTTTGGCTTGCCTTCTGGAGTAGAGGCCTGGCATACTGTTTTCCAGTCAGTCTTGCTTGGGTTGTGTTGTCCTGCCCCCTTTCAAGGTGCTGGGCTCTGTTGAAACCAGTTTTTCAGGTTTTGTCTTCTGGAGGATTGTTTTATTGTTTTTTGTTTGTTTGTTTGTTTGTTTTGTTTTGTTTTGTTTTGTTTTTCTTGTTTTGTTATGTTTTGTTTTTGTTTTTGGTTTTGGTTTTGTTTTGTAATTTATTTTTTATCCACCATGACCAGGTGGAATTCCCCCTGGGCTAAAAGGATGGTTCAACATTCGCAAATCAATGTGATAGAACAAATCAATAGGAGAAGAGAGAAGAACCACATGGTCTTCTCAATCAATGCAGAAAAAGCATTTGACAAAATCCAGCATCTGTTCCTGATTAAAATGCTTCAAAGTATAGGGATAGAGGGAACATTCCTGAACTTCATCAAGTCTATCTATGAAAGACCCACAGCAAATATCATCCTCAATGGAAAAAGCTTGCAGCCTTCCCGTTGAGATCAGGAACATGACAAGGATGCCCACTCTCACCACTCTTGTTCAACATAGTATTAGAAGTCCTAGCAACAGCAATCAGACAACAAAGAGAAATAAAATGTATCCAAATTGGCAATGACGAAGTCAAACACTCTCTCTTCGCAGATGACATGATTCTTTATATGGAAAACCCAAAAGACTCCACCCCCAAACTACTAGAATGCATACATCAATTCAGCAACGTGGCAGGATACAAAGTCAATGTACAGAAATCAGTGGCTTTTTTATACACTAACAATGAAAATACAGAAAGGGAAATTAGAGAATCATTTCTATTTACTATAGCACCAAGAACCACAAGATATCTGGTACTAAACCTAACCAAAGAGGTAAAGGATCTGTATTAGAGGAGTTACAGATCACTCATGAAGAAATTGAAGAAGACACAAAAAGATGGAAGACCATTCCATGCTCTTGGATCAGAAGAATAAACATTGTTAAAATGTCTATACTGCCTAGAGCAATCTCTACTTTTAATGTCATTCCGATCAAAATTCCAGTGGTATTTTTCAAAGAGCTGTAGCAAATAATCCAAAATTTGTATGGTATCAGATGAGACCCCGAATCACTACGGAAATGTTGAAAAACAAAAATAAAACAGGGGGCATCATGCTACCTGATTTGAAGCTTTGTTTTTGTTTTTGTTTTTGTTTTTTGTGCGCCTTTTTGTGGCTTGTTGGAGGTTTAGTGTAAAGCAAACTGCACCCACACCTCTGTCTCATAGAGAAGCCTCAGTCTGTTCCCCTCTTGGTGGTCCAGAACACACAGACTCCCCCTCTGTAAACACTGCTGAACAGCGCAGGCTTCCACAGGTGGTGCGCATCCCCAGCCATGGTCTCAGGGGCACTCCAAGCCCTTGATTATCTCTGCACTGCTGTGCCACTGAATCCAATAGTGATATTGGTCCAGAGAGCCCTCTTCCAGTGGCTCCCTGTGCTCAGACAGCTGTTTGGCGACTGGGCCCAAGCTGCCGGGTGTGCTCTGTTGCATAGCTGCTGCTGCTCCTGCTTTTGCTGAGAATCCCAGGCATAGATCTCACCAAGTTCCTTCAGGCTCAGGGTGGGAGCATCTAGTTCCCCAGGTGGTCCTAGAGACTGCCTGTTAACATCCCCATCAAGTTCTCTTAGGCATGGGTGGGGAGCACATGGGCAGACCCAGTTTGTGCAGTGTGCACAGAGGGCAAAAGGCTGTGGTACTAGAGAGCACCCACAAACCCTCTCATGCATGGAGCCAAGATGAGTGGTAGTGCAAGCAACACACAGCCAGGGGCACAGGGACAGGAACTGGAGGCTCTTCCACACTCTTTCTGGCATGGGTGGTCACCAGTGGTGGCCATCCTGGGTATCTGGGCTTAGGCCCATACCTATGACCACCCAATTCCATCAGTTATCTTTAAGATCTTTTGCTCTTTTTGGGTTCTTTTTACAAGACTCCAAGTTAATGCTGTCCCCAATCACAGGGATTGTTCATATCGGGGTATTACCCTCCAATGGGTCACTTCTGGTGCCTCCTTTCCCTTCTGCTTATCCTATGATATCAGTCCAAGCATTCCTACTCTGCTTTACCTCTCCACTGGTGTCTTCTTCCCCACGGAGATCCAGGAGTGTATAATCCTACCTCTCAGGCTGATTTCATGGGTGTTCAGAAAGTTCTGGTAGATATTTAGCTCACTTTAGGGGACAGGTTGAAACAGGGTCCCCTACTTCTCCGCCTTTTGGCCCCTCCTCCTTGGTCGGTATTCTTTTTTACAATCTCAAAAGATCCTTAATGTTGAAAAAGACACATTGAGCATGTGGGTGGATTTGAGTGATAGTGGATCTGTGACAGTTTAATGAGCAGGATGTCTTGTGCCTGCAGTTGTCCAGTGTGAGGTGCATCTGGTGGAGTCTGGAGAGACCTGATGAAGCCTGGGGGAGGGTGTCTCTGAGTCTGTCCTGTGCAACCCCTGTATTTACCTTCACTAGCTTCTCAATGCACTTGGCCCACCAGGCTCCAGGGAAGGGGCTTCAGTTAGTCTTATGTATTAGCAATGTTGTAAGTAACATACACTATACAGGCTCTGTGAATTCCTCATTACAGTCATTTTTCTCAGAAAAGTATGTATGAGAGGGTGAGAAGACTCCAAAATATGAACCATGACCAAGCAGAATACACTATGGACAAATCCAAGCAATCAGCAACCATAACAGAGAAGAAAAAAAAAAAAAAAAAAAAACTAAACTAAACTAAAGTGGGCGAGGACTATAAACTCACAGGAAGAAATAACACCTATTCTCCTGAAGCTGTTTCAAAAAATTGAAGCAGAAGGAAAACTTCCAGACTCTTTCTACGAAGCCATCATTACCCTGATCCCCAAACAAGGAAAACACCCTTCCAGAAAGGAGAATTTCAGACCAATATCACTGATGAATATGGATGCTAAGATTATCAACGAGATCCTACCAAACAGGGTCCAACAGCAAATTAAAAAGATTATCCACCATGACCAGGTGGGATTCATCCCTAGGCTACAAGGATGGTTCAACTTTTGCAAATCAATCAATGTGATACAACAAATTAATATGAGAAGAGAGAAGAAACACATGGTCCTCTCAATTGATGGATAAAAAGCATTTGACAAAATCCAGAATCCGTTCCTGATTAAAAAGCTTCAAAGTATAGGGATAGAGGGTACAATCCTGATTTCATAAAATCTACCTATGAGATATCTACAACAAATATCATCCTCAATGTGAAAAAGCTTGCAGCCTTCCCATTGAGATCAGGAACACGACCAGGATGTGCACTCTCACTACTCTTGTTCAACATAGTATTAGAAGTCCTAGCAACAGTTTGATTGTCTGTTTCGTGTGTGTTGAGTCT
Source organism: Mustela putorius furo (assembly GCF_011764305.1). NCBI lineage: Eukaryota > Metazoa > Chordata > Mammalia > Carnivora > Mustelidae > Mustela > Mustela putorius. Next base: position 81,545 of record NW_025421844.1, read on the forward strand.
GAGGAGTTCATTATAGATCTTGGATATCAACCTTTTGTCTGTACTGTCATTTGCAAATATCTTCGCCCATTCCATGGGTTGCCTCTTTGCTTTTTTTGACTGTTTCCTTGCTGTGCAGAAGCTTTTGATTTTGATGAAGTCCCAAAAGTTTATTTTCGCTTTTGTTTCCAAACTCAACACACACGAAACAGATAATCATATCAAAAAATGGGCAGAAGATATGAACAGACACTTCTCCAATCAAGATATACAAATGGCTATCAGACACATGAAAAAATGTTCATCAGCACTAGCCATCAGGGAGATTCAAATTAAAACCACATTGAGATATCACCTTACACCAGTTAGAATGGCCAAAATTAGCAAGACAGGAAACAACATGTGTTGGAGAGGATGTAGAGAAAGGGAAACCCTCTTCCACTGTTGGTGGGAATGCAAGTTGGTGCAGCCTCTTTGGAGAACAGTGTGGAGGTTCCTCAAGAAATTGAAAATAGAACTTCCCTATGACCCTGCCATTGCTCTCCTGGGTATTTACCCCAAAGATACAGATGTAGTGAAAAGAAGGGCCATCGGTACCCCAATGTTTATAGCAGCAATGGCCACGGTCGCCAAACTGTGGAAAGAACCAAGATACCCTTCAACGGATGAACGGATAAGGAAGATATGGTCCATATACACTATGGAGTATTATGCCTCTGTCAGAAAGGATGGATACCCAACTTTTGTAGCAACATGGACGGGACTGGAAGAGATTATTCTGAGTGAAAAAAGTCAAGCAGAGAAAGTCAATTATCATATGGTTTCACTTATTTGTGTAGCATAGCAAATGTCATGGAGGACAAGGGGTGTTAGGAGAAGGGAATGGAGTAAATTGGAAGGGGAGGTGAATCATGAGAGACTATGGACTCTAAAAAACAATCTGAGGGGTTTGAAGTGGCGGGGTTGTGGTAGGTTGGGGTACCAGGTGGTGGGTATTACAGAGGGTACGGATTGCATGGAGCACTGGGTGTGGTGAAAAAATAATGAATACTGATTTTTCTAAAAATAAATACATTTTTTTAAAAAGGGGGGGGACAAGATGGCGGGGGAGTAGGAGGAGGCGCCTTTTCAGCCGGTACCCCAAAGTGAGCTGATTACCTACCAAAGAACTCTGATCACCCATGAAATCAGCCTGAGATCAGAATTATGCACATCTGGATCTCTACAGAGTCAGAAGATGCCAGTGGGCAGGTAAAGCGGAGCAGGATTGGCGGACAGATATCTGAAGATAAACAAAAGGGGGAGGGAGCCACCAGAGGCAACCGGTTGGAAAGTAATACCCCAATACCAGCGAGAGTGCCCTGCGTCTGGGGACCAGCATTAACTTGGAGACTGGTTGAAAAAACTCCAAAAGAGCAAAGGATTGCGGGGGGAAATTGTGGGAATCGGGGCAGCTAGCGACAGGGGCTTAAGTCCCCGGTCCCAGGACAGCCTCCCTGGTGCTGAGGCAGAGATAGTGCTGCGGAGAAACCAGGTCTTGGTCCCTAAACCGCCAGTGCACCCAAGAATGCGTGAGTTCTAGCTCCTGTGAGGGGATGGGAGCCACGCCACTTGGCAGAACGCGTGAGCCCTACCACAAAGCTTGAGATACGTGTGCATGTTCCTCATGCTCCCCTGAGTTACAAAGGCCCGCGGGCGCTCTTTGACCTGTGCCATTGTTTCAAAGCCTAAGCCACGTGCCCCAAACTCTCCCCTGACAGAGGTGCACAAAAGCCCAGCCTGGTGCTTATGGACCTGCACCCCGTTCTCAGTGCCTGAGACGTGCACGACCCATAGCCGCTCTGAAAGAGATGCACACAATCCGGGCACTCCCAGCCTGGGCCAGCGGCAAAATCTCAGTGTGCGATTGCTGCTTGGAACCTCTCTGGTGGCCGGGAGCTCCCAGACAGCCGCCACTGCCTTGGCTTTTGGTACAAGCAAAAGATCCTGCACCCCCAGGGTCTGCAACTTGGAACCTGCTCTGCCAGTGGCCAAGGGGGAAATTATTTCGGCTCGGCATCCAGACTGAGGCTTCTCTCTGAGAGGGAGATCAGGGTGCAGTTTGTTTCCCTCTAAAACTACAAAAACCATCAAAGGCGGTCAAGGTGAGAGAAAAAAAAAAAAAAAAGTGAGCAAGGGGTCATAGGTTGACCGCCAGAGAACAAAAGCCTGAAAAAAAAAAAAAAAAGTTTCCTCAGAGCCCACCCCCTAGAGGGGGACAGAAGGACTTAACTCAGGAAACATCATTGACAACAAGCCATGTGGCAGGCCCCTCCCCCAGAAAACAAACCAAGAAAGAAAAAAACAAAACAAAAGAGAGAAAAAAAATAAAAGGACTACAAGAAAACAACCACTACTTCATAGGAAAACTTGTATTGTTCACTCGTTTCCATTATTCCTGTTCATTTATTTTTTTTTACACATAGGTAATTTTTTTAACCTATTTACCATCACAGCAAGCTCTACAGTACATCAAATTCCATAATACCTTTCTAACCTGAACTTTTTGATACATACACCTATATTTTTCTTTTGCATTTTTATTTTTTGAATTCCGTTTTTTAAATTTTTAGTTTAGTTTAGTCTAGTTTATTCCTTTTTATTTTTATCCTCTAATATTCATATGGAGTTAAACTTCAAAGTAATCCCCTTTCCCCAATCAATACTACCCCTATAGGTAAACCAATTTTTAATCCCCTTTATCTTAGGAAAGTTGAGTCCTTTAACAAAGATATCAAGATACATCCAGGAAGAATCAAAACAACCTTCCTCACACACACTGAGAATTTATAAGAACTCTCCCAGTCCTTCCACCAGTGTTTCTGTGTTTTTTGTGTTTGTTCTGATAGCATATAAATTTTACACTTGGGGTTCTTTTTGACGAGGTTCTTTCTTTATTTGCATATATATATTTTTTTTCTCTCGTCATATACTTGTATCAGTCTTTTTATCTCTTTTTGTTTGTCTACCTCATCAATCTTACCTTGGGGCCCCTCTGGGCTGAACCTTTTCTTTCATTTTCCCTTTCTTTCCTGTCTCTCTCTCTCTCTTTTTTTTTTTTTTCCTTCTTTTTTCTTTTTCTTTTCTTTTGTCTCTCGTTTTGGTGGGGAATCCTGATTGCTCAGAAGTGTTCCAGGGTGCACCCTGACAGCACCACAGTTGATACATCCAGCTACATCTGTTCAGTCATCTCCCACCAAAATGACTAGGAGTAGGAATGCCTAACAGAAGAAAAATACAGAGGATGGACCTTCTGCAACAGACCTAACGGCTATCAACATAGACAATATGTTGGAAAGAGAATTCAGGCTAGCAATTATCCAGGCAATAGATAGGTTGGAGAAAGCCATGGATGACCAAATGGAATTGATTAGGGCTGAACTGAAAGCGACTAGACAGGATATTCACAATGATAGGGCAGAGCTTAAAGCTACAAGGGAGGAGGTTCACAATGCTCTCAATGAGTTCCAATCTAATCTAAACTCTCTCAAAGCTAGGGTAACTGAGACAGAAGATAGAATTAGTGATCTGGAAGACAAAAAGATAGAGGGGAAGGATCAGGAGGAAGCCTGGAACAAACAGCTTAGAAACCACGAAAACAGAATCAGGGAAATAAATGATGCCATGAAGCATTCCAACGTCAGAATTATTGGAATCCCTGAAGGGGGGGAGAAAGAAAGAAGTCTAGAAGATATAGTGAAACAAGTCCTTCATGAAAAATTTCCCAATCTCGTGAATGGAACCAGCGTTCATGTACTAGAGGCTGAACGGCCTCCACCCAAGATTATACATTCCAAAAAAAAAATCAGGACACCTGATAGTGTGTCAAATTGAGGAATTATAATTGTAGGTATAATCTCTTGAAAGCCGCCAGGGCAAAGAAGCTCCTTACTTACAGAGGGAAGCCCATCAGAATAACATCAGACCTGTCCACAGAGACCTGGAAAGCCAGAAGAGGCTGGCAAGATATATTCAGGGCACCAAATGAGAAAAAAATGCATCCAAGAACACTTTATCCAGCAAGGCTGACATTCAAAATGGACGGAGAGATAAAGGGTTTTCAAGACCAGCAAGGCATAAAACACTATGCAACCACCAAGCCTACACTGCAGGAAATATTAAGGGGGGTTCTATAAAAGAGGAAAAATCCCAAGAATTGCATTGAACAGAAATATAGAGACAGTCTACAGAAAGAAAGACTTCAATGGTAACTCGATGTCAATAAACACGTATCTATCAATAATCACTCTCAATGTGAATGGCCTAAATGCATCCATAAATTGGCACAGGGTTGCAGATTGGCTAAAATGACAGGACCTATCCATATGTTGTCTACAAGAGACCCATTTTGAACCTAAAGATACACCCAGACTGAAAGTGAAGGGATGGAGAAGGATCTTTCATGTCAATGGGCCTCAAAAGAAGGCTGAGGTAGCAATTCTCATATCAGATAAATTAGATTTTAAACTAAAGACTGAAGACAGAGATACAGAAGGACACTACATAATCGTTAAAGGGACTACCCACCAAGATGATCCAATAACTGTAAATATTTATTCCTCCAACAGGAGAGCAGCCAGTTACATAAGAAAACTGTTAATCAAGATAAAGAGTCATATTGATATGAATACACTAATCATAGGAGATCTTAAAATGCCTTTTTCAGAAATAGACAGATCATCGAAGCAGAAAATCAATAAAGAAACAAGAGCATTAAATGACACATTGGACCAGATGGACCTCATAGATATATACAGAACATTTCACCCTAAAACAACAGAATACTCATTCTTCTCAAGTGCACAGGGAACCTTCTCCAGAATAGACCACATACTGGGTCACAAATCAGGACTCAACTAATACCAAAAGACTGAGATGATTCCCTGCATATTCTCAGATCACAATGCTTTGAAACTGGAGCTCAATCACAAGGAAAAGTTCCAAAGGAACTCAAACACCTGGAAGCTAAAGACCACCTTGCTTAAGAATGCTTGGATCAACCAGGAGATCAAAGAAGACCTGAATCAATTCATAGAAACCAATGAGAATGAAGATACTTCAGTCCAAAACCTATGGGATACAGCAAAGGCGGTCCTAAGGGGGAAATACATAGCCATCCAAGCCTCTTTCAAAAAAAAATTGAAAAATCCAGAACACACCAGCTGTCTCTACATCTTAAAGAACTGGAGAATCAACAACAAATCAAACCAATTTTACACATAAGAAGGGAAATCATCAAGATTAGACATGAGATCAATGAGGTAGAAACCAGATACATTAGAACGTATCAATGAAACTAGAAGCTGGTTTTTTGAAAGAATCAATAAGATCGATAAACCATTGGCCACTCTAATCCAAAAGAAAAGAAAAGAAGCCCAAATTCATAAAATTATGAATGAAAAGGGAGAGATCACAACGAACACCAAGGAAGTAGAAACAATCATCAGAAGTTATTATCAACAGTTATATGCCAATAAGCTTAGCAACCTAGATGAAATGGATGCATTCCTGGAAAAATGTAAACTACCAAAATTGAATCAGGAAGAAACCAACAACCTGAATAGGCCGATATCTAATAACGAGATTGAACCAGTGATCAAAAACCTTCCAAAAAACAAGAGCTCAGGACCTGACAGATTCCCTGGGGAATTCTACCAAACCTTCAAAGAAGAAATAACACCTATTCTCCTGAAGCTGTTTCAAAAAATTGAAGCAGAAGGAAAACTTCCAGATTTTTTCTATGAAGCCAGCATTACCCTGTTCCCCAAACCAGGCAATGTTCATAGCAGCTATGGCTACGGTCGCCAAACTGTGGAATGAATACGGTTATTCTGAAAATAAATTTAAAAATTCAATTAAATTAAAAAAAAAAGTTACCTGGGAATAAACTTAACCAAATAGGTAAAGGATCTGTATTTGAGGATGTACAGAACACTCATGAAAGAATTTGAAGAATACACAAAATGATGGAAGACCATTTCATGCTCTCAAATTGGAAGAATAAACATTGTTAAAATGCCTATACTGCCTAGAGCAATCTATACTTTCTTTAAAATTTATTTTTTATTTATTTTCTGCATAACAGTATTAATTATTTTTGCACCACACCTAGTGCTCCATGCAATCTGTGCCCTCTATAATAACCACCACCTGGTACACCGACCTCCCATGCCCCGACCCTTCAAAAACCTCAGATTGTTTTTCAGAATCCATAGTCTCTCATGGTTCCGTTCCCCTTCCAATTTCCCCCAACTGCCTTCTCCTCTCTATCTCCCCATGTCCTCCATGCTATTTGTTTTGCTCCACAAATAAGTGAAACCATATGATGATTGACTCTCTCTGCTTGACTTTTCTCAGTCAGCATAATCTCTTCCAGTCCTGTCCATGTTGCTACAAAAGTTGGGTATTCATCCTTTCTGATGGAGGCATAATACTCCATAGTGTATATGGACCACATCTTCCTTATTCATTCATCCGTTGAAGGGCATATAACCTTAACTCACAGAATGGGAGAAGATATTTGCAAATGACAGTACAGACAAAAGGTTGATATCCAGGATCTATAAAGATTTCTTCAAACTCAACACACACAAAACGGACAATCATATCAAAAAATGGGCAGAAGATATGAACAGACACTTCTCCAATCAAGACATACAAATGGCTATCAGACACATAAAAAATGTTCATCGTCACTAGTCTGCAGGGAGATTCAAATTAAAACCACATTGAGATATCACCTTATACCAGTTAGAATGGCCAAAATTAGCAAGACAGCAAACAACATTGTGTGGAGAGGATGTGGAGAAAGGGGAACCCTCTTCCACTGTTGGTGGGAATGCAAGTTGATGCAGCCTCTTTGGAGAACACTGTGGAGATTTCTCAAGAAATTAAAAATAGAACTTCCCTATGACCCTGCAAATTCACTACTGGGTATTTACCCCAAAGATACAGATGTTATGAAAAGAAGGGCCATCTGTACCCCAATGTCTAAAGCAGTAATTGCCACGGTCGCCAGACTCTGAAATAACCCAAATGTCCTTCAATGGATGAATGTATAAGGAATATGTGGTCCATAACACTATGGAGTATAATGCCTCCATCAGAAAAGACAAATACCCAACTTTTGTAGCAACATGGACGGGACTGGAAGAGATTATGCTGAGTGAAGTAAGTCAAGCAGAGAGAGTCAATTATCATATGGTTTCACTTATTTGTGGAGCAAAACAAATAGCATGGAGGACTTGAGGAGTTAGAGAGCAGAAGGGAGTTGGGGGAAATTGGAAGGGGAGGGGAACCATGAGAGACTATGGACTCTGAAAAACAATCTGAGGGGTTTGAAGGGGTGGGCGGTGGGAGGTTGGGGTACCAGGTGGTGGGTATTATAGAGGGTACGGATTGCATGGAGCACTGGGTGTGGTACAAAAACAATGAATACTGTTATGCTGAAAATAAATTTTAAAAAATTAAAAAAATAAAGAATCAAACTGTCGGTCAGCACTGTCTCTTACAAAAAGGTGACGACGATGACCTCGGCAAGGCCACTCCCAATGTGGCTGCTCTGGACAAGGCTGCTCCCCAGACAGGGCCACTGCCCAGACAAGGCCTGCTCTGGTGAGGCCACTCCCCAGATAGGGGCTGCTCCAGCGAGGCTGATTCCTGGGGCCACGGCTTGGGGCGGTGGGGCCTTTGGTGGGTCTCAGGCCTCTGACCACTCTGACAGCTGTGACTAGAGCTCTGTCAGCTCTGACAGCTCTGACAAGTGCTCTGTCAGCTATGACAGCTCTTACAAGTGCTCTGACGGCTCTGACGTCTCTTTCAAGACCTCTGACAGCTCTCCCAGCTCTGACGACTCTCCTACTCCTCCGATGACTCCTCTACTCCTTCGATGACGACTCTTCTCCTCCAACGACTCTTCTACTCCTCCCGACGGCTCTCCTACTCCTCCCACTCCTACTGCCTCGCAAACGAACCTTTATAGGGGTGGTTGAGTCCTGCCCACACACAGGTGGCCAATGGGATTTAAGCTCACCTCATTGGATATATGCATGCCCCACTGATTGGATGTCTTCAGTTGGCCTGACCTGCCCTTGTATCTAGGCTTTGCAAGTAAGTTCCTCTGGGAGGGGCAGGGTCATTCTAAGTTCACTGCATAGGGTCAATCTAAGTCCCCTGCAACAAAATGGCTCCCCCTGGCCAACCAGACCCTTACAATATGTTGCCAAATCCCAGGGAAGAACCAAAAGAGAGGATTAGTGGGAACAACTCCTGGGTCTCACACATGATCAGCAGAACCTTCTGTTCTCACCAGCAGGTATGAGAAAAGAAAGAAAAAAAAAAAAGTAACATACGACCTGGGGAATATTTTACTCAGTAAGCTCAAAGAAGGTTCAAAGCAAAAACCAAAAGGATCAAAAGACTCAAATTAATGTCAAATCATAGTAAGACAAATATTAATACATGTAACATTACAAAACATTACTTTCAATAATTCTAAGGTAAAATTTGCAATGACTACCTCCACATGCCATGGAAGAAGGAACAGTGATATCTATAGTGAATGATGGAGGCTAATCCACAGAAAGTGACCTAGCAGTACCACGAGAGATGGAAATTTTAAAGGAATTTATTGCATTAAAACTTACATTACATATTCAACACAGAGGACATGGGGAGATAAGAGAGGAGAAGAGAGTTGAGGGAAGTTGAATGGGGAGATGAACCATGGACTCTGAAAAACAATCTGAGGGTTTTGAAGGGGTGGGGGTGGGAGGTTGGAGGAGCCTGGTGGTAGGTAATATGGAGGGCACCTATTGTACGGAACACTGGATGTGGTGAAAAAAAAAAAAAAAAAAAAACAAAGAATTCTGTTACACTGAAAAGAAATTAAATTTAAAAAAGTATATTACATATTCAAATATCTAAAGGAAAGATCGAATGTATTGAATATGGGGATGCTACTGGATACAACTCCCTTCCCATATCCATGTAAGTACTCATGAACATAGTCCACCCACCTCTCACACATCCACCCCAGCTGAACTGATGTGTAGACCCACCCACTGCCACACCCTGTGACTGTGACCTCATCTCCACAGGTGGCCCCCAGGTGTGGGGTGGGGGTAGCCTGAAGAAGCCCTCTGTTCTGTCAGATGCTTTAGGCCAGGCCCTCACTGAAGATCTTCTCTTGATCCATTCTCACTGACAGATATCCCTGAGCAGGGCCCTGAGCCTGGCTGTTCAGGTGACCATGAAGGCACTCCTCTTGCTCCTTGCTGTCTGGGCAGGGCTGGCTCCTGTCCAATGTTCTCAAGGCCGTCCATCATGGCGCTACATCTCCTCTGAGGTGGTCATTCCCAGAAAGGAGCTGTACCATGGCAAAGGCGTTCGGATGCCAGGCTGGCTGTCCTACAGCCTGCATTTTGGGGACAAGAGACACATTATCCACATGCGGCGCAAGAAACTGTTTTGGTCCAGACATCTGATGATGATGACTCAGGATGACCAAGGAGCCCTGCAGATGGACTACCCCTTCATCCCTCCAGACTGTTACTACCTCGGCTACCTGGAGGAGATTCCTCTTTCCATGGTCACCGTGGACACATGCTATGGGGGTCTTGAAGGTATCTTGAAGATGGATGACCTTGCTTATGAAATCAAACCCCTCAGCAATTCACAAAGGTTTGAGCACATTGTTTCTCAGATAGTGACAGATACAAATGTGATGGGACCTACCTATCAACTGGGACATAAGGAGATTATGGACCCCCTTTACTCTCAAGCAAATTCCAGTGTTGTCCCCAGGATCTCTAGTAAGATGTATTCATCCCATAATGGAAATATGAAAGGACTTGCCCTAAGTTCCAACTCAATGTATACTGTGTTCAACAACATGTCAAAATGTGCCCAATTCCTGATAAAGATATGTAGTTTAATTGACACATTCCTTCAAGGTATTGATATTAATTACTATATTGGATCCATTATTATTTATAACCAGAGAGATCCAGTTTTCATGAATAATTATAACGCGCACTTTAGTCCATATGTTAGACACTATCAGTTTGCTGTGTACAGATTTATTATACCACATTCATCTATAATTGTGATTAAAGATGGGCCAAATGATCTTAATTATGAACCTGCAATATATGGTATATGCAATAATCGAAACCTTGTCATGCTTGGTTACCTGGGCAGACACCTTTTAATATTGTCAATTGCAGGAGCACAAAAGGTGGCAAGAAATTTAGGTCTATATTATGATGAGAGTACTTGTACTTGCCAGAGAAGGTCCCTGTGCATTATGCACAGAAAACCTTCTCTGACAGATTCCTTCAGTAACTGTTCCTATACGCACGTACAGCACATAGTGGGTGGTGGGAAAGGTGAGTGTCTATTCAGCACCCGATTGCTCTATTTAAATAAAAGCTTGACTCATGATCGTTGTGGAAACCGCATAGTGGATCAAGGTGAGGAGTGTGACTGTGGCTCCTTCAAACAGTGTTACAACAACCCCTGCTGTACGAATGCTTGTAGGTTCACCAGTGGCAGCAAATGCAATACAGGCAGGTGCTGTACAAACTGCACCTATTCCCCTCCTGGGACACTCTGCAGACCAATCCAAAATATATGTGATCTTCCCGAGTACTGCCGTGGGAAGTCCTTGGCATGTCCTGATGATTTCTATATGCAAGATGGAACCCCATGCACAGAAGTGGGCTACTGCTATCTTGGAAATTGCACTGACCGCACTGTGCACTGCCAAGAAATCTTTGGCAAAAATGCTGTGAAAGGTTCAGATGCCTGCTATATCATAAATAGAAGAGGCAATAGATACGGACACTGCAGTAGAAAAGAAGAGTTAATGAAACATAAGGCCTGTGCCATCGAAGACATTTATTGTGGAAGGTTGCAATGTGGTAATGTCACTCACCTCCCCCACTTGCAAGAACATGTGGGATTCCATCAGTCTCTAATCTCAGGGTTCTGGTGTTTTGGGCTGGACTCACATCGCTCCACAGGAGCAAATGATGTTGGTCACGTGAGAACAGGTACCCCCTGTGATCGTGAAAAGATCTGTATAGATGGCTCCTGCATTGCCAGGGATGTTCAGCTGAATTATGACTGTTTACCTGAGAAATGCAGTCACAGGGGGATTTGCAACAATAACAAGAACTGTCATTGTCACATAGGCTGGGATCCTCCACACTGCATTGACAGAGGTGCTGGGGGGAGCACAGATAGTGGACCCCCGCCACGTAAAATGCGGTCAGTCAGGCAAAGTAATGAATCTCTGATATATCTGAGAGTGGTCTTTGGTCGCATTTATGCCTTGATAGCTGTATTTCTGTTTGGCGTCGCCACAAATGTAAGAACAATCAAGACAGTTAAAGTTGTGGAAGAGAAAGCTGATGAAGTCAGTCCTGATATCAGCCTCCAGACCTCTGAACAACAATAGGTAATCTGCAGGAGCATAAGTGAAACTACAGTGAGGAGGTGGCTGATGTTAGGAGAGGGCTGCAGGAGACATAGTGTTACCAACACATATCACCTGACTTTCACAGCAAGTCTGTGACAGATGACTGACAAGCACTCTGAAATAAATTGTGAAAAGTGCACATTCTGGGTTCTTGATGTTTTTTGTAAGACAATAAGAGCCCACATTGATCCCAAGACACTGCCCAGTGTCCAGTTTACCTGAATCAGCAGCTGGGGTGAAGTCCCTGGGTGCAGAATTAAGGGAAGTTGCAACAGGCTCCTGCAGGGAAAAGTCATTACATTTTTACAAAAGGGTGCTCATTACCAGCGAGGATTTTCTCATTGTCCAGGTAATCTCTCCTGGACATCTCAGCGTGATGGAGGGCTACTTGACACCCATGCTGTCTGTCCCATACTGGGGTGGCTATGGGCAGGAAGGGTGACTCAGGTGTGATCCCAACTAGTGCAAGTTGCACCACCCTGGAGAGTAATTTTCTGGGTACAAGACCTAGTGCAAGCTATGCCATCCTGGATAGAATATTTCTGAGTAATGAACACTGAGACCATGATCCTGAATGTTGCATCCTATGAAATCAATCAGAAAGGTAAGCGGAAGTTCCAATTAATGACTCTGGAATCCAGAGAGAACCCTAGGAAGATCATCCCTCACTTCCTTCTTAGTCTACATTCCAGGAAGCTGAGCAGTGACAGCAGCTGTACAGGTGTGGTAAAAAAAAAAAAAAATCAACTTGTTCTGAACTGCTGCCTGGACATGGGACACAGAGTCCCAGGAACACTCACTGCTCATCATCCTTACATAATGCCCTGCCTGGAATTCCATCTCTGTTTCACCCAGGAATCTTTCAAAATAACCACAAAGAGATAGGCCTGTGAAATATTAGGAACTTCAGACGCATCCACCCCTATATAGTTAGGTGCTTGCTACCTCCCTGGCGACCTAGGATGAGACCATCCATTCCCTGGTTAATCATGTCCCCTTTTTTTCTGGTACTGGTTCATCATAAATTCTGGGACTCCGCTTCCATTGCAGGGTGTACTGAAACCTCACTTTTAGTCAAAATCAATATGTGGGTCTCATTCACCCAAAGTGGAAGCTCAGAAGCTGAGGTAGCCACCTGTTTTGTTTTTATTATTTGTTAAATTTAATTTTTTTAAATTTCTTTTCAGTGTTCCAGAATTCATTGTTTATGCACCAAACCCAGTGCACCATGCAATATGTGCCCTCCTTAATACCCACCACCAGGCTCACCCAACTTCCCAACCCCTACTGTCCAAAATCCTCAGTTTGTTTATCAGAGTCCACAGTCACTCATGGTTTGTCTCCCCCTCAAATTTCCCCCAACTCCCTTCTCCTTTCCAGCTCCCCATGTTCTCTGTGTTATTTCTTATGCTCCACAGAGGAGTGAAACCATATAATAATTGACTCTCTCTGCTTGACTTATTTCACTCAGCACAATCTCCTCCAGTCCTGTCCATGTTGCTACAAAAGTTGGGTATCCATCCTTTCTGATGGAGGCACAATACTCCATAGTGTATATGGACCACATCTTCCTTATCCATTCATCTGTTGAAGGGCATCTTGGTTCTTTCTACAGTTTGTCTATTGTGGCCATTGCTGCTATGAACATTGGGGTGAATAAGGCCTTTCTTTTCACTACATCTGTATCTTTGGGGTAAATACCCAGTAGTGCAATTGCAGGGTCATAGGGAAGCTTTATTTTTAATTTCTTTATGAATCACCACATGTTTTCCAAAGTGGCTGCAACAACTTGCATTCCCACCAACAGTGTAAGAGGGTTACCCTTTATCCACATCCTCTCCAACACACGTTTTTTAGAGTCTTGTTAATTTTAGCCATTCAACTGGTGTGAGGTGGTATCCCAATGTGGTTTTAATTTGAATCTCCCTGATGGCTAGTGATGAGGAACATTTTTTCATGTGTCTGATAGCCATTTGTATGTCTTATTTGAGAAGTGTCAATTCATGTATTCTGCCCATTGTTTGAAATAATTATCTATTTTGTGTGTCTTGAGTTTGAGGAGTTCTTAATAGATCTTGGATATAAGCCCTTTGTCTGTAGTGTCATTTTCGAATATCTGCTCCCATTCTGTGGGTTGCCTCTTTGTTTTGTTGACTGTTTCCTTTGTTGTGGAGAAGCTTTCGATCTTGATGAAGTCCTAAAGGTTCATTTTTGCTTTTGTTTGTTTTGCCTTTGGAGACATGTCCTGAAAGAAGATGCTGTGGCCTACTTTGACTAGGTTACTGCCTGTGTTCTACTCTAGGATTCTGATGGATTCCTGCCTCATGTTGAGGTCTTTTATCCATTTCAAGTTTATCTTTGTATATTGTGTAAGAGAATGGTCAAGGTTCATTCTTCTACCCATTGCTGTCCAATTTTCCCAGCACCATTTATTGAAGAGACTGTCTTTTTTCCACTGTATATTTTTTCCTGTTTTGTTGAAGATTAGTTGACTATAAAACTTGAGGGTCCATATCTGGGCTTTCTACTCTATTCCACTTGTCTATGTGTCTTTTTTTGTGGCAGTACCATGCTGTCTTGGTGATCACAGCTTTTTAATTGTTAGTGCCAATTTAATCTTGAAATTTGTTTAAATATTAGGGCCTGCTTAGCTAGAACGACTCCATATTGCCTAGGAAACCATATTGTTGTTCACATCCATGGACTTCATTCTGAAAATAAACGCCCCAGTAGTTCCTGGTGTCAGTTCTGGGTATCAATTCCAGGAATAAACACCTTAACAATAGAAGCCACGTACCTTGAGGTCTGTGGTTATGCCCTTAAAAAACCAGCCTGTGAGATTGGGGTGGGGTCGCTCTCTTTGGAGGCAGCCCTGGCTGGTCAGTCTGATTTCTAATGCTTGGCAAAGAATAAAGCTTTGCATAACTTTCACTTTGTCTCTGTCTTATTCCTTTGATAATGGACCCCAATAGTAATAAAGCTTGACCCCAATTTTGTTTTTTTTTTTCAACATTTCCTTAGCAATTTGGGGTCTCTTCTGGTTCCATACAAATTTTAGGATTGTTTGTTCCAGCTCTTTGAAAAATGCCAGTGGAATATTGATCAGAATTACATTGAAAGTATAGATTCCGAGAGGGGGACAAGATGGTGGGGAAATAGGAAGAGGCACCTTTTCAAACTGTACCCTAAAGTGAGCTGATTACCTACCAAAAAACTACGATCACCCATGAAATTAGACTGAGATCAGAATTATACACGTCTGGATCTCTACAGGGGCAGAAGATGCCAGCGGGCAGGTAAAATGGAGTGGGAACATTGGACTGATATCAGACGATAAAAAAAAAAAAAAAAGGAGAGGGAGACACCAGAGGTGACTGACTGGAAAGTAATATCCCTAATATGAGAGTGCCCTGCATCTGGGGACCAGCATTAACTTGGAGACTGGTTGAAAGCACTCCAAAAGAGCAAAAGATTTGGGGGGGGGATTGTGGGAATCAGGGCATCTAGGGACAGGGGCTTAATTCCTTAGACCCAGGACAGCCTCCCCTGTATCTGAGCCAGAGAAAGTGCGGTGGAGAAACCAGGTCTTGGTCCCTGAGCTGCCAGCATGCCCAAGATTGCGTGGGGTCTGGCTCCTGTGACGGGCTGGGAGCAACGCCAGAGGGCAGACTGGGGAGCCCTTCCACTTTACCCCAACTCCCTTCTCCTCTATAACACCCCTTTACTTCCATGATATTTGTTATGCTCCACAAATAAGTGAAACCATATGATAATTGCCTCTCTCGGCTTGACTTATTTCACTCAACATAATCTCTTCCAGTCCCGTCCATGTTGCTACAAAAGTTGGGTATTCATCCTTTCTGATGGAGGCATAATACGCTATAGTGTATATGAACCACATCTTTTTTTTTTTTTTAAGATTTTATTTATTTATTTGACAGAGAGAGAGATCACAAGTAGGCAGAGAGGCAGGCAGAGAGAGAGAGAGAGAGGAGGAAGCAGGCTCCCTGCTGAGCAGAGAGCCCGATGCAGGACTCGATTTCAGGACCCTGAGATCATGACCTGAGCCGAAGGCAGCGGCTTAACCCACTGAGTCACCCAGCGCCCTGGACCACATCTTCTTATCCATTCGTCGGTTGAAGGGCACCTTGGTTCTTTCCACAGTTTGGCGACCATGGCCATTGCTGCTATAAACATTGGGGTACAGATGGCCCTTCTTTTCACTACATCTGTATCTTTGGGGTAAATACCCAGGAGAGCAATGGCAGGGTCATAGGGAAGTTCTATTTGTAATTTCTTGAGAAATCTCCACACTGTTCTCCAAAGAGCCTGCACCAACTTGCATTCCCACCAACAATGGAAGACGGTTCCCCTTTCTCCACATCCTCTCCAACACATGTTGTTTCCTGTTTTGTTACTTTTGGCCATTCTAACTGGTGTAAGGTGATATCTCAATGTGGCTTTAATTTGAATCTCCCTGAGGGCTAATGAGGATGAACATTTTTTCATGTGTCTGATAGCCATTTGTATGTCTTGATTGGAGAAGTGTCTGTTCATATCTTCTGCCCATTTTTTGATATGTTTACCTGTTTCGTGTGTGTTGAGTTTGAGGAGTTCATTATAGATCCTGAATATCAACCTTTTGTCTTTGCTGTCACTTGCAAATATCTTCTCCCATTCCGTGGCTTGCCTCTTTGTTTTTTTTTTTTTTTTTTTACTGTTTCATTTGCTGTGCAGACGCTTTTGATTTTGATGAAGTCCCAAAAGTTTATTTTCGCTTGTGTTTCCTTTGCCTTTGGAGACATATCTTGAAAGAAGTTGCTGTGGCTGATATCGAAGAGATTACTGCCTATGTTCTCCTCTGAGATTCTGATGGATACCTGTCTCACGTTGAAGTCTTTTATCTATTTTGAGTTTATCTTTCTGTATGGTGTAAGAGAATGGTCAAGTTTCATTCTTCTAGTTATAGCTGTCCAGTTTTCCCAGCACCTTTTATTTAAGAGACTTTCTTTTTTCCACTGTATATTTTTTTCCTGTTTTGTTGAAAATTAATTGACCATATAGTTGAGGGTCCATATCTGGGCTCTCTACTCTGTTACACTGGTCTATGTGTCTGTTTTTATGCCAGGACCATACTGTTTGGTGATCACAGCTTTGTAATAAAGCTTGAAATCACGTAACGTGATGCCCCCAGATTTATTTTTGTTTTTCAAAATTTCCTTAGCCATTCCATACAAATTTTTGGATTATTTGCTCCAGCTCTTGAAGAATACCAGTGGAATTTTGATCAGAATGGCATTAAAAGTATAGATTGCTCTAGGAAGTATAGACATTTTAACAATGTTTATTCTTCCAATCCAAGAGCATGGAGCGGTCTTCCATCTTTTTGCGTCTTCTTCAATTTCCTTCATGAGTGTTCTGTAGTTCCTCGAATACAGATCCTTTACCTCTTTGGTTAGGTTTATTCCCAGGTATCTTATGGTTCTTGGTGCTATAGTAAATGGAATCGATTCTCTAATTTCCCTTTCTGTATTTTCATTATTAGTGTATAAGAAGAAGAAAAATTCCAGACTCTCCTTATAAAACCAGCATTACCTTGACCTTATCCCCAAACTAGGTAAAAGGAGAATTTCAGACCAATATCCCTGATTAATATGGATGCCAAGATTCTCAGCAAGATCCTAGCTAATAGGATCCAACAGTATATTAAAAAGATTATCCTCCACTACAGGTGGGATTTACCCAGGAGTGCAAGGATCATTCAACTTTCACAAATCAATGTGGTAGAACAAATCAATAAGAGAAGAGAGTAGAACCACATGGTCCTCTCAATTGATGCAGAAAAAAGGCATTTGAGAAGATGCAGCATCCATTCCTGATCAAAACACTTCAAAGTATAGGGTAGAGGGAACACCCTCAACTTCATAAAATCTATCTATGAAAAGCCCAGTGCAAAGGTCATCCTCAAGGGGAAAAGCTTATACCCTTCCCCTTGATATCAGGAATATGACAAGAATGCCCACTCTCACTACTCCTGTTCAACACTGCATTAGAAGTCCTAGCAACAGCAATCAGACAACAAAGATAAATAAAAGGTATTGAAATTGTCAATGAAGAAGTCAAACTCTCTGTCTTCGCAGATGACATGATACTTTATATGGAATTAATATTCAAAAGACTCCACCCCAAAACCATGGGATCTCTTACAGGAATTAATTAATGTGGCAGGATATAAAATCAAGGGACAGAAATCAGTTGCTTTCTTACACAATAATAATGAAAATACAGAAAAGGAAATTAGAGAATCAATTCCATTTCCAAAGCACCAAGAATCATAAGATACCTGGGAATAAACCTAAGCAAATAGGTAAAGGATCTGTACTCAAGGAACTACAGAACACTCATGAAAGAAATTGAAGAAGACACAAAAAGATGGGAAACCATTCCATACTCATGGATCGGGGGAATAAACATAGTTAAAATATCTATACTGCTTAAAGCAACCTGTATGTTCAATGCCATTCCAATCAAAATTCCACCAGAAGTTTTCAATAAGCTGGTGGAAACAATCCTAAAATTTGCATGGAACCAGAAGATACACTGGAATGCTAAGAAAATGTTGAAAAACAAAACTGGGGGCATCCATTGCCTAATTTCAAGCTTTACTACAAAGCTGTGATCCCCAAGACAGCTTGGTACTGACAAAAAAACAGACACATAGACCAGTGGAATAGAGTAGAGAGCCCAGTATGGACCCTCATCTCTATGGTCAAATAATCTTCAACAAGGCAGGAAAATATATACAGTGGAAAAACGACAGTCTTCAATAAATGGTACTTGGAAAATTGGACAGCTACATGTAGCAGAATGAAACTTGACCATTCTCTTACACCATACACAAACATAAACTCTAAATGGATGAAGGACCTCAATGTGAGGCAGGAATCCATGAGAATCCTAGAGAATAACATAGCAGTAACCTCTTCGACATTGGCTACAGTAACTTCTTTCAAGATATGTCTCCAAAGACAATGGAAACAAAAGTGAAAATGAACTTTTGGGACTTCATCAAGATTAAAAGCTCTGCACAGCAAAGGAAAGAGTCAACAAAACAACGAGGCAACCCACAAAATGGGAGGAGATATTCACAATTGAGAATACAGACAAAATAAGATCTATAAAGAACTTCTCAGACTCAACACATGCAAAACAGATAATCATGTCAAAAAAAATGGGCAGAAGACACGAACAGCCACTTCTCCAATGAAGACATACAAATGGCTAACAGACAGATGAATAAAATGTTCATCATCACTAGCCATCAGGGAGATTCAAATCAGAACCACATTGAGATCCCACCTTCCACCAGTTAGAATGACCATATATATATATATATATATATATATATATATATATATATATTTTTAAATTTTATTTATTTATTTGACAGAGAGAGAGAGAGAGATCACAAGTAGGCAGAGAGAGATAGAGATAGATAGAGAGAGAGAGAGAGAGAGAGAAAGAAGCACCTCCCTGCTCAGCAGAGAGCCCCATGCAGGGCTTGATCCCAAGACCCCGAGATCCTGACCTGGGCTGAAGACAGAGGCTTAACTCACTGAGTCATTGAAGCATCCAGAATGGCCAAAATTAACAAGACAGTAAAAAAAAAATGTGTTGGAGAGGATTTGGAGAAAGGGGAACCCTTTTACACTGCTGGAAGGAAAGCAAATTTGTGCAGCCACATTGGAAAAAAAATGTGGAGTTTTCATAAGAAAATAAAAATAGAGCTTCCCTATGACTCTGCCTTTGCACTACTGGGTATTTACCCCAATGGTACAGATGTAGTGAAAAGAAGGGCCATCTGTACCCCAATGTTCATAACACAGTCATCAAATTGTGGAAAGAACAAAGATGCCCTTCAATGGACAAATGGGGAAGAAGATGTTGTCTATATACACTATGGAGTATTATGCCTCCATCAGGAAGGATGAATACCCAAGTTTTGTATCAATATAGATGGGCCTAGAGATTTTGCTTAGTGAAATAAGTCAAGCAGAGAGAACCAGTTTACCATATGGTTTTGCTTATTTGTTGACCACAAGGAATAACATGGAAAACATGATAAAATGGAGAGGAGAAGTGAGTTGGGGGAAGTTGGAGGGAGAAAGGAACCATGAAAGACTGTGGACTCTGAGAAACAAACTGAGGGTTTTGGAGGGGAGGGATTTGGGCCATTGGGTGAGCCCGGCTGTGGATATTATGCAGGGCATGTATTGAATGGAGCACTGGGTGTGGTGCATAAACAGTGAATTCTTCAACACCCTAAAGTAGTTTTTAAAAATAAATAAATAAGTAAATAGATAAATAAATAATGAATAAATATGAATTTAAAATATTAGAAATGAGCAGAAGTCACAAAGAAAATCTTTAAAAAATTAAAAGAAAAATAAGTATAAAAGTATCTATACCACCCAAGAAATATATACTCAACACAATACTGATCAAAATATCAACAAAAACAGAGGGGAGACAAACCATGAGATACTGTGGACTCTGAGAAACATACTGAAGGTTTTGGAGGGGAGGGGATGGGACATTGGGTGATCCTGTTGGTGGGTACTAAGAATGGGAAATATTGCATGGATCACTGGTGTGGTGCATAAACAATGAATCTTGGAACACTGAAAAAGTAAAATAAAATTAAACAAAATATATCAACCACAATTATCACAGAGTGGAAGCAAACAATTCTACAACTTGCATGGGATGACAAAAGATCCCAAAAAGCCAAAGTAATCCTGAAAAATAAAAGCCAACCTTGATACCTCAGGATTCTGGATTTAAAGGCATATTACACATATCTGATCATCAAGACCATATTTTACTGGCACAGAAAGAGATGTATAGATCAGTGGAACAGGAATAAATACGCAGGCTGGACCCACAACCCTGTTGCCAATGAATCTTCAACAAATCAACAAAGAACATCCAATGGAAGGAAGACAGTCTCGTCAACACATGGGTTTGGTGAAACTAGACAGCCACATTCTGAAGAATAAAGCCAGACCACTTTTCTTTTTTACACAATACACAAAAATAGATTAAAACTGGTTGAAATACCTTAATGTGACACAAGAAACCATCAAAATCCTAGTTGAGACCGCAAACTAATCTACTTCATATAATCCATACAAATTCTTACTGGATTTATCTCCTGAGGCAAAGAAAACAAAAGCAAAAATAAACTTTTGGGACTTCAATTTGTATATGTATATATGTGTGTGTGTGTCTGTGTGTGTATGTGTGTGTGTGTGTGTATAGAGAGAGAGAGAAAAAACCCAACTACTTCTGTGCAGCAAATTAAATAATGAACAAAATTAAAAGGCAAACTCTGTAATATGAGAAGATACTTACACATTTCATATCTGATAAAGGGCTCATATCAAAAATATCTAAGTAGCTTGTAAATTTTTTCCACATTTTTAGTAGAGAGCATGTCAGTGGAGCTCAGCATACAGTCATGAGAGAAGCAGATTCTTGTCTTTCACATTTGTATTGTGCTAAGATCTCACTACACATGAGAGCTATCCTCTTAACAAAATTTTAATTGTGTAGCACAGTATTGTTCTTTTGCAGGTGCAGGGTTTCGGAGGACATATCTAGAACTTAGTTATCTAGCATAACATAAAATCATACCTCTGAGATATTGGCAACTCACCATTGACCCTCCCACTAACCCCTGGAAACTGTCATTCGTCTCTCTGAATTCAAATTAACCTGTCCATTGTTGGAAAGGCCAATATTAAAGAGATGAGTTTTGACTGGAAAGGGATGTGAATTTTATTCAGAAAGCTAGCCACATTGGCAAAAGGCACACTCTTTTTCAAAGGCTGACACTGAAATTTCTGCCTGAAACAGGAGATTTTAAAGGGGGGTTTGAATACTTGATTAAAGAAGGGAGTGCAATGGTTGGCAACATTTCTTATTCACACCCGAGCTGTATGATGCCAACTACAAAAGTAACCTCACCCCCTCTGTTCTCTGGCTGAGAAAGGATCCACACATGCTGCCAAAGTCCAGGAAAGAACCAAAATAGAGGATTAGTGTGAACAAATCTTGGGTCTCACATGTGGTCACCAATACATTCTGTTTTCACTGCTGTGAGAAAAAAAAAAATAACATACAAACTTGTAACTCATCTATCATTACACGGAGTACTGGGGAATATATTACTCAGTAAGCCCAAAGGAAACTAAAAGGTTCAAATGACTTGCCAATAAATGGTAAACCAGGATAAGACAGGTAACACTGCAAAACCATTTTCATCAATATCTTTAATGTAAAATTTGCAATGTCCACCTCTGCATGTCAAGGAAGTAGGAACAGTGATATCTATAGTGAATTATGGGGGTAATCCACAGAAAGTGGACCCAGAAATACCACAGGAGATGGAAACAGTAAAGGAGTTTATTACATTATTACTGTATATCATGTATTCAAGTATCTGGAGGAAAGATTGTATGTGTTGAATCTGGAGAAGCCCGAGTCCAACACATTTCTCATATCTATGTGAGCACCCATCTCTCACACATCCACACAGCTGAACATGTGTGCAGGCCCACCCACTGCCACACCCTGTGACTGTGACCTCATTCCCACAGATGGCCTCCAGGTTTGGGTTGCTGGTATCCTGAAGCAGTCCTCTGTTCTGTCAGATGCTCTAGATGTGGCCCTCACTGAGGATCTTCCCTTGATCCATTCTCACTGACAGATGTTCCTGAGAAGGGCCCTGGGGCTGGCAGAGGACGAGGTCATCATGAGGACGTTCTTCTTACTGCTTGCTGTCTGGGCAGGGCTGGCTCCTGTCCAATGTTCTCAAGGCCGTCCGTCATGGCGCTACATGTCCTCTGAGGTGGTCATTCCCAGGAAGGAGATGCACCATGGCAAAGACGTTCAGATGCCAGGCTGGCTGTCCTACAGCCTGCGATTTGGGGGCAAGAGGCACGTTATCCACATGCGGCGCAAGAAACTGTTTTGGTCCAGACAACTGCTGATGATGACTCAGGACGACCAAGGAGCCTTGCAGATGGATTATCCCTTCATCCCTCCAGACTGTTACTACCTCGGCTACCTGGAGGAGATTCCCCTTTCCATGATCACCATGGACACATGCTATGGGGGTCTTGAAGGTATCATCAAGTTGGATGACCTCGCCTATGAAATCAAACCCCTCAGCAATTCCCAAAGGTTTGAACACATTGTTTCTCAGATAGTGGCAGACACCAAATCAGTGGGATTTACCTATAAACTTGGACATCAGGAGGTTAGGGATCCCCTATTCTCTCAAGAAAATTACAGTGTTGTCCCCAGGATCTCTAGTAAGATGTATTCATCCCATCATGGAAATATCAAAGCACTTGCTCTCAGTTCCAACTCAATGTATACTGTGTTCAACAATGTGTCAAAATGTGCCCAATTCCTCATAAGGGTATTTAGTTTAGTTGACACATTTTTTCAAGGTATTGATGTAGCTTTTTATATTTCATCCATGATCATTTATGATCAGCGAGATCCAGCTTCCATGGGTGATTATCATGTGACAACAAATCCATATTTTCAGCATTATCACAAGTATGTGTTTCCAAGTCTTCAACCACATTCATCCATAATGTTGATAAAAGAGGGGCCACAGGATCATAATTATGAGCCTGTTGCATATGGTATATGCCGCTATCGAAATCTCATCATGATTGGTTACTTTGGCAGACCGTATTTATTTTTGTCTATCATAGCAACACAAAAGGTGGGAAGAAGTGCTGGTATGTACTATGATGATTTATACTGTTCTTGCCAGAGAAGATCCACTTGCATTATGTACATATCACCTGGTCTGACAGATTCCTTCAGTAACTGTTCCTATACACACATTCAGCACATAGTGGGTGGTGGTGTACTTGAGTGCATGTACAGAACCCAAAATGAGTATTTCAATAAAAGCCTGACTCACAATCGTTGTGGAAATCACGTAGTGGATCAAGGTGAGGAGTGTGACTGTGGCTCCTTCAAACAGTGTTACAGCAACCCCTGCTGTACGAATGCTTGTTCATTCACCAGTGGCAGCAAATGCAATACAGGCAGGTGCTGTACAAACTGCACCTATTCCCCTCCTGGAACACTCTGCAGACCAATCCAAAATATATGTGATCTTCCCGAGTACTGCCGTGGGAAATCCTTGGCATGCCCTGATGATTTCTATATGCAAGATGGAACCCCATGCACGGAAGTGGGCTACTGCTATCTTGGAAATTGCACTGACCCCACTGTGCACTGCCAAGAAATCTTTGGTAAAAATGCTGTGAAAGGTGAAAAATCCTGCTATGACATAAATAGAAGAGGAGATAGATATGGACACTGCAGGAGAGTAGCTGAACAAAAGAAGAGTACTCCCTGTGCCCTTGAAGACATTTATTGTGGAAGGCTGCAGTGTGGCAATGTCACACACCTCCCACGCTTGCAAGAGCACGTGGGATTCCATCAGTCTCTAATCTCAGGATTCTGGTGTTTTGGGCTGGACTCACATCGCTCCACAGGAACAAATGATGTTGGTCATGTGAGACCAGGTACACCCTGTGGTCCTGGAAAGATCTGTAGCAATACCTACTGCAATGGCAGTGCAGCTCAGCTGAATTATGACTGTTTACCTGAGAAATGCAGTCACAGGGGGATTTGCAACAATAACAAGAACTGTCATTGTCACATAGGCTGGGATCCTCCACACTGCATTGACAGAGGTGCTGGGGGGAGCACAGACAGTGGACCCCCACCACGTAAAATGCGGTCAGTCAGGCAAAATGCTGAATCTCTGGTGTATCTGAGAGTGGTCTTTGGTCGCATTTATGCCTTAATAGCTGTGTTCCTGTTTGGTGTCGCCACAAATGTAAAAACAATCAGGACAGTTAGAGTTAAGGAAGAGAAAGCTGATGAAGCCAACCCTGGACTTAGACCCCAGACCCCCAAACAACAGTAGGCAACCCACAGGAACATGAGTGAAACTCTACAGTTAGGAAGTCGCAAAGCTGACATCCACATTTCCAGGGATCTGTAAAAGACAGAGTGTTACCAACACATGTCACCCGACTTTCACACTGTATCTGTGACCAGCACTCTGAAATAAACTGTGAAAAGCACATGTTATGGCTTCTTTATATTTTTGTAAGACTGTAGGAGCCCACACTGATCCCAAGACACTGTCCAGGTAACTGAGTCAGCAACTGGGACTTGAGCTGAGGTCTTGTGGTGAAGAATTAAGAGAAGTTGTCACAGGCTTCTGCAGGAGAAAATTCATGACATTTCTCCAAAGCAATGATCTTGAGCACTGAGGATTTTCTCATTGTCTAGGTAATCTCTCCTCCGCAGTCCCAAGGAGAGTTCAGGGCAATGGAGGGCTATTCCCCAGCCATACTGCCTGTCCCACACACTGGGGTGCCTTTGGGAAGTAGGGGAGGGTGTCTGGTGTGTGATCCTAACCAGTACAAGCTATCACACCCTGGAGAGCATGTTCCTGAATATGGAAAACAGAGAACATGATCCTGAACATTGCTTCCCATAAAATCAATCATAAAAATAGGTAGAATATCTCATTGATGACTCTGGTATCCAGAGAGAATACTAGGAAGATCATCCCTCACTTCTCTCTTAGTCTGTATTCCAGGGAGCTGAGCAGGGACAGTAGGTAAGCATGTGTGGTAAGAAAATCAACTTGTTCTGGGTTGCTTCCTGGGCATGGGACATAGAGTCTCAAGAACACTGTCCCACAACACACTTTTTTTTTTAATTTATTTTTTTCAGCATAACAGTATTGTTTTTTGCACCACACCCAGTGCTCCATGCAATCCATGCACTCTCTAATATCCACCACCTGGTTCCCCCAATCTCCCACCTCCCACCCATTCAAAATGCTCAAATTGTTTTTCGGAGTTCATAGTCTCTCATGGTTCACCTCCCCTTCCAATTACCCAGAACTCCCCTCTCCTCTCTAAGTCCCCATGTCCTCCACGCTATGTGTTATGCTCCAAAAATAAGTGAAAGCATATGATAATTGACTCTCTCTGCTTGATTTATTTCACTCATAATGATCTCTTCTAGTCTCAACCATGTTGCTACAAAAGTTGGGTATTCATCCTTTCTGATGGAGGCATAATACTCCATAGTGTTTATGGAACACATCTACCTTATCCAGTCATCCGTTGAAGGGAATCTTGGTTCTTTCCACAGTTTGGCGACCGTGGCCATTGCTGCTATAAACATTGGGGTACCGATGACCCTTTGTTTCACTACATCTGTATTGTAGGGGTAAATACCAAGTAGTGCAATGGCAGGGTCATAGGTAAGTTCTATTTTTAATATCTTGAGGAATCTCCACACTGTTCTCCAAAGTGGCTGCACCAACTTACACTCTCACCAACAGTGTAAGAGGTTTCCCCTTTCTTTACATCCTCTCCAACACATGTTGGTTCCTGTCTTGCCAAATGTGGCCATTCTAAATGGTGCAAGGTGGAACCTCAAAGTGGTTTTAATTTGCACCTCCCTGATGGCTAGTGATGATGAACATTTTTTCATGTATCTGATAGCCATTTCTATGTCTTAATTGGAGAAGTGTCTGTTCATATCTTCTGTCCATTTTATTTTTATATGATTGTCTGTTTTGTGTGTGTTGAGTTTGAGGAGTTCTTTATAGATCCTGCATATCAACCTTTTGTCTGTACTGTCATTTGCAAATATCTTCTCCCATTCCGTGGGTTGCCTCTTTGTTTTGTTGACTGTTTCCTTTGCTGTGCAGAAGCTTTTGATGCTGAGGAAGTCCTAAAAGTTCATCTTCGCTTTTGTTTCCTTTGCCTTTGGAGACATATCTTGAAAGAATTTACTGTGGCTGATATCGAAGAGGTTACTGCCTATATTCTCCTCGAGGATTGTGATGGATTCCTGTCACACATTGAGGTCTTCTACCCATTTTGAGTTTATCTTTGTGTACGGTGTAAGAGAATGATCGAGTTTTATTCTTCAACATATAGCTGTCCAGTTTTCCCAGCACCATTTATTGAAGAGACTGTCTTTTATCCACTGTATATCTTTTCCTGTTTTGTCAAAGATTATTTGACCATAGATATTAGGGTCCGTATCTGGGCTCACTACTCTGTTCCACTGCTCTGTGTCTCTGTTTTAATGCCAGTACTATGCTATCCTGGTGATCATAGCTTTGTAGTAAAGCTTGAAATCAGGTAACGTGATGTCCCCAGCTTTATTTTTGTTTTTCAACATTTCCTTAGTGATTCAGAGTCTCTTCTGATACCGTACAAATTTTTGGATTATTTGCTCCAGCTCTTTGAAAAATACCGGTGGAATTTTGATCCGAATGGCATTAAAAGTAGAGATTGCTCTAGGCAGTATAGACATTTTAACGATGTTTATTCTTCCGATCCAAGAGCATGGAATGGTCTTTCATCTTTTTGAGTCTTCTTCAATTTCTTGCATGAGTGTTCTGTAGTTCCTCGAATACAGATCCTTTACCTCTTTGGTTAGGTTTAGTACCAGATATCTTGTGGTTCTTGGTGCTATAGTAAATGGAATCGATTCTCTAATTTCCCTTTCTGTATTTTCATTGTTAGTGTATAAGCAAGCAACTGATTTCTGTACATTGACTTTGTATCCTGCCACATTGCTGAATTGATGTATGCGTTCTAGTAGTTTGGGGGTGGAGTCTTTTGTGTTTTCCATATAAAGAATAATGTCATCTGCGAAGAGAGAGTGTTTGACTACGTCATTTCCAATTTAGATAAATTTTATTTCTCTTTGTTGTCTGATTGCTGTTGCTAGGACTTCTAATACTATGTTGAACAAGAGTGGTGAGAGTGGGCATCCTTGTCATGTTCCTGATCTCAACGGGAAGGCTGCAAGCTTTTTCCATTGAGGATGATATTTGCTGTGGGTCTTTCATAGATAGACTTGATGAAGTTTAGGAATGTCCCCCCTATCCCTATACTTTGAAGCATTTTAATCAGGAACAGATGCTGGATTTTGTCAAATGCTTTTTCTGCATTGATTGAGAAGACCATGTGGTTCTTCTCTCTTCTCCTATTGATTTGTTCTATCACATTGATTCGCGAATGTTGAACCATCCTTTTAGCCCAGGGGGAATTCCACCTGGTCATGGTGGATAAAAAATAAATTACAAAACAAAACCAAAACCAAAAACAAAAACAAAACATAACAAAACAAGAAGAACAAACAAACAAACAAACAAACAAAAAAAAACAATAAAACAATCCTCCAGAAGACAAAACCTGAAAAACTGGTTTCAACAGAGCCCAGCACCTTGAAAGGGGGCAGGACAACACAACCCAAGCAAGACTGACTGGAAAACAGTATGCCAGGCCTCTACTCCAGAAGGCAAGCCAAAAGAACAAAAGGACAACCACCACAGGGGCCCCAGAAAACTGTTTAAAAGCCCAAAATCAGGAGAAAACAATAGATTAAGTTCATGGTATTGCCCTAAAACCTGTATTTTTTATAGCTACAACTTCGTTGTTTTGTTTTGTTTTTATTCATTCTCAGGCTTCTTATTCTTTTAATTTCCTAAACCTATTGAACATTAGAACCAGAGGTTTAATACAATATATTCCATAACCACCTTTTAACTTGAACTTTTTCATACATGCACCTGTATTTTTATTTTTCTTTCATTTTCTACTTAAAAAAAATACATTAAGATATAGGCTTCAAAGTAATCCTTTTTCCCTATTCAATACTACCCTGGTATATAAGTCAGTTTTAATCTCCCTTTATCTCTGGAACATTGAGTTCTTTAACAAAGATAACCAGATCTACCCAGGAAGAACCAAAATAACCTTCCTCACGCACATTAAAATTTACAACTACCCTTCCACCTTTTTCTTCTGTTAATGCTTCCGTGTATTTGTTTTTGTTCTGATATTATATAAATTTTATTCTTGGGGTTCATTTTGGCTGGGTTCTTCTTTTTTATTCCTTGCCATTTAATTTTGTCAGTCTATGTCCATTTCTATTTGTATAGACAGCATGAGGAGGGGTCCTGTCGTTTTATCCAGTCTGCCCTCTGTGCCATTTTATGGGAGCATTTATGCCATTCACATTGAGACTGACTATTGAAAGATACATTTTTATTGACATCAAGTTGCCTGTGAAGTCCTTGTTTCTAGAGGTTTTCCCTGTAAATTTCTGTTCTGTGTCACTCTTGGGTTCTTTCTCCTTTTGTAGAACTCCTATGAATATTTCTTGTAGTGTTGGCTTAGTAGTCGCATACTCTTTTTAAACCTTAACATTCTTGGAAGCTCTTTATCTCTCCATCCATTTTGAATGTAACCTTGCTGGATAAAGTATTCTTGGCTGCACATTCTTCTCATTTAGTGAGTAAATGAGTATGTCTTGCCAGCCCTTTCTGGCTTGCCAGGTTTCTGTGGACAGGTCTGGTGTTATTCTGTTGGTCCTTCCTCTGTATGTAAGGAATCTCTTCCCCCTTGATTCCCTCAGAAACTCTTGTCTAAAATTATGGTTCCTAAGTTTCACAATAAAGTGTCTCGAGGCCTTTTTAGATTCGTTGATCTTGGTGGTTACCCTTTCTGCTTCTAGGACATGAATGGCTGTTCCAGTCCCCAGACTAGGGAAACTTTCAACCAGAATTTGATCAATGATATCTTCCAGTCTTCTCTCTTTTTCCATCCCCTGAGGAATCCCAATGATTCTGACGTTGGAAAGCTCCATGGCATCATTCGTTTCCCTAATTGTGTTTTCAGGGCTTCTAAGCTGTTTGTTTCTGGCTTCCTCCTGATCCTTTTTGCCTATCAGTTTGTCCTCTAGATCACTAACTCTTATCTTCTGCCTCAGTTACCCTAGCTGTTAGACTATTTAGATTAGATTGGATCGCACTGAAAACATTTTTAACTTCTGCCAGATCAGCTCTCACTTCTGCCTTTAAAGATTCTATGTTGTCAACAATGGTTTCCTCCACCCTAGCCATTACCTGGATAACTGCTACCCTGATCTCCCTTTCTGTCATAATGTTTATGGCCATACCCAATAGTTCTGATGGAGAGGGCACAATCTCTGAATCTTTCCCCTGTTGGGTGTTCTTCCTCCTAGTCATTTTAGTGTGAAGTGGATGATTGGATTAGAGCTGAATATATCAACCACATTCCAGGTAAAGTGCACCATAGGAGCAATTGGAAATCACCACTAAAAAGAAAGAAAAAAAGAGAGAGAGAGATGGAAATAATAGACAACCTCACCAAAATGAGCCCCAAAATAAGATTCATAAGGTATATAAACAAAATAGGACAAAAAGATCCACAAAAGTAAATAACAAGGAAAAAAAAAAAAAAGAACTCCAAGAATTAGATTTATTTAATACCAGAACCAGAACAAATACACAGAAACACTAACAGATGGGAAGGATGGGAAGGTGGTTATACATCCTCAATATAGGCAAGAAAGTTACTTTCGTTCTTCCTAGGTATATCTTGATATCTTTGTTAAAGACTCAACATTCCATATATAAAGGGAGATTAAAAATGGTTTATATATAGGGGTAGTATTCGATAGGGAAAAAAGGATTTCCTTGAGATTTATATATATGTATGTATATTTAAAAAGACAAAGAATAATAGAAAAAGAAAAACGCGGGTGTATGTATGAAAAAAAGTTCAAGTTAATAGGTTATTATGGAATATGTATTAAAGGTGTAGTTGTAATGGTAAATTGATCAAAAAAAATTTTTTTAAATATCCTGAGATTGAATTTAAAAAAAAAAAAAACTTGTGTCTAATAAATATACAGGTTTTAGGACAATACTCAGAGCTTAATATATTGTTTTCCTGATGTAGGGGTTTTACAGTTTTATGGAGACCCTGTGGTAGTTGTCCTGTCATTCTTTCAGCTTGCCTTCTGGGGGAGGGACCTGCTTCATTGTTTTCTTTTAGTCTTGCGTGGGTTGAGTCGTCCTTGCCCTGTCAAGGAGCTGTGCTATATTTAAAGTAGTTTTCCAGATTTTTGTTCTCTGGAGGGTTTTGTGCTTTTGTGGCTTTTTCTTTTCTTTTTTTTATGCATTCTTATGTGTTTTTTTTTCTTTTTCTTTTATTTTTTTAATTTAATTTTATTTCTTTAGTCTTCCAAGATTCTCCAAATATGCACCAAACCCAGTGTTCCATGCAGTATGTGTCCTCCTTAATAGCTACCACCAGGATCACCTAACACCCCAACCCACTCCCCTCCCAAACCCTCAGTTTGTTCCTCTGAGGCCACAGTCTCTCATGGTTCATCACCCCCTCCACTTTCTGCCTACTCACTTCTCCTCCCCTTCTCCCAGTATCCTCCCTGTTATTCCTTATATTCCACAAGTAAATGAAAGCAAATGATAATTGGCTCTGTACTTGACTTATTTCACTCAGAATAATCTCTTCCAGTCCTGTGCATGTTGGTACAAAATTTGGGTATTAATTTTTACTGAAGCAGGCATAATATTCCATAGGATATATGGACCATAACTTCTTTATCCATTCGTATTTTGAAGGGCATCTTGGCTCTTTCCACAGTTTGGCGACTGTGGTCTTTGCTGTTATAAAAACTGATGTACAGATGTCCCTGCTTTTCACTGCATCTGTATCTTTGTCATAAATACCCAGTAGTGCAATTGCAGGGTCAGAGGGAAGTTCTATTTTAAGTTTCTTTAGGAATCTCCCCACTGTTCTCCAAAGTGGCTGCACCAACTTGCATTCCCACAAACAGTGTGAGAGGGTTCCCCTTTATCCACATCCTCTCCCACACATTTTGATCCCTGTCTTGGTAATTTTGGCCATACTGACTGGTATAAGGTGGTATCTCAATGTGGTTTTGATTTGAATCTCCCTGATTTCTAGTGATGATGAATATTTTTTTCATGTGCCTGATAGACATTTGTATGTCCTCTTTGAAGAATTGTCTGTCCTGGTCTTATGCCCCATCTTTTGGCATGATTATTTGCTTTGTGTGTGTTGGTTTTAGGAGTTCGTTATAGATCCTGGATATCAGCCTTTTGTACTGTCAATTGCAAATATCTTCTCCCATGCCCTGGGTAGCCTCATTGAGTTGAGTACTTCCTTTGAGTATTTCCTTTGCTGCACAGAAGCTTTTGATCTTGATGAAGTCCCAAATGTTCATTTTCACTTGTGTTTCCTTAGTCTTTGGAGATATGTCTTGAAAGAAGTTGCTGTGGCTGATGTCAATGAAGTTACTTTCTATGTTCTCTAATATTTTGATATATTCCCACATCACATTGAGTTCTTTAACTACTTTGAATTTATCTTTGTGAATGATGTCAGAGAAACGTCAAGGTACCTTCTTCCATACATAGCTGTCCAATTTTCACAGCACCATTTATTGAAGAAATTGTCTTTTTTCCGCTGTATTTTTTCCATTTTTTTTCTTTTTGAGGATTATTTGACCATAGAGTTCTGGGCTCTCTACTCTTTTCCACTGACCTATGTGCCTGTTTGTATGCCAGTACCATGCTGTCTTGGTGATCACAGCTTTGTAGTAATACTTGAAGTCAGGAAACATGAGGTTTTCCAGGGTTTTTTTCCTGTTTCAACATTTTCTCAGCAATTCAGGATCTCTTCTGATTCCATACAAATTTTAGGATTGTTTGCTCTAGTACTTTGAAAAATGCCAGTGGAATTTTTACTGGGATGGCACTGAAAGTATATATTACTCTGGGAAGTACAGACATTTTTACCATGTTTATTCTTCTGATCCATAAGCATGGAATTGTCTTCCATCTTTTTTTTTTTTTTTTTGTCTTCCTCAATTCCTTCTTTTTTTTTTTAAGATTATTTATTTATTTATTTGACAGAGAGAAATCACAAGTAGATGGAGAGGCAGGCAGAGAGAGAGAGGGAAGCAGGCTCCCTGCAGAGCAGAGAGCCCCATGCGGGGCTCGATCCCAGGACCCTGAGATCATGACCTGAGCCGAAGGCAGCAGCTTAACCCACTGAGCCACCCAGGCGCCCCAGTCTTCCTCAATTCCTTTCATGAATGTTCTGTAGCTCCTGAATACAGATCCTCTACCTCTTTGGCTAGGTTTATTCAAAACTCAGAAATCAATCAATGTGATAGAACAAATAATTAAAAGAAGAGAGAAGAACCACATAGTCTCCTCAATTGATGCAGAAAAAAAGAAAAAAAAATTGACAAAATACAGTACCTGATTGAAATTCTACAAAGTATAGGGATAGAGGGAAAATTCATCAACTTCACAAAATTTATGTAGGAAAAACCCAAAGCAAATATTATTCTGGATGGGGAGAAGCTGAGGGTCTACCTTTTGAGAACAGGAACACGAAAAGGATGTCCACTCCCACCACTCTTTTTCAACATGGTACTCAAAGTCCTAGCAAAAGCAATCACACAACAAAAAGAAATAAAAGCTATTCAAATTGGCAAAGAAGTCAAACTCTCCATGTTCACAGATGACATGATACTTTATATGGAAAACCAACAAGAGTCCACCCTCAAACTAGAACTCATACAGCAATTCAATAATGTGGCAGGATACAAAATCAGTGCACAGAAATCAGTTGCTTTCTTATACACTAACAATGAAAGTATAGAAAAGGAAATTAGAGGATCAATTCCACTTACTATTGCACAAAGAACGATAAGATGCCTGGGAATAAAGACTACAGATAGAGGACTGATATCCAAGGTCTATAAAGAACTCCTCAAACCAACACACAAAAGCAGATAATCATGTCAAAAAATGCAGAAGATATGAACAGACATTTCTCCAAAGAAGACATGCAAATGTTTATCAGACACGTGAAAAAATGTTCATCATCATGAGCCACCAGGGAGATTTAAATTAAAACCACATTGAGATACAACCTTACACCAGTTAGAATGGCCAAAATTAACAAGACAGAAAACAACGTGTGTTGGAGAGGATATGGAGAAAGGGGAACCCTCTTCCACTGTTGTTGGGATTGCAACTTGGTGCAGCTGCTTTGGAAAAAAGTATGGAGATTCCTTAAGAAATTGAAAATAGAGCTTCCCTATGACCCTGCAATTGTGCTAGTGTATATTTATCCCAAAGATAAAGATGTAGTGAAAGGAAGGGTATCTGCCCCCAGTGTTCACAACAGCAATGACCACAGTTGCCAAACTGTGGAAAGAGCCAAGAAGACCTTTAATGGATGAATGGATAGACGGACGAATGGATAAAGAAGATATGCTCTCTATATACAATAGAGTGTTATGCCTCCTTCAGACAAAATGAATACCCAACTCTTGTTTCAATATGGAAAGGCCTGGAGGAGATTATGCTGAGTGAAATAAGTCAAGCAGAGAGAGTCAATTATCATTTGGCTTCACTTACTTGTGGAGAATAAGGAAAAACAGGAAGGACATCAGAAGAAGGAAAGTAAAAGTGAATCAGAGGAGAGTGGAGGGGTGTGATGAACCATGAGAGACTATGGACTCTGAGAAACAAACTGAGTGTTTTGGAGGGGCTTATCTTAGAAATAGACAGATCATCAAAGCAGAAAATCAATAAAGAAACAAGAGCATTGAATTACTCATTGGATCAGATGGACTTCATAGATATATACAGAACTTTCCACCCTAAAACAAGAGAATACTCATTCTTCTCAAGTGCACATGGAACCTTCTCCAGAATAGATCACATAATGGGTCACAAATCAGGTCTCAAAGAATATTAAAAGACTGATATTATTCCTTGAATATTCTCAGATTACAATGTTTTGAAACTGGAGCTCTATCACAAGGCAAATATTGGAAGGAACTCAAACCCCTGAAGCTAAAGACCACCTTGCTTAAGAATGCTTGGATCAACCAGGAGATCAAAGAAGAACTGAAACAATTCATAGAAACCAATGAGAATGAAGAAACATTTGTCCAAAACCTATGGGATACAGCAAAGGCAGTCCTAAGGGGGAAATACATAAACATCCAAGCCTCTGTCAAATAAATTTGAAAAATCCAGAACACAGCAGCTGTCTCTACACCTTAAAGAACTGGGCAATCAACAACAAATCAAACCAACTCCATATATAAGAGGGAAATAATCAAGATTAGAGCCGAGATCAATGAGGCAGAAACCAGAGATACAGTAGAACGTATCAATGAAACTAGAAGCTGATTGTTTGAAAGAATCAGTATGATCAATAAACCATTGGCCACATCAATCCAAAAGAAAAGAGAGAAAGCCCCAATTAATAAAATTATGAATGAAAAGGAAGAGATCACAACTAACACCAAGGAAGGAGAAGCAATCATCAGAAGTTATTATCAACATTTATATGCCAAAGAGCTTAGCAACCTAGATGAAATGGATGCATACCTGGAAAAGTATAAACTCCCAAAATTGAACCAGGAATAAATTGAGAATCTGAATAGAATGATATCTAGTAATGAAATTGAAGCAGTGATCAAAAACCTCCAGAAAAAAGAAGAGCCCAGGACCTGATGGATTCCCTGGGGAATTATAACAAACTTTCAAGGAAGAAATAAAACCTATTCTCTTGAATCTTTTAAAAAAAAATGAAGCATAAGGAAAACTTCCAGATTTTTTCTATGAAGCCAGAATTACCCTGATCCCCAAACCAGGCAAAGAACCTACCAAAAAGGAGAATTTCAGACCAATATCACTGATGAATATGGATGCTAAGATTCTCAACAAGATCCTAGCAAACAGGATCCATCAGCACATTAAAAAGATTATCCACCATGACCATGTGGGATTCATCCCTGGGCTACAGGGATGGTTCAACATTTGCAAAACAATCAATGTGATAGAACAAATTAATATGAGAAGAGTGAAGAACCACATGGTCCTCTCAATCGATGCAGAAAAAGCATTTGACAAAATCCAGCATCCATTCCTGATTAAAACTCTTCAAAGTATACGGATACAGGGAACATTCCTGAACTTAATAAAATCTATCTGTGGAAGTCCCACAGCAATTATCATCCTCAATGGAAAAAGCCTTGCAGCCTTTCTTTTGAGATCAGGAACAAGACAAGGATGCCAACTTTCACCACTCTTGTTCAACATAGTATTAGAATTCCTAGCAACAGCAATCCGACAACAAAGAGAAATAAAAGGTATCCAAATTGGCAATGAAGAAGTCAAATTCTCTCTCTTCGCAGATGACATGGTTCTTTATATGGAAAACCCAAAAGACTCCATCCCCAAACTAGTAAACTCCTACAGCAATTCAGGAAAGTGACAGGATACAAAGTCAATGTACAGAAATCAGTGGCTTTGAAATACACTAACAATGAAAATACAGAAAGGGAAATTAGAGAATCGATTCCATTTACTATAGCACCAAGAATCATAAGATTCCTGAGAATAAACCTAACCAAAGAGGTAAAGGATCTGTACTCGATGAACTATAGAACACTCATCAAAGAAATTGAAGAAGACATAAAAAGATGGAAGACCATGCCATGCTGTTGGATTGGATGAATAAACATTGTTAAAATGTCTATACTGCCTAGAGCAATCTATACATTTAATGCCATTCCAATAAAAATTCCAGTGGTATTTTTCAAAGAACTGGAGCAAATAAACTTAAAATTTTTATGGTATCAGAAGAGACCCCGAATCGCTAAGGAAATGTTGAAAAACAATAATAAAATCGGGGGCATCACGTTACCTGACTCAAGCTTTACTACAAAGCTGTGATCACCAGGACAGCATGGTACTGGCATAAAAACAGACACATAGATCAGTGGAACAGAGTAGAGAGCCCAGATACGGACCCTGAACTCTATGTCAAATAATCTTTGACAAAACAGGAAAAAATAGACAGTGGAAAAAAGACAATCTCTTCAATAAATGGCACTGAGAAAACTGGACAGCTATATGTAGAAGAATGAAACTGCACCATTCTCTTAAATCGTAAACAAAGATAAACTCAAAATGGATAAAAGACCTCAACATGAAACAGGAATCCATCAGAATCCTAGAGGAGAACATAGGCAGTAATTTCTTCGATATCAGGCTCAGCAACTTCTTTCAAGATATGTCTCCAAAGGCAAAGGAAACAAAAGCGAATATAAACTTTTGGGACTTCATCAAAATCAAAACCTTCTGCACAGCAAAGGAAACAGTAAAACAAAACAAAATAAAACAAAACAACAACAACAAAGGCAACCCACGGAATTGGAGAAGATATTTGAAAATGACAGTACAGACAAATGGTTGATATTCATGATCTATCAAGAACACCTCAAACTCAACACACACAATACAGACAATCATATCAAAAAATGGGCAGAGGATATGAACAGTCACTACTACAATAAATACAATTAAGACATACAAATGGCTATCAGACACATGAAAACATGTTCATCATCACTAGTCATCAGCGAGATTCAAATGAAAACCACATTGATACACCACATTACACCAGTTAGAACGGCCGAAATTAGCAAGACAGGAAAAAACATGTGTTGGAGGGGATATGGAGAAAGGGGTATCCTCTTCCACTGTCGGTGGAAAGGCAAGTTGGTGCAGTCTCTTTGGAGAATAGTGTGCAGATTCCTCAATAAATTAAAAATACAACTTCCCTATGACCCCACAATTGTACTACTTGGTATTTACCCCAAAGATACATAAGTAGTGAAACGAAGGGCCATCTGTACCCCAATGTTTATAGCAGCAATGGCCACGGTCGCCAAACTGTGGAAAAAACCAAGATGACCTTCAACTGACGAATAAATAAGGAAAATGTTGTCCATATATAATATGGAGTATTATGCCTCCATCAGAAAGGATGAATGCCCAATATTTGTAGCAACATGGACGGGACTGGAAGAGATGATGCTGAGTGAAATAAGTCAAGCAGAGAGAGTCAACTATCATATGGTTTCACTTATTTGTGGAGAGGTATGTTTTCTTAAGGACATCCTTGAAGACCCTCCACACATTGTTGCTGCTCCCAATGTCCATTACAAGCACATCAAACCACCAGGAAAGGAGATGCAAACCCCATAAAAAGGGGAAGTGATCTCAGGAAGAGCCTCCCTGAGATTGCAGAGCCCACTGAGATAAGAAGAAAGAGATTTTGATTGATGGACTTGGATTTTTGTGACATGAGAGCTCAGGCCCTCTAGCAGGGGATAAGCCCAGATGTGGCATGCCTCCTTTCTAGGTAGAACTGGGAAAGTACAATGGGTGTGTCCTTTTGCCTAGTGTCATGTTCCAATGAGCCCTAGACCATTGCCAGCCCTAAGAAGATGCCTTTGTTGCCAGAATCTGAGAAGTTCTTCATAAAGCACAGCTCTAAGTATAAGCCTGTGCCTTTATAATTAATGGTAATACCAGATTCAGGACAGCAGGCATTAGACATCATGGATGCCATAGCCAGATAGGACAAAAAGAATTTTCCTGAAGCCCAAGTCTTTTTTTGCCACAAAGTCTAGTGGACCCACTGCCTCTACAGACAGGAACCCAGGGAGAGTCACAAGGGTATAAGGGGTTTAAGGACATCTTATTAGCCTCAGTCAAGGGGTGGAACTTCATTCCATATCCCTTCCTCTGGAGTTGGGTGACCCCCACACTTCTCTGTATGGGCAGCTCTGAGATCAGGGCTCCCTAATGAGTTCATCTCAGGACTGCTGGTAGTCTGAACTTTCCTCAGGTACCTGGGGTTCCTCCAGAAACTGCAGGCCCTAGCTTTCATTTGGTTGCATCTCCTTTCTAAACAAAACAGCACTAGCTGGGGTGAAGGGGCATTAATGGGACTCCAACCCTGACCAGCAGTGGAGGGAGTGATAGACTACTGCCCAGGCTGTTGCCTCAGGACCTGGCACTTCAGATCCTGTCACTCTTCTGGGTACAAGCACCTGTATACATGTCTAGTTACCTCTAGACACACTCATACACAAGCTTTGCTGCTCTCATTGACCCTGGAACCAAGTTACAAAGCTTTGCAGGAACCCCTCCAAACATAGGCGAGGGGTGTATTTTAGTCTTCCAGCAGAACAAACAGGATAGAAGAAGGGGTTCAACTTCCCTGGGATGTCACTCTTGGAAAAAAAACTTTACTGAAACTGAGCAACAGTGGCCCCTTTGTCCCTGCCCTTTTGAGGTAAAGGTACATGTGAACTGAAATCCCCAAGGCCAGTGGCCTTTTCTGATGGGAGTGCCCATTAGTAGGCTATAGGATTGCCAATACCACCTCTGCCAGATTGAGACTCTATATACCCCCTCAATATTGTTTGTAATTGGGGACTGAACATTTGAGCCCATAATTCAAGGTTACTTGAAGGGAGTGGTCATTAAACAAAATTTGTATCCATTCAGTTTTATTTGCCAGACCTTATAGCCCCTATGGGAAGATGGCACTTTACAGTTCACTACTGAAATATAAATACCCAGGTCCTGTCTAATGGTGTACATCCCAATACTGTGCAGGCAGCTGAGGAACTCCAAAAAGCTGCAGGAGACCACACTGCAGTGACTAATCTAGCTAGTATGTTCCTTTCAGAATCTATGTCAGAGGAGCCAAAGCCCAGATCTGTTTTCACCCTGTACACTTGTGTCCAGCTGCCTGTGGGCAATCTTGACAACCTCAACATCACCATGATGTTCCCCCCCCCCCAGGTCGAGGGAGGGGGTCAGTTGTTCTCCTGGTCTGGGCAACTGAGGCACTCTATCACAGGTCATGCTGCTGTCTGCACACCCAAATTCCCATGTACACCTGCCACTTTGTGAGACCTGGGAGGCCTGCAATCTTTTGGCAGCTATAAGACCTTTTTCCTCACCTGACTAAGTGCAGAGTTTTGGTCTACTTTTATATAACTCAAGATATTAAGCAGACTTATCAGGGAAGTTTGGAGCTATGTAAGCTCATGCACAGGTGGCCCCAGTGCAGTAAGACACATTTCATGGCCTGGAGAATCTCTGTGCTATGGCGGTTATACTGGAACATCTAGTGACACTCTGGAGTGCTGTGGACATCAGGCAAAATGTCTGATTGTCATGTTGCTTGCTATGTCCATGAGAGGGAAAGGGAACACAGCACCATGCCTGCGTTCATGCATAGGGAGATCATTTCTCCTAGTGTCAGTCCTGGAGCTTCCATGTAAGGTTTCTGGGCTGAAGCAACTCAGTGGAAGGAAAGGCAGAGTGACATTGTTGTTCTGGTTGTGGATATTACAGCCTTCCATAATGCCCATCCCATCACAGGGATTCCATCACTATGATGGAATCACCTGCTTGAGTTGACAGGCATGAAAAATAATTCAGAGTTGTATTCACAAACCTGATGTCAACACAACTGACCATCGGGCCAATTTTCTAACACACACAGGCCTTGAAAACTGGAGTACGGTCTGGGCCTGACCTGCTGAGTCAGCAGCACAGGTAATGGGGCAGGCACAGTCTGAAGGATGACAAGCAGTTGGCAGTCTAGGAAGAGCAAGAGGTGCAGTACAGTCTTTCAATAGGGAAGAAAGGGCAGGTCTCATCTCAAAAAGTTTGTTTTCTGTATAAGAGAAAGTCTGCAACAAGAAAAGAGGTCGTGGACATCCAGTTTCTCAATCAATGACCTGCATGGTTATTTCATGTGCTGTTGGAGTCTCAAAATTGGTTCTTGGGATCTTTACCTGCAGTTGTCCATGGAGATGACCATTAAGTGTCTTGCCAATGGTGACCTGGGTCTATTTAGTCACTGTGAGTGAATCCAGGAACATCTCCTTTTCATTCTGATAGGTGCATAGGTGGTCAGCAGTACTTGGTAAAGCCTTTCTTAGCAAGGTGGCATTGTGTGTTCCCTAAAGACATGAGCACTTTTTGAGAAAGTCCTGGTAGAAAGGGGTGTCAAGGCTTGTCAGGGGCAGAGGCCATGTCATCATTATCTGTGGAAGACATGCTCCAAGTTTGCCATATGGTTCTTGGGCATAGCTAGACATGGCATCATCTTGTCCACTTAAGTCATCACCAAGTTTTCTCAATCCAAGAATGTAGGGCTAAGGATTCCTTTATAAAATACTATTTCATGGCATCAGTCCATGTGTCTAATTTAGAGTATTCCAATATCAGTAAAGGTCAAGTGCAATGGATTCTGGGCATTTAAGATCAGATTTCTGACAGTTCTCTCCTAAAGTCACTTTTAGTGTCTAGATTTTCATATTGCAATCTGTCCCATCATTATTTTCATCCTCCTCATACTTATCTGTGATGACCGAGGATGACCTGGGATATGAAATTCTAAGGAGGCTTTGCAAACAGGTGGTTTGTCTCTATGCTAATGTGAGTTTCTTGGTCAAGCTGAATCCCTAACACAAGGGCAAAGCTGGGACACATCTCAGGCACTGCATCTTTAACCATGTGTGGCAATGTCCTGTCTTTTCAGACAGCATATGTCCATCCATCAAGCATGCAGACAGTAGCCAAAATGGGAGAAAATCTATCAAATGCACTTGGAGAGCTCCAAAGGACAATGAGGCCTATGGGGACTCCCTGGGTTCCACTAAACCCCTAAAGAAACTGGGTGGAGTTTACTGGAATTCTCTGAGAAATAAATAATTCAGAGTTTTTATGGATTCCTGGGAAGAAAGTGTTGTCTCTTGTTTTTTATTTTTTTTTATTTTTTTTTTTCATTATCCCATCTTATGGGGTCAGTGCAAACCTGAAGGTCAGAAGAAAGGGGGCAGGATGTTGACTCAACCCAATGCACACCCCATCTGAGAATTGTCTGTCCGTCTATAGTACCATGTGTCTTTTTCACATTGTGGGGGATTTACATGGTAACCAATAATGTAAGTCAGGGATAAAGTCAGATTTCCAACTTGGGGGAAAGGAGAAGAAACTCTGTTCTTGGCTGTGAATTTGTCAGCCTTTTCAGCTCTAGTGGTCCCTGGAGAGACAGTGTCTGTGTTCTTACAGCTTGTGCTGGGGAGGGACTATTAGTCATTTGGGTAGCAGGATCAGTAGCCTAAAACAGGGCATCAAGTACTGGACATAGACAATATGTCCTCAGTAACTACAGAGGTTGGTAACCATGGGACTTCTGATGGTACCAAAAGCCTGGCAGACCCCAGATTTGTCTAGAATGGTGTAAATCATGGAAGCCCCCCCCTTTTCATATGCACAAACTTTTGGAAGAGCTGGGAGCCAGGTGGCTTAGACTGACTTTGCAGTAGGCAGAGTGCATTTTGAGTGTTTGAGTGAGCAAACTGACATAACTATTTATATATTTATCCACATAGAGTAGCAGCCCAGAATAGAAGCCAGGGTTGACTTCAGTGTGTGCTAGGAATCATTCCCATAGTCAAAGGCAGTTGTGTGCATTGGAGTAGAGTCTCCTCTTCAGGGGGTGTGTGGGTAGCTGGTTTTAAAGTGTTAACATGATACAAAGTGATGGAGGGGTGGGTTCAGTGTACTGCTTGTAGGGTTGTGGTTGCCTTGGGAAAGATTAAGTTGTCAGAGAAGAACAGAGGAGAATGGGACACTTAATGTATCCAGGCATCTGTTGTAGGGGTGTAAGCATGCAACAGTTCCTGATGTCCCAAAGCCTAATTGGCATGGGAAGGAACTTATAGCACATATCCCAGAGGCACGACTTGCCTAGGCTGACATGCCATCATTTCCAGGCAGTGATAGGTGAACATGTTATTAACACTGAGATAGCTGAGACCCAGGGAGTGCACAAATATAATAGTAGGTCTATAAAGAATGTGCATGCCTCTGAGTGCAAGGAATAGCTCCCTGAAATTGCATCTGGCAAGGATAAGACCCTGTTTTATAGAGATCTTGCAAAGGCAGAGAAGGGTAAAGTCCAATGGCAGCTGTACCCATGTTTCTCTAGGAGTTCACTTAGATGAGTCTTTGCTTTGGGGATAGGAATGCACAGAACAAACACATTTTGTGGGGAGCTTTGAAGAACTGTGAGATAGTCCTAGTTCAAACCTGGCATTTAGACCCCTGGACATTAAGACAGAAGGTGTGTGGCCTTGTATAGCTGGTCTCTTCAGAAAAGTCTGTAATATTTGTTTGACAACAGAAGAACAAGTATTGGACCTGCTGAACAAGAGTGCAGCCTTGGGAGAAGCTACAGAATGTAAGTTGGCTTCAAGAATTTAGGCACATATTTAGCCCAAGTTTATGATCTCTCCCAAACAACACTTGCAAAGACAAAGTGTCAATCAGGTTTCAATGGGATTAGCAAGAAAGCTGAGAAGATGCCTGTTCCTGTAATGCAGCTCCATGTCCAAGAACTGAGGCATGAATGGTCACTGATTTCAAGACACAGGGGCCCTAGAGATGACAAATTTCACTATGGCTCCTACATCTCCTACTAAATCAGTGTCTTTAGTAGCCACCTGAATAAAATTCTGCTCTTTCTTGACTCACAAGTTCTGGGTGTCACAGGGTTCAGGGGAAAAGCAAGAACACCCTGTTGTAGCAGAGTCTATATAAGCCCCCCTTCTGCACTAGGACAGGGAGTTGGGTGGCTGGTGGGAGGTGGCTATTCCTCACCCTGGACACCTGAATGTAGGCTTTACACTGTAGGCAACCCAGCCTCATGTGCATGGGAGACCCAAAGAGCAATGGGTACATTTTTTTAAAGATGCATCTTCTGCAATGCACTTTGAATGAAGGTGGGTCTCCATCAGGGAAAGGAGGAAGTTTAAAGTTTGGTCTGAAGGCAGGAATTGAGAACTTCATTATCCTTAATTGCAGGTGGCAGTAGATTGTGAAACACTTCTCTGCCTGCATGTCTTGCTGGCCAGGAGCCAGAAAGGCATGACCCTGTTAGGGAACCTTTGGATTGGAGGCCTCAGGTGCCGGATATGAGATGGTGACACAGGGACCATGGCAGCTCCAATAGCCTCAGGTTAAGGGGAGAGATATATTCTCTGAGAGACAGCAGAATTACACGAGGTGTCAGCGAGTAGATTAATCCTGGCCCTGATCTTTTTTTTTTTTTTCTTTAAGATTGTATTTATTTATTTGAGAGAGAGAGAGAGAAAGAGAGAGAGATAGCAAACATGGTGGGGGTCAGAGGGAGAAGTAGACTCCCTGCCAAGCAGGGAGCACAATGCAGGACTCCAGGATCTTTT
Source organism: Mustela putorius furo (assembly GCF_011764305.1). NCBI lineage: Eukaryota > Metazoa > Chordata > Mammalia > Carnivora > Mustelidae > Mustela > Mustela putorius. The sequence goes on from NW_025421844.1 coordinate 125,208, forward strand.
TTTTTTTTTTTTAAGATTTTATTTAGTTATTTGATAGAGAGAGATCACAAGCAGGCAGAGAGAGAGGAGGAAGCAGGCTCCCCACTGAGCAGAGAGCCCGATGCAGGGCTCGATCCCAGAACTCCGAGACCACGACCCCAGCCAAAGAGAGTGGCTCAACCCACTGAGCCACCCAGGCGCCCCAGGACTCCAGGATCTTGATCTGAGCTGAAGACAGTCGCTTAAACAACTGAGCCACCCAGGACCCCCCCCATCCTCTTTTTACATGTAATTAATGGTGGGCACTGTAGTGTGACTGTGGACCAGCTGGACCTAATTGTCCTCAGGAGGGGACATTGAACACACTGGGGGTGATGGCATCTGGAGAGATCAGTTTCCCATTTTTCTACTCTGATTGTTTTTCTCACTATCCTGTCTTTGTTTATTTGTTTCTTTGTTTTTGTTTTGTTTCATTGTTTTATTTTTCCAGGGTTCCAAGTTTCTTTGTTTATGCAGCACACCCAATGCTCCATGCAATATGTGCCCTCCTTAATACCCACCACCAAGATTTCACTGTCCTGTCTGAGATCTTGAAACAGCTGGAGACAAATAGGGAGGCTATGTGGTTGGTTATCAACAGTGGACCTTAAGCCACTTGAGACTCCCACTTTTGCTCTGGTAGAGACTCTGTTTACAACACTAGGGTGGGCTGGGACAAGGTGTCGGGGAAGTAGGAGGAGGCGACTTTTCAACTTGTACCTCAAAGTGAGCTGATTACCTACCAAAGAACTCCAATCACCCATGAAATCAGCCTGAGATTAGAATTATACATGTCTGGATTGCTACAGGGGGAGAAGACTCCAGTGGGCCAGTAAAGCTGAGTGGGAATGGTAGATAATGATATTGGAAGATAAACAAAAGGGGGAGGGAGCCACCAGAGGCGACCAGTTGGAAAGTAATACCCCAATAGGAGCTAGAGTGCCCTGTGTCTGGGGACCAGCATTAACTTGGAGACTGGTTGAAAGCACTCCAAAAGAGCAAAGGATCTCAGGGGAAATTGTGGGAATCGGGACAGCTAGGGAAAGGGGCTTAAGCCCTGGTCCCAGGACTGCCTTCCCTGGAGCTGAGGCAGAGAAAGTGCGACGGGGAAACCAGCTCTTGGTCCCTAAGCCACCAGTGCCCGAGTGGGGTCCGTTTCCTGTGAGGGGATGGGAGCCACGCTGGGCAGCAGAACTCAAGAGCCCTGCTATAGAGCCTGAGATACTCCCCTGAGAGAGGTATAAAGTGCCAGCCTGTGCCCTTTGATATGCGCCATTGTTTCAGAACCTGCACGAAACTCTCCCTCCAGAGAGGTGCACAAAGGCCCAGCCTGGTGTTCTCGGACCTGCACCCCGTTCTCTGAGCCTGAGACACTCGCGTGAACCTCAGCCTCCCCTGAAATTGGTGCGCTCAAGCCGGGTGTTCTTAGACCCAGAAAGACCAGGCACTCCCAGCCCGGGGCCAGCAGGAAAATCTCTGTGTGAATTTGGCTTGGAACCTCTCTGGTGGTCTAGAGCTCCCAGACAGCTGCCGCTGCCTTGGCTTTGGGTACAAGCAAAAGATCCTGTGTCCCCAGGGACCGCGACTTGGAACCTGCTCTGCCAGCGGCCAAGGGGGAAATTATTTTGGCTCTGCATCCAGACTGAGGCTTCTCTCTGAGAGGGAGATCAGGGTGCTGTTTGTTTTCCTCTAAAACTACAAAAAACATCAAAAGTGGTCAAAGTGAGAAAAATAAAAGTGAACAAACATAAAGACCGCCAGAGAACTAAAGCCTAAAAAAAAAAAAAAAAAAAAAAAAAAAAAAAAAAAAACAGTTTCCTCAGAGCCCACCCCCTTGAGGGCAGCAGGAGGACTTAAGTCAGGGAACATCATTGACTGAAAACCCACGTGGCAGGCCCCTCACCCCAGAAAACAAACCAAGAAAGAAAAAAAGAAAAAAAAAAGAGAGAAAAAAAAAGACTACAAGAGAACAACCACTACTTCATAGGAAAACTTTTATTTTTCATTCATTCCCACTATTCTGGTACATTTTTTTTTTTAATATATAGGTGATTTTTTTTAACCTAATAACCATCACAGAGAGCTGTCCAATACATCAAATTCCATAATAACCTTCTAAACCTGAACTTTTGGATACATACACCTATGTTTTTCTTTTGCATTTCTATTTTTTGAATTCCTTCTTCTTTGTTTTTAATTTTAGTTTAGTCTAGTTTATTCCTTTTTATTTTTATCTTCTAATATTCATATAGAGTTAAACTTCAAAGTAATCTCCTTTCCCCAATCAATACTACCCCTATAGGTAAACTAATTTTTAATCCGCCTTTATCTTAGGAAAGTTGAGTCCTTTATTTATTTTTTTTTTTAAAGATTTTATTTATTTATTTGACAGAGAGAAATCACAAGTAGATGGAGAGGCAGGCAGAGAGAGAGAGAGAGGGAAGCAGGCTCCCTGCCAGGCAGAGAGCCCGATGCGGGACTCGATCCCAGGACCCTGAGATCATGACCTGAGCCGAAGGCAGCGGCTTAACCCACTGAGCCACCCAGGCGCCCCATGTTGAGTCCTTTAACAAAGATACCGAGATACATCCAGGAAGAATCAAAACAAACTTCCTCACACACACTGAGAATTTATAACCACTCTCCCATCTTTTTCTTCCACAAGTGTTTCTGTGTTTTTGTGTTTGTCCTGATAGTATATAAATCTTACACTTGGGGTTCTTTTTGATGAGGTTCTTCCTTTATTTGCATATATATTTTTTTCTCTTGTCATATACTTTTATCAGTCTTTTTTTTTTTTTGTATGTTTTTGTTTGCTTACTTCATAAATCTTACCTTGGGGCCCATTTGGGCTGCACCTTCTATTTCATCTTCCCTTTCTTTCCTATCTCTCTCTCTCTCTCTCTTTTTTTTTTATTCTTTTTCTTTTCTTTTGTCTTTCGTCTGGGTGGGGAATCCTGATTGCTCAGAAGTGTTCCAGGGTGCACCTTGACTCCACCACGGTTAATACATCCAGCTACATCTGTTCAGTCATCTCACACCAAAATGACTAGGAGGAATAATGCCCAACAGAAGAAAAATACAGAGGATGGACCTTCTGCAACAGACCTAAGGGATATCAACATAGACAATATGTGGGAAAGAGAATTCAGGCTAACAATTATCCAGGAAATAGCTAGGTTGGAGAAAGCGACGGATGACCAAACGGAATTGATTAGGGCCAAGCTGAAAGCGACCAGACAGGATGTTCACAATGTTAGGGCGGAGCTTAAAGCTACAAGGGAGGAAGTTCACAATGCTCTCAATGAGTTCCAATCTAATTTAAACTCTCTCAAAGCTAGGGTAACTGAGACAGAAGATAGAATTAGTGATCTGGAGGAAAAACAGAGAGAAAGGATCAGGAGGAAGCCTGGATCAAACATCTTAGAAACCACGAAAATAGAGTCAGGGAAATAAATGATGCCATGAAGCATTCCAACATCAGAATTATTGGAATCCCTGAAGGGGAGGATAAAGAAAGAAGTCTAAAAAGAGTGGAACAAGTCCTTCATGAAAATTTTCCCAATCTCATGAATGAAACCAGCTTTCATGACGACACCTGATAGTCAAATTGAGGAATTATAATTGTAAGTATAATCTCTTGAAAGCCTCTAGGGCAAAGAGGCTCTTTACTTACAGAGGAAAGCCCATCAGAATAACATCAGACCTGTCCACAGAGACCTGGCAAGCCAGAAAAGGCTGGCAAGATATATTCAGGGTACTAAATGAGAAGAACATGCAGCCAAGAATACTTTATCCAGCAAGACTGACATTCAAAATGGATGGAGAGATAAAGAGTTTTCAAGACCGGCAAGTCTTAAAAGACTATTCAACCCCCAAGCTGACACTGCAGGAAATATCAAGGAGGGTTCTATAAAAGATGAAAATCCTAAGAATAGCATTGAACAGAAATATAGAGACAATTTACAGAAAGAAAGACTTCAAAGGTAACTCGATATCAATAAAAATGTATCTATCAATAATCACTCTCAATGTGAATGGCCTAAATGTGCCCATAAAATGGCACAGGGTTGCAGATTGGATAAAATGACAGGACCCATCCATATGTTGTATACAAGAGACCCATTTTGAACCTAAAGATACACCCAGACTGAAAGTGAAGGGATGGAGAAGCATTTTTCACTCCAATGGGCCTCAAAAGAAGGCTGGGGTAGCGATTCTCATACCAGATAAATTAGATTTTAAACTAAAGACTCTAGTCAGAGATACAGAGGGATACTACATAATTTTTAAAGGGACTATCCACCAAGAAGATCTAACAATTGTAAATATCTATGTTCCCAATATGGTAGCAGCCAATTACTTAAGAAAACTGTTAATCAAGATAAAGAATCATATTGATATGAATACACTAATCGTAGGAGATCTTAACGTGCCTCTCTCAGATATAGACAGATCATCGAAGCAGAAAATCAATAAAGAAACAAGAGCATTGAATGACACATTGGGACAAATGGACCTCATAGATATATACAAAACATTCTACCCTAAAACAACAGAATACTCATTCTTCTCAAGTGCACACGGAACCTTCTCCAGAATAGACCACATACTGGGTCACAAATCAGGACTCAACCAATACGAAAAGACCGAGAGTATTCCCTGCATATTCTCAGATCAAAATGCTTCGAAACTGGAGCTTAATCACAAGGAAAAGTTCAGAAGGAACTCAAACACTTGGAAGCTAAAGGCCACCTTGCTTAAGAATGCTTGGATCAACCAGGAGATCGAAGAAGAACTGAAACAATTCATGGAAACCATCAAGATCAAGTCTTCTGCACAGAAAATGAAACAGTCAACAAAACATAGAGACAGCCCACGGAATGGGAGATGATATTTCAGAATGACAGTAGAGACAATGGGCTGATATCCAAGATGTAGAAAGAACTGCTCAAGCTAAACAAACACAGACCAGATAATCACATCAGAAAATGGGCTGAAGACATGAACAGACTCTTTTCCAACGAAGACATACAAATGGCTAATAGACACATGAAAAAAATGTTCATCATCACTAGCCATCAGGGAGATTCCAATCAGAACCAAATCGAGATACCACCTTACACCAGTTAGAGTGGCCAAAATTAGCAAGACAGGAAACAACGTGTGTCAGAGAGGATGTGGGGAAAGGGTAACCCTCTTACACTTTTGGTGGGAATGCAAGTTGGTGCAGCCAATTTGGAGAACAGTGTGGAGATTTCTTAAGAAATTAAAAAATTGTGACCCTGCAATTGCACTACTGGGTATTTTCGCCAAAGATACAGATGTAGTGAAAAGAAGGGTCAGCTGTGCCCCAATGTTTATAGCAGCAATGGCCACAGTTGCTGAACTGTGGAAAGAACTGAGAAGCCCTTCAGCGGACGTATGGATAAGGAAGATGTTGTCCACATGTTCTATGGAGAATTATGTCTCGATCAGAAAGTATGAAAACCCAACTTTGAATAAACATGGATGGGACTGGAAGATATTGTGCTGAGTGAAATAAGTCAAGCAGAGAGAGTCGATTATCATATGGTTTCACTTAATTGTGGAGCATAAGGAATAACATGAAGAACATTTGGAGATGGAGAGGAGAAGGGTGTTGGGGTAAATTGGAGTGGGAATCAAACCATGAGAGACTATGGGCTCTGAGAAAACTCTGAGGGTTTTGGAGGTTGGGTGAGCCAGGTGATGGGTATTTTGGAGCGCACGTATTGCATGGATGGAGCACTGGGTGTGATGCCTAAAGAACGAATTCTGCCACACTGAAAATGAATTTTTAAAAAAAAAAATTAAAAACAAAACTTATATTACTCAGGGATTTACTAATTACCACTTCTGTGAAACTGAATGTTTAAAAAACTATGAGGTGTCCATATTCCTGAACTCCTATTAATATAAAGTGACTCATACTGGGGAACATCACTAATCCTTAGATTTTTAAGGTTTTGTAGCTTGTATGGGTAGGGAGTTACTTGCCTATTTTTAAATTTTGCTTCTTGACTATTCATTTGCTTTATTTTAACTTTTGCATAATGATCCTTCTGTTTATGTCCTTTCTATATGAAAGAAGAAAAGAACAACACAACTGGTAAACATTAACATCCTATGTGTATCTCAACTCTACTCAGTTGAACCAGTAACACCAAGAAGCTCCTGGAAAGGTGCAGATGACATCCTATGAGGGGCAAAACTAAGGTCCAGTCCTGAGACCCTGATCATGGAAGGGCTGGTCCACATGTCAGGTGTGGTGGAAGAAATGAGACTCTGTTGGAGATGCTTCAGTGTGAAATCATGTGGTGCATATGCTTGTCACCATTGCATTTTACATTTCATAAACATTTAAGATTCTACATTTATGTGGTACCTTTTTTCTAACATAAAACAATTAAAGGCAGGTATTTTTAACAGCTAACAGAAAAATCTATGCTCATATATTTAGTGAATGATTTTCAAGGTTTAGAATAATTTTATTATTTTCTCTAATTTAGGTAGAAAGGGAGAAATTGTGTCTCAAATGCCATAACCATTGGGATGTAGAGTAATGAGATTCAATTTTTTGCATTTATCCACTTTCTCCCTGACTGGTTGTGGACATAATTAACTAAAACTGTCATAACTCTCTGTGTGGTGCCATATGGGTTGGCATATCCTAACTTGTCTGTGTCCACACCTCACTGGCAGCTGTCCAAACACCTTGCATCCCGCATCCTGCCCAAATGTGGTCGTCCTGAGCTCCTGGGACAGGCTTGATCTCAGCGGTTCATCTGAGAACTCATGAAGCATGGACAATCCTTACCCAATCTTCACTCATCTCTCTCCATCAACCTGCGGTTTGTTCTCTATTATTAAAAGTCAACTGTGGTTGTTTCCCTCCATTATTTTTTTTCTTTTCCCAATTCCCTTATGTTGATCTCTTTTCCTTCATAAATTCCACATATGAGTCATAAATGAGAGAAGATATTTGTAAAAGACATATCTGATAAAGTTTATTATCCATAATCCATAAGACTTTACCACACTCAACACCAAAGGAATGCAGTTAAGAAATGGTCAGAAGAAATGTAGGAATAAACACTTATTGAAAGAAGACATTTATATATGACTATCAGATACATGAAAAGACTCTCAACATCAGTCATTATCAGGAAAGCAAAAATCAAAACGATGGAAAGATATCACCTCATACCTGTAAGAATGACAAAAACCCAATACATGCTGAACACAATTCTCAGACCAATGGCAATTTCATTAGTGATTCACATCAAATATAATTGGAAACATATAGAGACATGGTTTCTAGGACTACTCCCAGGACAAGCAGCTGACCCTCACCTTACTGAGAGAGAGGACATTTCCCATACAATAGAACCTATGAAGTTATACTCTCGGGATGGAAAGACCTCAGAAGTTTGAGGGCACCTGATAGATAGTAGGGACTTGATTCAAGATTCCTGCTCACATCTGAATACAATAAATAGAGCTGGATATTGTAGCCAAGGAGCAGAGTGAGGAGATCGAGTAAAGGAAATAAGCATGAGGACATATTCTTTCAACAGGACACTCTGTAGCAGTTACTCTGAATTGGTATATCCTCACATCTTGGATAAATGGGGAAGGAAGAATAGGAGTTCCCATATCTCTGTAAGGGTCTGTGACACCTGCTGATGCACTGGGACCATCAGGGTGTGCTCACCATCCCTCTGAATCAAGAACCATGTAGCTCATGATACAGGACAAGAGGTAGATGGGGGCTGGTCTCCACTCAAGGGCTTCCAGCTATGTGCTCTGTTAACTTCACCCAGAGAAAACACAGTAAACACTTTGTAAATCTGTGAGAATATAGAAGAGTCCTCCATTTCTTGGAATAAACCATCAAAATAGCAATTACAACACTTTCCAAGGGTAAAGCATTGGTATAAACATAATTGATATCATCATGGCAATAAATACAAGGGTAGAAGTACAATAACCTCCATTTCAGAGATGAAGGATTGTCTTTAACACCATACTTTCTGATCTCAGGTGTTCTGACATTAATTGCTTAACTAATAATTCCATTCTTTTATCTTTATTGAAGTTTTCCATTGATGTATACAGAGATATCAGGTGGAAATGCCCCTTGTGGTTGTTGATAAGCCAAAGTGTCTTCAGCAGTTCTGTGAGTCTCTGTCAAGGTTTCTCAGTGTCTCCAGGTTTCTGTGGCAGAAAGACCTGGTCTCCACATATCAGTCTGCTGGGACTTCTGGAAATTCAGGAAGCCTGCTAATCTCATGCCTAGCTCTGTTCTGCAGAAGGTTAAAGGGAGCAAATAGGTCCCATGGTGAGGAGCACAGACTCAGACTCTGGGGCATAATTTCACCTGCTGTGCACATCTGGACATTCACACAACCAATCTGTGCTGCAGTGTGCACATATCCACGTATAAAATAGTGGTAAAATTGGTACCTACATCACGATAATGGTGTGAATATGTGGAAAAACGAAGATGATGGGTACTAAGTAGTTTCTCTAGCAAAATCACAAAATAAAAGAGTGTGGTTTCCTCAAAGATCTCATGGTGACCAAACTCCCCCAGGACCCTCACAACTGCTCTGGGTCACTGCCTTCTTGAGGATGCTACCTGGAAAATATGTTATATAATCAGAGAACATGCAAATGGGCCTTCCCTCTTCTGATTAAAACAGACCAGCCCTGACTATGCAGCTGGGAGAGGAGCCCCAGTCCAGGATTTCCAGGTGTTCCAATCAGTAATCAAGACAGAACACGGACAACTCACGATGGAGTTTGTGCTTGGCTGGGTATTCCTTGTTGTTCTTTTATTTTAAAAGGTAATTCATGATGAACAAGAGACGTTGAGGATGTGAGTGGATATGAGTGAGAGAAACCATGGATGTGTGACAGTTTCCTAACCATGATATCTTGTGTCTGCCAGTGTCCAGTGTGAGGTGCAGCTAATGGAGTCTGTGGGAGACATGGTCAAGCTTTGGGGTTCCCTGAGACTCTCCTGTGAGCCTCTCAATTCATCTTCAATAGCTGTGCCATCTACTGGGTCCACCAAGATCCAGAGAAGGGGTTGCAGTGGGTCACATGGATTAGATATGATGGAAGTAGCACAAGCTACACAGACTTTGTGAAGGGCCGATTCACCATCTCCAGAGACAACAGCAAGAACACTCTGTATCTGCAGATGAACAGCCTGAGAGCCGAGGACATGGCCCTGTGTTACTGCATGAGAGACACAGTGAGGGGCCCTTAGTGTGAGCCCAGACACAAACCTCACTGTAGGACCGGATCTGGACCACCAGGGGGTGCACACTACTCACCAGTTCTGTCTTTACCCCAGGAGCAGATACAGATGAAGGATACGAGCAGGTTTCCTGTCAGGATCTAGGGATTCCTCTCCAGAGAACACTTACTTTCAGGGACACTCTCTGCACACATGACTCTGTGCTTAACTTCTCACTCTCTGACTTTGAAAATGTCTTCTAATGGGAAAACAATTATACTAAACTGTACAAAATACAGAGTCACTCAGGTTATATATACCTGTCCCTAAATACCAAAGAATCCACAAATAAACTGGTGCTCATGAAGTGAGCCTTTACAGGACTCCCAGCAGCTCTCACTGTGCAACACACGTCCACCTTGCTCAAAATGCAAACTTGCTAGAAGCAGCATAAAGTGCCTGCTGGACATGAGACCTCCAGAGGCATCAACAATTAAAAGCAAAAGAAGAAAGAGTCTTGGTTGGGGAGTCACTGTCTTAAACAATGCTCACAGCATCAATGTTAGTGACAACACGGGAAAGCAGTGGAACCCTCTCCAGGTGTGATGCGTAGTCTGAACATTACAAATACACACACACACACACACACACACACACACACACATACACATACACGAGTATGAAAACTATTTCACTTTCCCCTAATTTCTCTGCAGCAATGGTGGTACTAAGACAAAAATACACAGAGGGAGGAGTCAAGATGGCGGAGAAGTAGCAGGCTGAGACTATTTCAGCTAGCCGGAGATCAGCTAGATAGCTTATCTAAAGATTTCAAACACCTGAAAATCCATCGGCAGATCGAAGAGAAGAAGAACAGCAATTCTGGAAACAGAAAAACAACCACTTTCTGAAAGGTAGGACCGGTGGAGAAGTGAATCCAAAGCTATGGGAAGATAGACCCCGGGGGGAGGGGCTGGCTCCTGGCAAGCGGCGGAGCAACGGTGCACAAAATCAGGACTTTTAAAAGTCTGTTCCCCTGAGGGACATCGCTCCAGAGGCTAAACCGGGGCAAAGCCCACGCAGGGTCAGCGTGGCCTCAGGTCCCGCAGGGTCACAGAAGGATCGGGGGTGTCTGAGTGTCGCAGAGCTTGCGGGTATTGGAACGGGAAAGCCGGCTACAGAGACTGAGCAGACAGTAAGCTCACAGCTCGGTGTTACCTTGAACCAGTCGCAGGCTCGGTGAGCTCAGAGTGCGGCCGGAGGTCAGGCAGACGGGAGTAACTGGGCGCTGTTCTCTGAGGGCGCACTGAGGCATGGGGCCCTGGGCTCTCGGCTCCTCTGGGCCAGAGACCAGGAGGCCGCCATTTGTATTCCCCATCCTCCGGAACTCTGCTAAAAGCGCTCAGGGAACAAAAGCTCCTGAAAGCCAGATTACTCACCCAGGCCCCTGATAAGGGCGGTGCAATTCTGCCTGGGGCAAAGACACTTGAGAAACACTACAACAGGCCCCTCCCCCAGAAGATCAACAAGAAATCCAGCCGAGAACAAGTTCACCTACCAAGAAGTGCGGTTTCAATACCAAGGAGAGGAGCAGAATTCCGGAGGAGGAGAAAGCAAAGCACGGAACTCATGGCTTTTTCCCGGTGATTTTTTTTTAGTCTTGCAGTTAATTTAATTTTTTTTTCTTTTTCATTTTTTGTTTTTTTTTTCTCGCCTTCAGGTTAAAATTTTTTATAACTTTTACCTTTTTCTTTTTTAACGTTTTTTAACTAGTTTATCTAATATATATTTTTTCTTTTTTATATTTTTCTTATTTGTTTTCTTTTTTAATTCTTTTCTTTTCTTTTTTTTTCTTTTTTTTTCCTTTTTCTTTTCTTTCTTTCTTACTTTTTGAACCTTTTTTTATCCCTTCCCCCCCCCTCACGATTTGGGATCTCTTCTAATTTGGTTAAAGCATATTTTCCTGGGGTTGTTGCCACCCTTTTAGTATTTTACTTGCTCCTTCATATACTCTTATCTGGACAAAATGACAAGACGGAAGGATTCAACACAAAAAAAAGAACAAGAGGCAGTACCGAAGGCTAGGGACCTAATCAATACAGACATTGGTAATATGTCAGATCTAGAGTTCAGAATGACAATTCTCAAGGTTCTAGCCAGGCTCGAAAAAGGCATGGAAGATATTAGAGAAATCCTCTCAAGAGATATAAAAGCCCTTTCTGGAGAAATAAAAGAACTAAAATCTAACCAAGTTGAAATAAAAAAAGCTATTAATAAGGTGCAATAAAAAATGGAGGCTCTCACTGCTAGGATAAATGAGGCAGAAGAAAGAATTAGTGATATAGAAGACCAAATGATAGAGAATAAAGAAGCTGAGCAAAAGAGGGACAAACAGCTACTGGAACACGAGGGGAGAATTCGAGAGATAAGTGACACCATAAGATGAAACAACATTAGAATAATTGGGATTCCAGAAGAAGAATAAAGAGAGAGGAGAGCAGAAGGTATACAGGAGAGAATTATTGGGGAGAATTTCCCCAATATGGCAAAGGGAACGAGCATCAAAATTCAGGAGGTTCAGAGAACGCCCCTCAAAATCAATAAGAATAGACCCACACCCCGTCACCTAATAGTAAAATTTACAAGTCTCAGTGACAAAGAGAAAATCCTGAAAGCAGCCCAGGAAAAGAAGTCTGTAACATACAATGGTACAAATATTAGATTGGCAGCTGACTTATCCACAGAGACCTGGCAGGCCAGAAAGAGCTGGCATGATATTTTCAGAGCACTAAACGAGAAAAACATGCGGCCAAGAATACTATATCCAGCTAGGCTATCATTGAAAATAGAAGGAGAAATTAAAAGCTTCCAGGACAAACAAAAACTGAAAGAATTTGCAAACACCAAACCAGCTCTACAGGAAATATTGAAAGGGGTCCTCTAAGCAAAGAGAGATCCTACAAGTGGTAGATCAGAAAGGAACAGAGACCATATACAGCAAAAGTCACCTTACAGGCAATACAATGGCACTAAATTCATATCTCTCAATAGTTACCCTGAATGTTAATGGGCTAAATGCCCCTGTCAAAAGACACAGGGTATCAGAATGGATAAAAAAAAAAAAAAACAAAACCCATCTATATGTTGCCTCCAAGAAACTCATTTTAAGCGCGAAGACACCTCCAGATTTAAAGTGAGTGGGTGGAAAAGAATTTACCATGCTAATGGACATCAGAAGAAAGCAGGAGTGGCAATCCTTATATCAGATCAATTAGATTTTAAGCCATAGACTATAATAAGAGATGAGGAAGGACACTATATCATACTCAAAGGGTCTGTCCAACAAGAAGATTTAACAATTTTAAATATCTATGCCCCCAACGTGGGAGCAGCCAACTATATAAACCAATTAATAACAAAATCAAAGAAATACATCAACAATAATACAATAATAGTAGGGGACTTTAACACTCCCCTCTTGAAATGGACAGATCATCCAAGCAAAAGATCAGCAAGGAAATAAAGGCCTTAAACAACACACTGGACCAGATGGACATCACAGATATATTCAGAACATTTCATCCCAAAGCAACAGAATACACATTCTTCTCTAGTGCACATGGAACATTCTCCAGAATAGATCACATCCTCGGTCCTAAATCAGGACTCAACCAGTATCAAAAGATTGGGTCATTCCCTGCATATCTTCAGACCACAATGCTCTAAAGCTAGAACTCAACCGCAAAAGGAAGTTTGGAAAGAACCCAAATACATGGAGACTAAACAGCATCCTTGTAAAGAATAAATGGCCAACCGGGAAATTAAAGAAGAATTGAAAAAAATCATGGAAACAAATGATAATGAAAACACAACGGTTCAAAATCAGTGGGACACAACAAAGGCAGTTCTGAGAGGAAAATATATAGCAGTACAAGCCTTTCTCAAGAAACAAGAAAGGTCTCAGGTACACAACCTAACCCTACACCTAAAGGAGCTGGAGAAAGAACAAGAAAGAAACCCTAAGCCCAGCAGGAGAAGAGAAATCATAAAGATCAGAGCAGAAATCAACGAAATAGAAACCAAAAGAACAATAGAACAAATCAACGAAACTAGGAGCAGGTTCTTTGAAAGAATTAATAAAATTGATAAACCCCTGGCCCGACTTATCAAAAAGAAAAGAGAAAGGACCCAAATAAATAAAATCATGAATGAAAGAGGAGAGATCACAACTAACACCAAAGAAATACAAACTATTATAAGAACATACTATGAGCAACTATACGCTAATAAATATGATAATCTGGAAGAAATGGATGCATTCCTAGAAACATATAAACTACCACATCTGAACCAGGAAGAAATAGAAAGCCTGAACAGACCCATAACCAGTACGGAGATTGAAACAGTCATTAAAAATCTCCAAACAAACAAAAGCCCAGGGCCAGACGGCTTCCCGGGGGAATTCTACCAAACATTTAAAGAAGAACTAATTCCTACTCTCCTGAAACTGTTCCAAAAAATAGAAATGGAAGGAAAACTTCCAAACTTATTTTATGAGGCCAGCATCACCTTGATCCCAAAACCAGACAAGGATCCCATCAAAAAAGAGAGCTATAGACCAATATCCTTGATGAACACAGATGCGAAAATACTCAACAAAATACTAGCCAACAGGATTCCACAGTACATTAAAAGGATTATTCACCACGACCAAGTGGGATCTATTCCAGGGCTGCAAGGTTGGTTCAACATCCGCAAATCAGTCAATGTGATACAACACATCAATAAAAGAAAGAACAAGAACCATATGATACTCTCAATAGATGCTGAAAAGCATTTGACAAAGTACAGCATCCCTTCCTTATCAAAACTCTTCAAAGTGTAGGGATAGAGGGCACATACCTCAATATCATCAAAGCCATCTATGAAAAACCCACCGCAAATATCATTCTCAATGGAGAAAAACTGAAAGCTTATCCACTAAGGTCAGGAACACGGCAGGGATGTCCATTATCACCACTGCTTTTCAACATAGTACTAGAGGTCCTAGCCTCCACAATCAGACAACAAAAGGAAATTAAAGGCATCCAAATCGGCAAAGAAGAAGTCAAATTATCACTCTTCGCAGATGATATGATAATATATGTGGAAAAACCAAAAGACTCCACTCCAAAACTGCTAGAACTTATACAGGAATTCAGTAAAGTGTCAGAATATAAAATCAATGCACAGAAATCAGTTGCATTTCTCTACACCAACAGCAAGACAGAAGAAAGAGAAATTAAGGAGTCAATCTGATTTACAAATGCACCCAAAACCATAAGATACCTAGGAATAAACCTAACCAAAGAGGCACAGTATCTATACTCAGAAAACTATAAAGTACTCATGAAAGAAATTGAGGAAGACATAAAGAAATGGAAAAATGTTCCATGCTCCTGGATTGGAAGAATAAATATTGTGAAAATGTCTATGCTACCTAAAGCAATCTACACATTTAATGCAATTCCTATCAAAGTACCATCCAGCTTTTTTAATGAAATGGAACAAATAATCCTAAAATTTATATGGAACCAGAAAAAACCTTGAATAGCCAAGGGGATATTGAAAAAGAAAGCCAATGTTGGTGGCATCACAATTCCGGACTTCAAGCTCTATTACAAAGCTGCCATCATCAAGACAGCATGGTACTGGCACAAAAACAGACACATAGATCAATGGAACAGAATAGAGAGCCCAGAAATAGACCCTCAAGTCTACAGTCAACTAATCTTCGACAAAGCAGGAAAGAATGTCCAATGGAAAAAAGACAGACTCTTCCATAAATGGTGCTGGGAAAATTGGACAGCAACATGCGGAAAAATGAAATTGGACCATTTCCTTACACCCCACACAAAAATAGACTCAAACGGGATGAAGGACCTCAATGTGCGAACGGAATCCATCAGAATCCTTGAGGAGAACACAGGCAGCAACCTCTTTGACCTCAGCCGAAGCAACATCTTCCTAGGAACAACGCCAAAGGCAAGGGAAGCAAGGGCAAAAATGAACTATTAGGATTTCATCAAGATCAAAAGCTTTTGCACAGCAAAGGAAACAGTTAACAAAATCAAAAGACAACTGACAGAATGGGAGAAGATATTTGCAAACGACATATCAGATAAAGGACTAGTGTCCAGAATCTATAAAGAACTTAGCAAACTCAACACCCAAAGAACAAATAATCCAATCAAGAAATGGGCAGAGGATATGAACAGACATTTCTGCAAAGAAGACATCCAGATGGCCAACAGACACATGAAAAATTGCTCTATATCACTTGGCATCAGGGAAATACAAATCAAAACCACAATGAGATATCACCTCACACCAGTCAGAATGGCTAAAATAAACAAGTCAGGAAATGACAGATGCTGGCGAGAATGCAGAGAAAGGGGAACCCTCCTACACTGTTGGTGGGAATGCAAGCTGGTGCAGCCACTCTGGAAAACAGCACGGAGGTTCCTCAAAATGTTGAAAATAGAACTGCCCTATGACCCAGCAATTGCACTATTGGGCATTTACCCTAAAGATACAAACGTAGTGATCCAAAGGGGCACATGCACCCGAATGTTTATATCAGCAATGTCCACAATAGCCAAACTATGGAAAGAACCAAATGTCCATCAACAGATGAATGGATCAAGAAGATGTGCTATATATACACAATGGAATACTATACAGCCATCAAAAGAAATGAAATCTTGCCATTTGCGACAACATGGATGGAACTAGAGTGTATCATGCTTAGCGAAATAAGTCAAGCAGAGAAAGACAACTATCATATGATCTCCCTGATATGAGGAAGTGGTGATGCAACATGGGGGCTTAAGTGGGTAGGAGAAGAATAAATGAAACAAGATGGGATTGGGAGGGAGACAAACCATAAGTGACTCTTAATCTCACAAAACAAACTGAGGGTTGCTGGGGGGCGTGGGTTTGGGAAAAAGGGGTGGGATTATGGACATTGGGGAGGGTATGTGCTTTGGAGAGTGCTGTGTAGTGTGTAAACCTGATGATTCACAGACCTGTACCCCTGGGGATAAAAATATATGTTTATTAAAAATAAAAAATTTAAAATATTGAAAAAAAAAGACAAAAATACACAGCATACAGAAAGACCTCAAGAAGCAAGAAAAATCTGAAAGAAACACTCTAACACTACACCTGAAGGAGCTAGAGAAGGTATGATGACTAAAGCCTAAATACCAGAGAAGGAAGGAAATAGTAAAGGTTACAGAAGTAATAAGTAATATAAAAACAAAAGAAAACAAAAAAAAAATATGGAACAGAACAAAAAAGGAAGGTCTAATTTTGGGGGGGGAAACAATAAAATTGAGAAACCTCTCCCTAGACTTATCAAAATGAAAAGAGAAAACCCATAATAAATGATATGAAAAATCAATGTTTCTCTGTGGAACAAATCGGGTTTTGGAGGGTAGGAGAGGTGAAATGGGGAAACTCGGTGATGGGCAATAATGACACATGATGAGTGAGCACTGGGGTTACATGAAAATAATGAATTGTTGAACAATACATCAAAAACTAGTGTTGTGCTATATGGTGGCTAACTGAATATAATTTTAAAAAGGAATTTAAGGAGATAATGTGAGAAAATAAATAATTAAAGCTAGAAATCTAGGAGTAACATTTCCCAATTCAAATCCTGAAATTATACTCAAAATTTTGTGTTCATTTCTTTTGATGAGTGCTGTGAAGTGTGTAAACCTGGTGATTCACAGATCTGTACCCCTGGGGATAAAAATATATGTTTATAAAAAATAAAAAAAATTAAAAAAAATTTTGTGTTCAAACTAGAGGTGACTGGGGTGAGGGGATGGGATAACTGCCTCATGGGCATTAAGGAGGGCACTTGATGGAATGAGCATTTGATGTTATATGAACCTGATGAATCACTGAATTCTATCTCTGAAACCAAGAATGCACTATGTGTTAACATGAATTGAATTTAAATAAAAATTTTAAAACATGAAAAAGGAAACATTATGCTGAGTGAAATAAGTCAAACACAAAGAGTCAATTGTCATGTGGTTTTGCTTATTTGTGGAGCAGAAGGAATAACATGGAGGACATGGTGAGATGGAGAAGAGAAGGGAGTTAGGGGAAATTGAAGGGGGAGATGAACCATGATAGACTGTGGACTTGGAGGAACTAACTGAGGATTTTGGAGTGGAGGGGGATGGGAGGTGGCATGAGCCTAGGTATTAAGTGTATTAAGTATTAATAATTAGGGAGTATTAAGTGTATTAAGTATTAAGGTAGACACATATTGCATCGAGCACTGGGTGCATAAACAATGAATTCTGTAACGCTGAAAATAAATTTTAAAAATAAATAAATTTTTAAAAAAGGAAATAAGTCTGATCCAGTATGTCATTCAAAGTCCTTGTTTCAAAACAGACATATAGACTAAAGGAACAGAGTATAGCCTAGACATGGACCCTCAACTCAATGGTCAAATATTCTTCAACAAAGCAGGAAGAAATATACAGTGGAAAAAAAACTGTCACTTCAATAAGTAGTGCTGGGAAAACTGGACAGCTATGTATAGAAGAATTAAACTCAACCATTCTCTTACAAAATACACAAAGATAAACTCGAGGTCATTAAAAGACCTCAATGTGAGGCAGAAATCTGTAACAATCCCAGAGGGGAACATGGGCAGTAACCTCTTCAACATCTACCACAGCAACTTCTTTCAAGACATGTCTCCAAAGAGAAAGGAAACAAAAGTGAAAATGAACTTTAGGGACTTCATCAAGATCAAGAGTTTCCCTCAATCATCTGCATGGCAAAATAAAACGTCAAAAAAAAAAAAAAAGAGGCAAACCACAGAATGGAAGAAGATATTCACAAATGACAAAACAGACAAGGGGCTGATATCCAAGATCTATGAAGAACTCCTCAAACTCAACAGACAGAAAACAGACAAGCACATCAAAAAACGGCAGAAAACGAGAACAGACATTTATTTAATGAAGACATACAAATGGTTAACAGAAACATAAAAAATGTTCATCATCACTAACCTTCAGGGAGATTCAAATCAAAACCACATTGAGATACAACCTGTCACGAGTTAAAATACAAAAAAAAAAAAAAAATTAACAAGACAGTAAACAAGTGTTGCCGAGGATGTGGAGAAAGGGAAACCCTCTTACAACGTTTTTTGGGAACACTTTGGAAAATAATGCAGAAATTCCTTAAAAAATTGAAAATAGGGCTACCCTATGACCCTGCAATTGCACTACTGGATATTTACTCCAAAGATACAGATGTAGTGAAAAGAAAGGCCATCTGTACCCCAATGTCCATAGCCGAAATGGCCAGAGTCACCAACCTGTGGAATGAACCAAGATGCCCTTCAATGGACAAATGGATAAAGAAGATACAGTTCATAAATACTATGAGGTATTATACGTCCATCATAAAGAATGAATATTTGGGGCACCTGGGTGTATCTGGCATTAGGTGTCTGCCTTAAGCTTGGGCCATGTTCCAGGAGTCCTGGAATATAGTCCTGCATCAGGCTCCTTGGTTAGGGGGAAGCCTGCTTCTAACTCTCCCAGTCCCCCTGCCAATGTTCCCTCTCTCCCTCTGCATCACTCTGTAAAATAAATAAATAAATCTTTTTATTTATTTATTTTTAATTTAATTTCAGCATAACAGTATTCATTATTTTTGCACCACACCCAGTGCTCCATGCAATCCATGCCCTCTATAATACACACCACCTGGTACCCCTACCTCAAACCTCCCACCCTTTCAAAAGCCTCAGATTGTTATTCAGAGTCCATAGTCTCTCATGGTTCCCCTCCCCATCCAATTTCCCCCAACTCCCTTCTCCTAACTCCCCATGTCCTCCATGCTATTTGATATGCTCCGCAAATAAGTGAAACCATATGAAAATTGACTCTCTCTGCTTGACTTATTTCACTCAGCATCATCTCTTCCAGTCCCGTCCATGTTGCTACAAAAGGTGGGTATTCATCCTTTATGATGGAGGCATAATACTCCATAGTGTATATGGACCACATCTTCCTTATCCATTCGTCCGTTGAAGAGCATCTTTGTTCTTTCCACAGTTTGGTGATCGTGGCCATTGCTGCTATAGACATTGGGGTACAGATGGTGCTTCTTTTCTCAACATCTGCATCTTTGGGGTAAATATTCAGGAGTGATATTGCAGGGTCATAGGGAAGTTCTATTTTTTATTTCTTGAAATCTCCACACTGTTCTCCAAAAAGGATGCACAAACTTGCATTCCCACCAACAGTGTAAGAGGGTTCCCCTTCTCCACATCCCCTTCAACACGTGATATTTCCTGTCTTGGTTTTTTTTGGCCATTCTAAGTGGTGTAAGGTGATATCTCAATGTGGTTTTATTTTTTAAACTTATTTTTTATTTATTTTCAGTTTAACAGTATTCATTATTTTTTCACCACACCCAGTGTTCCATGTAAACCATGCCCTCTCTAATACCCAAAACCTGGTACCCCATCCTCCCACCCCCTCAACACTTCAACCACCTCAGATGTTTTTCAGAGTCCATAGTCCCTCATGGTTCACCTCCGCTTCCAATTTCCCCCAATTCCCTTCTCCTCTCTAACTCCCCATGTCCTCCATGCTCCACAAATAAGTGAAACCATATGATAATTGACTCTCTCTGCTTGACTTATTTCACTCAGCATAATCTCTTCCAGTTCTGTCCATGTTGCTACAAAAATTGGGTATTCATCCTTTCTGATGGTGGAATAATACTCCATAGTGTACATGGACCACATTTTCCTTATACATTCGTCCGTTGAAGGGCATCTTGGTTCTTTCCACAGTTTGGCGACCATGACAATTGCTGCTATAAACATTGGGGTACAGATGGCCCTTATTTTCATGACATCTGTATCTTTGGGGTAAATACCCAGGAGAGCAATGGCAGGGTCATAGGGAAGTTCTATTTTTAATTTCTTGAGGAATCTCCTCAAGAAATTAAAAATGTTCTCCAAAGAGGCTGCAGCAACTTGCATTCCCACCAACAGTGGAAGAGGGTTACCCTTTCTCCACATCCCCTCCAACACATGTTGTTTCCTATCTTGTTAATTTTGGCCATTCTAACTTGTATAAAGTGGTATCTCAATGTGGTTTTAATTTGAATATCCCTGATGGCTAGTGTTGATTAACATCTTTTCATGTGTCTGATAGCCATTTGTATGTCTTTATGACCTTATGTTCCTGCCATTGCACTCCTGGGTATTTACCCCAAAGATACAGATGTCATGAAATGAAGGGCCATTTGTACTCCAATGTTTATAGCAGCAATGGCCACGGTCGCCAAACTGTGGAAAGAACCAAGATGCCCTTCAACAGATGAATGGATAAGGAAGATGTGGTCCATATACACTATGGAGTATTATGCCTCCATCAGAAAGGGCGAATACCCAACTTTTGTAGCAACATGGAAGGGACTGGAAGAGATTATGCTGAGTGAATTACGTCAAGCAGAATGAGTCAATTATCATATGGTTTCACTTATTTGTGGAACATAACAAATAGCATGGAGGACATGGGGAGTTAGAGAGGAGAAGGGAGTTGGGGTAAATTGGAAGGGGAGGTGAATCATGAGAGACTATGGACTCTGAAAAGCAATCTGTGGGGTTTGAAGTGGCGGGGGGTGGGAGGTCGGGGTACCAGGTGGTGGGTATTATAGAGGGCACAGATTGCATGGAGCACTGGGTGTGGTGCAAAAATAATGAATACTGTATGCTGAAAATAAAAAATAAATTAAAAAATGATTAGATCCACCAGGAGATCAAAGAAGAACTAAAACTATTCATGGAAACCAATGAGAATGAAGACACTTTGGTCCAAATCCTATGGGATACAGCAAAGGTGGTCCTAAGGGGCAAATACATAGTCATCCAAGCCTCCCTCAAAAAAAATTTAAAATACAGAACACACCAGCTGTCTCTACACCTTAAAGAATTGGAGAATCAACAACAAATGAAACCAACCCCACACGTAAGAGAAATCATCAAGATTAGAGCTGAGATCAATGAGGTAGAAACCAGAGATATAGTAGAATGTATCAATGAAACTAGAAGCTGGTTTTCTGAAAGAATCAATAAGTTCGATAAACCATTGGCCACTCTAATCCAAAAGAAAAGAGAAAGCCCAAATTCATAAAATTATGAATGAAAAGGGAGACATCACAACTAACACCAAGGAAGTAGAAACAGTCATCAAAAGTTATTATCAACAGATATATGCCAATAAGCTAAGCAACCTAGATGAAATGGATGCATTCCTGGAAAACTATAAACTCCCAACATTGAACCAGGAAGAAATAGACAACCTGAATAGACCGATATCTAGTAACGAGATTGAAGCAATGATCAAAAACCTTCCCAAAAACAAGAGCCTAGGACCTGACGGATTCCCTGGGGAGTTCTACTAAACTTTCAAATAATAAATAACACCTATTCTCCTGAAGCTGTTTCAAAAAATTGAAGCAGAAGGAAAACTTCCAGACTCTTTCTTTGAAGCCAGTATTACCCTGATCCCCAAACCAGGCAAAGACCCTACCAAAAAGAATTTCAAACCAATATCACTGATGAATATGCATGCCAAAATTCTCAACAAGATCCCAGAAAACAGGATCCAAGAGCACATTAAAAAGATTATTCACCATGACCAGGTGGGATTCATCCCTGGGCTACAAGGATGGTTCAACATTCGCAAATCAATCAATGTGATAGAACAAATTAATAAGAGAAGAGAGAAGAACCACATGGTCCTCTCAATAGATGCAGAAAAAGCTTTTGACAAAATCCAGCATCTGTTCCTGATTAAAACGCTTTGAAGTATAGGGATAGAGGGAACATTCCTGAACTTCATAAAATCTATCTATTAAAGGTCTTTTTAAAAATATTTTATTTATTTATTCGACAGACAGTGATCATAAGTAGGCAGAGAGGCAGGCACAGAGAGCGAGGAGAAAGCAGGCTCCCCACCAATTAGAGAGCCTGATGTGGGGCTTGATCACAGGACCTTAGGATCATGACCTGAGCTGAAGGCAGAGGCTTTAAACCACTGAGCCACCGAGGCACCCCCATAAAGTCTTTTTTGAATTGTGTTATGTTAGTCACCATAAAATACATCATTAATTTTTGATGCAGTGTTTCAAGATTCATTGTGTATGTATAACACCCAGTGCTCCATGCAATACATGCCCTCCTTAATACCCAAATCCAGGCTCACCTATCACCCCATCCTTCTTCCCTCCAAAACGCTCAGATTGTTTCTCAGAGTCCACTGCATCTCATGGTTCATATCCTCCTCCGATTTGCCCCACTTCTCTTTTCTTTCCCTTCTCCTAATGTCCAGCATGTTATTCTTTGTGCTCCACAATTTAGTGAAACTGTATGATAATTGACTTTTTCTGTTTGACTTATTTCACTCATCTTAATCTCCTCCAGTCCTGTCCATGTTGATACAAAAGTTGGGTATTCATGTGCTGGAGGCATAATACTCCATTGTATATATGGATCACAACTTCCTTATCCATTCTTCTCTCAATGTTATTTTGATAGGGACTGCATTAAATATGTAGATTGCTTTGAGTAACATAAACATTTTAAGAATATTTCTTACTCCAATCCATCAGCATGGAAGTTTTTCCATTTCTTTTTGTCTTCCTCAATTTCTCAAGTGTTCTGTAGTTTCTGGAATATAGATCCTTTACTTCTTTGGTTAGCTTTATTTTTTGTTTGTTTGTTTGTTTGTTTGTTTTGGGGGGTGGAATTGTAAATGGGATTGATTCCTTGATTTCTCTTTCTTTTGTTTCATTTTTAGTGTATAGAAATGTAACCGAATTTTGTGTATTGGGTTTATTTCCACCTAAGATATTTTGCTCTTTTTGCGTGCTCTCAACCAGATTCTAAGTTAATGCTGGCCCCCAATCGCAGGGCACTCTCGTATTGGGGTATTATTTTCCAATGGGTCACTTCTGGTGGCTCCCTCCTGTTTTTATTTATTTCATCATCATTATTATTATTATTATTTAGCTTTGTGACATTTTTTAAATTTATTTTTATTTTTTTTATTTTCAGCATAATAGTATTCATTATTTTTGCACCACACCCAGTGCTCCATGCAATCCATGCCCTCTATAATACCTACCACCTGGTACCCTGACCTCTCACCCTCCGTCCCTTCTGATATCAGTCTGATGTTCCCACTCTGTTTTACCTGCCCACTGGAGTCTTCTGCTCCTGTAGAGATCCAGAAGTGTATAATTCTAATCTCAGGCTGATTTCATGGGTGATCAGAGTTCTTTGGTAGATAATCAGCTCACTTTAGAGGGCCTGTTGAAATAGCAGCTCCTACTTCTCCACCATGTCACTCTCAATGTGGTTTTTATTTGAATCTCCCTGATGCCTAGTGATGATGAAAATGTTTTCATGTGTCTGTTAGCCATTTGTATGTCTTCTTTGGAGAAATGTCTGTTCATGTCTACTACCCATTTTTAATTTATTTTTTATTTTTTTCTACCCATTTTTTGGCATGGTTATATGTTTTGTGTGCTTGAGTTTGAGAAGTTCTTTATAGATCCTGGATATCAGCCCTTTGTGTGTACTGTCATTTGTGAATATCTTCTCCCATTCTGTGGGTTGCTTCTTTTTCTTGTACCCATTTTCATTTGCTGTGCAGAAGCTTTTCATCTTGATGAAGTCCCAAAAATTCATTTTTGCTTTTGTTTCCTATGCATTTGGAAACACATTTTGAAAGAAGTTGCTGTGGCTGATGTTAAAGAGTTTACTGCCCATGTTCTCCTCTAGAACATTGATGGCTTTCTGTCTCACATTGAGGTGTTTCATCCATTTTGAGTTTATCTTTGTATATGGTGTAAGAGAATGGTCAAGTTTCATTTCTACATATAGCTGTCAAATTTTCCCAGCCTCATTTATTGAATAGACTGTCTTTTTTCCACTGTATATTTGTTCCTCCTTTGTCAAAGATTATTTGACCATAGAGTTGAGAGTCCATGTCTAGGTTCTTAAACTCTGTTCCATTGGTCTATATGTCACTTTTGAAGCAAGGACTTTGAATGACACTGCATCAGATTGATTTCTTTCCTTTTTTATGTTTTAAAATTTCTATTTAAATTCAGTTTGTGTAAACACATAGTACATTGGTGGTTTCAGAGGTGGAGTTTAGTGATTCGTTAGTTAAATATAACAGCTAGTGCTCATTCCATAAGTGCCTTCCTTAATGCCCATTGGCCAGTTACCACCCTCTCCCATCCACACCTAATTTAAACACAAAATTTTGAGTATAATTTCAGAATTTGGATTTAGGACTGTTCCTCCTAGAATTCTACATTAATTAATTAATTTTTTTCTCACAGGACTATATGTGGAAACTCCTTTTGTAAAATTATGTTCAGTTAGCCATCATAAAGTACAATGTTAGGGTTTTTTTTTTTTTAACTTTATTTTTTCAGTGTTCCAAGACTCATTGCTTATGCACCCCACTTACTGTTCTATGCAATACATGCCCTCCTTAATACCCACCACCAGGCTCACCCAACCCCCCACCCACCTCCCATCCAAAGCCCTCAGTGTGTTTCTAAGAATCTGCAGTTTCTAATGGTTCATCTCCCCCTCAAATTTCCCCCAACTTCCTTCTCCTAATGTCCTCCATGTTTTTCCTTTTTCTCCACAAATAAGTGAAACCATGCCATTAGTTTTTGATGTAGTGGTCAACAATACATTATTTGCTTATAACACTACTGCTTATTTAAATACATATCCTCCTTATGGCCATTCACCGATTTACTCCATTTTCCCACCCCAACCCCTCTGAAATCCTGTTTAGTTCCCCAGAGAAACACATTGATTTCTGATATTATTTATTTGGGACTTTCTCTTTTCTTTTTTGATAAATCTAGGCAGGGGTTTCTCACTTTTATTTTATTTTTTTTTTCCAAAGAAGCAGACTTTGGTGTTTTTTCTGTTCTGTTGTTTTTGAGTTTTATATTATTTATTTCTGCTCTAGTCTTTACTATTTCCTTCTTTTTGCCATATTCAGGGTTTAGTCATTCGAGGTTCTCTAGCTCCTTCAAGTGTAACGTTAGGTGGTCTTTTTCAGATTTTTCTGCTTCTTGAAGTCTTCCTGTATGCTGTGTATTTCTGTCTTAGGACCACCTTAGCTGCAGAGTAATTAGTGGAAAGTGATACAGGTTTTATACTTATGTGTGTGTGTGTGTAGTGTGTGTGTGTGTGTAATGTTCATACTCCACATAAACACTACATCTGGAGGGGGTTCCACTACTTTGCCATGTTGTCATTAACATTGATGATGTGAGCATGGCTTAAGACAGTGACCTCCCCACCAAGACATTTTCTTCTTTTGCTTTGGATTGTTGATGCCCCTGGTGGTATCCTGTCCAGCATACACTTTATGCTGCTTCTAGCGAGTTTGCACGTTGAGCAGGGTGGACTTATGATGCACAGTGAGAGCAGCTGGGATTCCTATAAATGTTCATTTGATGAGCACCAGTTTATTTGTGATTCATTGATATTTAGGGAAAGGTATAAACAACATGAGTGACTGTATTTTGTGCATTTTGGTATAATTGCTTCCCCAATAGAACAAATTTTCAAAGTCAGAGAGTGAAGAGGTAAGCAGAGAATCATGTGTGCACAAAGGGTCCCTGAGGGAAAGGGTTCTCTGGATAGGAATCCCTAGATTCTGACAGGAAACCTGCCCATAACCTTCATCTGCATCTGCTCCTGGTGCTTAAAGACAGAACTAGTGAGTAGTGTGCACCTCCTGGTGGTCCAGATCCCATCCTACAGTGAGGTTTGTGTCTGGGCTCATACTGAGGTCCCCTCACTGTGTCTGTTGTACAGTAATACACAGCTGTGTCCTCGGCTCTTAGGCCATTCATCTGCAGATACAGCGTGTTCTTGCTGTTGTCTCTGGAGATGGTGAATCAGCCCTTTACAGAGTCTGAGTAGTATGTGCTACTTCCGTCATAGCTAATACCTGCGACTCACTGCAGCCCCTTCCCTGGAGACTGGCAGACCCAGCTCATGCCATTGCTGCTGAAGGTGAATCCAGAGGCTGCACAGGAGAGTCTCAGGGACCCCCCAGGCTTCACCAGGTCTCCCCAAGACTCCACGAGCTGCACCTCGCACTGGACACCTGCAGACACAAGACATTCTAGTCAGAAATATGTCACACACCCATGGTTTCTCTCACTCACACCCACTCACATCCTCAACGTCTCTTGTTCACTATGAATTACCTTTTAGAAGAGAAACAAGGAATACCCAGCCAAGTGCAAACTCCATTGTGAGTTGTGAGTGTTCTGTCTTGACTACTGATTGGAATGCCTGGAAATCCTGGGCTGGGGCTCCTCTCCCAGCTGCAGAGTCAGGGATTGGCTGTTTTAATCAGCAGAGGGAAGGCCTTATTTGCACGTTCTCTGATTATATACTCAGCTTGGGATCTATGTGACCATAGAGGGCAATGACTAGAAGAGATGTGGCTGCCTTTGTTTTGGTGGTATTAAGCACTTTTGAGGAAAGTATTATTTTTCATTACATAGCTTTCCAAAGTATATACTTGGCCTCCACGTGCTAATTTCTTTTTAAATATTGACACAAATGTTGTGGGATATGTGTTGTGTTATTCTATAATAAAATGTAAAATTACACTTAGAATTTTAGAGAGTTTTGTGAGGAGTCCAAGAGCACCCAGGTGGTGAGAATGAGCCTCAGTTGGTGGCCCTGTGCTCATCCCCACAGGACACACTGTCCCCTGAACCACCTGGAGGACAGAGTGCATGGGCTGGTGAGGAATCTGGAACCCCTCCTGTAATGGGGACAGGATGATTTAACCTGCTCTAGAGTTTTCCTAAAATATAGAGAGAATAAGAGTACATGCAGGTGTATTTTCTCACATTTTAATATCTGTATGTTCCTCTTGAGTCATCTCTGTGAGTATTTGTAACAATTTTGATGAGTGTGCTTGACACAGAATGAACTGCCACATGCAGAATGTGTGATAGGATAAATATTGGTGTCCAAATAAGCATTATGCAGACTGAACAAATCAATTCTTCATAAAAATTCTTTGATTTTCTCTGGAATTCCTCCTTCCTCTTCCCTTCTTCATTCTGTTCTCACATAACTATGTGTTTTCCACATTTTGCTTAGTCTAGTTTTAATTTTTGAAGAATTTATATTGTATGTATTTTTATTTGTATTATTTATTTATTTATTTATTTTTGCTCTGCACAAATCCCTGAAAATTCAACCATGTTGATTTCTATAGCAGGAAGAATCATTTTAATATTTGGTAGTTTTCCAAAGAGTAAATATAGCATAATTGGTTGGGGTAGGGATTCTTTCCAGTTTCTGATACTACAATATAGTTGCTTCTCACCCTGTCAATGTAGATATGGAGCTCAGAGGATATCTTATTTATGTGTTTTCCACAACAACTGACCTGAAGAGGCTGAAGAAGAACAAATATGCATCAATGTAGGAATTTCTATTTCTTGTTGTTTTCGTTAATTATAGAAATGTTTTTGAAAACTCAACTTCAAACAGGAGAATGTAATGAAAATACAAGTAGATCTATGAATCCACTGGAAAACCACGTTGCCCTGGATTCTTCTTTATTATGAAGATTTTGGTTATTGCTTCGGTTTCCTTGGTGGCAATCAGAGTGTTTAGATTTTCTATTGATTCCTGTTTCAGTTTTGGTTATTTATAAGTGTACAGGAATGTACCCATTTCTTCCAGATTGTGCTAACTTAATATGTAGTTGCTCATAATAAGTTCATAAAATTGTTGTTTACTCTCTTGTTAATTTTGACCATTCCAAATGGTGTAAGTTCATATCTCCATGTGCTTTTGATTTGAATCTCCAGATTGCTAAGATTATGAACACGTTTTTCATTTGGCTGTTAGCCATTTGTAAGTCTTCTTTGGAGAAGTGTCCATTCATATATTCTGCCCATTTTTGGACATGATTATCTGTTTTGACTGTGTTAGATTTGAGGAGTTCTCTATAGATCTTGGATATCAGCCCTTTGTCTGTACTGTCATTTGCAAATATCTTCTCCCATTCCATGGGTTGCCTCTTTGTTTTGTTGACTGTTTCCTTTGCTGTGCAGAAACTTTTTATGATGATGAAGTCCCAAAAGTTCATTTTTGCTTTTGTCTCTTTTGCCTTTGGGACATGTCTTGAAAGAAGTTTTGTGGCCAATGTCAAATAGGTTACTGCCTATGTTCTCTTCTAGAATTTTGATACATTCCTGCATCAAATTGAGGTCTTTTAAACACTTCAAGTTTATATTTGTGTATGGATTAAGAGAATCATCGAGTTTTGTTCTTCTGTACTTAGCAGTTCAAATTTCTAAGCATGTGGATTTTTTTTATTAATGAAAAAAATTATAACTATATAAAGTATTTTTATCCCCAAGAATACAGCTCTGTGAATCTCCAGGATTACACATTTCATAGCACTCACAATAGCACATACCCTCCCCAATGTCCATATCCCCCTACCCTCTCCCAATAACCCTCCCTCCAGCAACCCTCAGTCCATTTTTTTGAGATTGAGTCTTTTATGATTTGTCTCCCTCCCAATCCCCTCTTCTTTATTTAAATTTATTTTTTATTTATTTTCAGCATAACAGTATTCATTATTTTTGCACCACACCCAGTGCTCCATGCAATCCATGCCCTCTATAATACCCACCAACTGGTACCCCGACCTCCCACCCCCCGCCCCTTCAAAACACTCAGATTGTTTTTCAGAGTCTATAGTATCTCGTGGTTCACCTCGCCTTCCAATTTCCCCCAACTCCCTTCCCCCCCTCTCTATCTCCCCATATCCTCCATGCTATTTGCTATTCTCCACAAATAAGTGAAACCATATGATAATTGGCTCTCTCTGCTTGACTTATTTCATTCAGCATCATCTCTTCCAGTTCTGTCCATGTTGCTACAAAAGTTGGGTATTCGTCCTTTCTGATGGAGGCATAATACTCCATAGTGTATATGGACCACATCTTCCTTATCCATTCGTCCGTTGAAAGGCATCTTGTTTCTTTCCACAGTTTGGTGACCATGACCATTGCTGCTATAAACATTGGGGTACAGATGGCCCTTCTTTTCACTATGTCTGTATCTTTGGGGTAAATACCCAGGAGTGCAATGGCAGGGTCATAGGGAAGTTCTATTTTTAATTTCTTGAGGAATCTCCACACTGTTCTCCAAAGAGGCTGCAGCAACTTGCATTCCCACCAACAGTGGAAGAGGGTTCCCCTTTCTCCACATCCCCTCCAATACATGTTGTTTCCTGTCTTGCTAATTTTGGCCATTCTAACTGGGGTAAGGTGGAATCTCAATGCGGTTTTAATTTGAATCTCCCTGATTGTTAGTGATGATGTACATTTTTTCATGTGTCTGATAGACATTTGTATGTCTTCATTGGAGATATGTCTGTTCATGTCTTCTGCCCATTTTTTGACATGATTATCTGTTTTGAATGTGTTGAGTTTGAGGAGTTCTCTATAGATCTTGGATATCAGCCTTTTGTCTGTACTGTCATTTGTGAATATCTTCTCCCATTCTGCAGGTTGCCTATTTGTTTTGTTGACTGTTTCCTTTGCTGTTCAGAAACCTTTGTTCTTAATGAAGTCCCAAAAGTTCATTTTCACTTTTGTTTCCTTTGCCTTTGGAGACATATCTTGAAAGAAGTTGCTGTGACCAATGTCCAAGGGGTTACTGCCTATGTTCTCCTCTAGGATTCTGATGGATTCCTGTCTCACCTTGAGGTCTTTTATCCATTTTGAGTTTATCTTTGTGTATGGTGTAAGAGAATGGTCCAGTTTCATTATTCTATACGTAGCTGTCCAATTTTCCCAGCACGATTTTTTGAAGTGACTGTCTTTTTTTCACTGTCTATTTTTTCTTGTTTTTTCATAGATTAGCTGGCCATAAAGTTGAGAGTCTTCGTCCAGGCTCTCTATTCTGTTCCACCCGTCCATGTGTCTGTCCGTGTACCATTGTCATGCTGTCCTGGTGATCACAGCTTTGTAGTAATGCTAGAAATCAGGCAACATGATTCCCCAGTTTTCTTTTTCAACATGTCCTTAGCAATTCACGGTTTCCTCTGGTTCCATACAGACTTGACGATTGTTTGCTCTGGCTCTTTGAAAAATGGTGCTTTAATTTTGATTGGAATGGCATTGAAAGTATATATTTCTCTAGGTATTATAGATATTTTAACAATGTTTACTCTTCTGATTCATGAGCATGGAATGGTCTTCCAACTTTTTCTGTCTTTTTCAATTTATTTCATGAATGTTCTGTATTTCCTCCATTACAGATCCTTTACCTCCTTGGTTAGGTTTGTTCCCAGGTATCTTAGGATTCTTGGTGCTATAGTAAATGGAATTGATTCTCCAATTTCCCTTTCTGTATTTTCACTGTTAGTTTATAAGAAAGCAACTGATTTCTGTACAATGATTTTGTATCTTGACTCATTACTGAACTGCTGTATGAGTTCTAGTAGTTTGGAGGTGGAGTCTTTAGAGTTTTCCATATAAACTCCATATAAACTTTCCAAATAATCTCTCTCTTCAAAGAGAGAGATTTTGACTTCTTCATTGCCAATTTGGATACCATTTATGTCTCTTTGTTGTCTGATTGCTGTTGCTAGGACTTCTAATACTATGCTGAACATGAGTAGTGAGAGCGGGCATACTTGTCATGTTCCTGATCTCAAAGGGAAGGCTCTCAGCTTTTTCACTTTGAGGATAATATTTTCTGTGTATTTTTCATAGACAGATTTGATAAATTGAGGAATGTTTCCTCTATCCTTATACTTGGACGTGTTTTAATTAGGAATGTATGCTGAATTTTGCCAAATGAATTTTCTCCTCAATTGAAGGACCATATGAGTTTTCTCTCTTTTCTTATTGATTTGTTCAATCACATTGAATGATTTGTGAATATTGAGCCACACCTGCATCCCATGGATAAATCACACCTGGTCATGGTGGATAATCTTTTTAATGTGCTGTTGGATCCTGTTTGCTAGAATCTTGTTGACAATCTTAGAATCCATATTCATCAGGGATATTGGTCTGAAATTCTCCTTTGTGGTGGGGTCTTCGTATGTTTGGGGGATTCAAGGTAATTCTGACTTCATAAAAATTGTCCGGAAGTTTCCCTTCTGCTTCAGATTTTTGAAATAGCTTCAGGAGAATAAGCTTTATTTCTTCTATGAAAGTTTGGTAGAATTACCCATGGAATCCACAGGTCTTAGACTCTTGTTTTGGGGAGGTTTGGGATCACTGCTTTAATTTTGTTACTAGAGTGCTCGCTTCAGCAGCACATATACTAATTTTGTTACTAGATCTATTCAGGTTGTCAATTTCTTCCTGATTCAGTTTTTGAGGTGCTTATTTTCCCAGAATGCATCCATTTCATCAGGGTTGCTTAACTTTGTGTATAACTGTTGATAATAATTTCTGATGATTGTTTCTATTTCCTTGATGTTTGTTGTGATCTCTCCCTTTCCATTCATAGTTTTATTAATTTGGGTCTCCTCTCTTTTAACTTGGTCAGTGGGTATAGCTCAGTGGTAGAGCATTTGATTGCAGATTAATTTGGCTGATGGTTCATCAATCTTATTGATTCTTTCAAAAAACCAGCTCTAGTTTCAATGATGCATTCTACTGTATGCCTAGTTTCTATCTCATTGATGTCTGCTATTATCTGGATTATTGCCCTTCTTGTGTGCATAGTTTGCTTATTTGTTGTTGATTCTCCAGTTATTTAAGGTGTAAAGACAGCTGGTGTATTCTGGATTTTTCTGGGTTTTTGAGGGAAGATTGAATAGTTATGTACTTCCCCTTTAAGACTGTGTTGGTTGTATCCCATAGGTTTTGGACTGAAGTGTCTTCATTCTCACTGGTTTTAATGAATGGCTTAAGTTCTTTGACTTTTTGGTTGATGCAATAATGCTTAAGCCAGGTGGTCTTAGCTTCCAAGTGTTTGAATTCCTTCCAAACTTTTTCTTGTGGTTGAGCTCCAGTTTCAAAGCACTGCAGTTTGAGAATATACATGGAATATTATCAATGTTTTGGTATTTTTTGGGTCCAGATCTGTGACCCTGTATGTGGTCTGTTTTGGGGAAGGTTCCATGTGCACTCGAGAAGGATGAGTATTCTGTTGTTTGAGGGTGGAATGTTCCGTATATATCAATGAGGTCCATATGGTCCAATGTGTCATTCAATGCTCTTGTTTCCTTATTGATTTTCTGCTTAGATGATCTGTTACTGAGAGTGGCATGTTAAGATCCCCTACGATTAATGTATTCATATCAGTATGATATGAATATGATATGAATGCATCCACCCAGACTCTCACACGTAGGTGCCAGAGGCTCAGGGACCATGGTCTAGATTCTTCACTGCACTCTATCTGGCACAGCACCAGCAGTTCCTGTCTTGGGTCCCTGAGCTTAAGCCCGTGCCCCAGACTGCCCAATTCCATCATTTTCCTCTTGAGATATTTTGCTGGTTTTGAGTGCTTTTAACCAGTCTCCAAGTTAATGCCCAATCACAGGGCACCCTCGTATTGGGGTATCACTTTCCAATGGGTCCCTTCTGGTGGCTCCCTCCCCCTCTTATTTATTTTCTGATATCAGTCTGATGTTCCTACTCTGCTTTACCTGTCCACTGCCTCTTCTGTCCCTGTAGAGATCCAGAAGTGTATCATTCTAATCTCAGGCAATTTCATGGGTGATCAGGGTTCTTTGGTAGATAATCAGCTCACTAAAGGGGACAGGTTGGAGAAGCATCTCCTACTTCTCCACCATCCTGTCTCCTGAGCAAAGGTGTTTATCAAGTGTGAGAGTAATTATTCAAACATTCCAGAGAAGAGGAAGTATCCTGAAAGTTGACTCTGAGGTAGCTGGAATGCTGGGAGAGAGCACAGAGGAAGTGGTCTTGCCTTTCTCATGGAGCAAACTCCTCCCTAGCTGACTGGCATCTGTTATCTTCTGATATCAGTCCAATGTTCCCACTCTGGTTTACCTGTCCACTTGTGTCTTCTGCCCCCATAGAGATCTAGAAATGTATAATCCTACATCTCAGGCTGATTTCATGGGTGTTAGGAGTGTTCTGGTAGATAATCAGCTCACTTTAGGGAACCAGTTGAAACAGTGTCTCCTATGTCTCCACCATCTTCCCCCCCTCCTTTAATTGAATTTAAATTAAAGAAATAAAATAAAATAAAACCTCAAGTTTCAAAAAAAAGAAAAACAAAGAACAAAATTTCCAAATCAGATGGTTTTCTTTGTGGAAGCTAAATATTTAAAGAAAAATTAAAGCTAATACATTGCAATCTCTTCCAAAAAACTGATGAGAAAGAAATATGCCCCAGTTCATTGTATGACACCAGCATTACTCCAACACCAAAGCCAGGCAAGGACACACAAGAAGGGAATGTTCAGGTTAATATCTCCCTTGAACATACCTGCAAAAATCCTGGCATACTGAACGCAAATGCACACTAAAATGATCGTACATAATGACCCTGTGTGAATCATCCCTCAGATGCAAGTTTCCTTCAACATACAAAGATCAATAAATGGGGCAAACTATTTCAACAGAGTAAAGGATTGAATATACACCATCCACTCCATCGATGCTTAAAACCATTTGAAAAAATCAACACATGTTTATCACTTAAAAATCTCAATGATTGAAGAATGAAAGGAAATTACTTCTACATAATCATTGTCATATATGAAAAGCCCAATACAGCCTAATACATGTATTAGGCTTCACTTTAAACAGTGAAAACACGAAGCCTTTCCTGTCACTGAGAAGCTAGACAAGGATGCTCATTCTTACCATAAGTTTCAACATGGTATCATGAAGGAGAATAAAATGTGCAATCCCACTATGTCATCTGGTCCCTGGGTTATTGTAAATGAAATTCACTTGAGAACATGCCAGTGGACAAACAGACTGAGCCTCCTTTGCACACTAACAGCAAGAAATAAATCTGTGGTAAATTTCCCTTCCCTGTTCCAGGAGGGGAGAACCATCCTCAGCCATAGAATAGAGAACGTAGTACCCAGAACACCGTGCAAACAAAACTTGTTAGTTCTTCCCTAATTTACTAACCCAAACCCAAATCTTTGCAGCAAATCTTCACAAATTCAATTCTTGGTTGTCTAAGAGGCGCAAGTGCCACCTAATTTTGTCATTCTCTAGGTGACATATTTTTGAGAGCTCTGCACATGTAAACTGAAATTCATTTTCCCCTCAGACCTTGTCTATATCCATTGAGTTATTAGACCAAAACCTAGAAGAAAAGAAGGGAAAACTTTCTGGCCCTCACCCGGAAAACCTTCAAAAAAAGATTGGCAATAATAAAATAAAAGATACTAAAATCAATAGAAAAAAGAAAAAAAAAAATATTTGTTTCCATATGACATGGTCCTATACATAGTCAAACCCCACAAACTCCATTTAAAAAGATCTTAGAACTACTTAATGATTTCAGAGAAACTTTGGGGTACAAAATAAGCATACAAAATAGAGCAATGCTTCCATACATTAACAAGAAATTATTTTAAAAAGAAATTAACAAAATAATTTCATTTAGGCTGTTTCCATAAATAAAATAATTAGGACTAAACATCATTAAGTGGGTAAAATAATGTATATTAAAAATTACCTACGTTAATGAAAGACTTTTAAAAATGCACACAGAAATGATAAGACAACTCTGTGGAAAAAATCGACAAGGCAAGAAGCATTGAATGTTGGAGAATTTATGGAGTAAAGGGAGCCCTCTTACACTGTAGGTGGGAATGTACATTGGTGAAATCGGTTGGTAATCAGTGTGGAGTTTCCTCAAAATATTAAACATAAAGCTACCCTCCATGGTGAATAAAATAAAACAAACATAACACAATAAAAATATTAAAAATAAAAATAAGTAAAAACATAAATATAAAAAAAAGAGAGCAACCTTATGACCCAGAAATTGCACTACTGGATATTTATCCCAAGATACAGATGTAGTGAAAAAGAAGGGCTACATGCATTCTAATATTCAGAGCAGCAATGTTCATGATAGCCAAAATGTGGAAAGTGCCAAGATACCTTTCAACAGATGAATGGATAAAGAAGGTGTGTTCCATATATACAATGGAATATTACTTAGCCATCAGAAGGAATCAATACTGAGTTTTTTATTCAACATGGATGGGACTGGAGGAGATTATGCTGAGTGAAATAAGTCAAACATAGAAAGCCAATTGTCATACAATTTCACTTATTTGTGAAACATAAGGAATAGTGTGGAGGACATTAGCAGAAGGAAAGGGTGAAGGGAGAAAATCAAAGTGAGAGATGAGCCATGAGAGACTATGAACAACAGGAAACAAACTGAGAGTTTTAGAAGGGAGGAGGGTAGGGGAATCGATGAGCCTGGTGATGGGTATTAAGGAAGGCACAGGTTACAAAGAGCACTGGGTGTTATACACAAACAATGAATCATGAAACACTACATCAAAAACTAATCATGTGCTGTATAGTGAGTAACATAACACAACATTTTTTTTTAAATGCTGTAACAGAAAAAAGAAGAGAAGACAATTCTGTTCATACATTAAAATACTACATACTGACACAGTGTCATCTATACAAAGTGATCTACAAACAATGGAATCTTTGCTATTAACTTGTAAAGAATTGAGCCTACGTCTGGAGCTAACTATATACTGAGAGGACATGCAAATAGGGTTTTCTCTCCACTGAATAAAACAGCCCAGCTCAGACCATCCAGCTGGAAGAGGAGCCCCAGGCCTGGGATTTCCAGGTGCCCACATTCACTGATCAGGATAGAACACAGAGAACTCACCAGGGAGTTTGTGCTTGGCTGGGTTTACCTTGTTGATCTTTTAAAAGGTAATTTCTGGAGAACCAAAGAAATTGAGGATGTGAGTGGATATGAGTGAGAGAAGCCATGGGGGTGTGACCAATCCCTTACTTGGGTATCTTGTGTCTGCAGATGTCCAGTGTGAGATGAAGCTAGTGGAGTCTGGGGGAGACCTGGTGAAGCCTGGAGGGTCCCTGAGACTCTCCTGTGCAGCCTCTGGATTCACCTTCAGTAGCTATGGCATGACCTGGGTCTGCCAGGATCCAGGGAAGGGGCCGCAGTGGATCGCAGGTATTTGGATTGATGGAAGTTTCACAAGCTATGCAGACTCTGTGAAGGGCCGATTCACCATCTCCAGAGACAATGGCAAGAACACGCTGTATCTTCAGATGAACAGCCTGAGATCCAAGGACATGGACGTGTATTATTGTGCGAGAGACACAGTGAGGGGACATCAGTGTGAGCCCAGACATAAACCTCAAACTACAAGAGTATCAGACCATCAGAGGGTACACATTACTCACCAATTATGTCTTTAAGCCACTGGAGCCACTGCAGATGGAAGCTATGGCAGGTACCCTGTCAGGGTCTGGGGTTTCCTCTCCATAGAGTAGTTTCCCCATGGGAACATCCTTGACATTATTCACTAATCACTCGCTGATTTAGAAACTTACTTGTAAAAGGAAGACAAATATGCTAAGATGCACAAAACACCAAGTCAGTTTCATTAGTTTCCTCTTGTCCTCAAATACCAATAAATTACAAATATCCTGATGCAGGTAACAAAACCTTTAAAGGAATCACAGCGGCACTCACTGTGGATCACAAAACCTCCAGCAGAACCAGAAGATCTGTCTCTCTCTCTCTCTCTCTCTCTCTCACACACACACACACAAACACACAAACACATGAGTATAAAACCTATATCATGATCATTTAATTTCTCTGCATCAAAAGTGGACCTAAGACAGGAATACACAGCATACAGAAAGACCTCAGGAAGCAAGAACAATATTAAATAAACCACAACCTTCACACCTAGAGGTGCTAGGAAAAAAAAAAAAAAAAAAAAACAAAACCTGATACCTACATATAGCAAAAGGAAGGAAATAGCAAGATTAGAGCAGAAATAATTTATATAGAAACTAGGAAACAACAGAAGAGATGAAAGAAACCAGGGTCTGATTCATTTTTCAAAAATCAATTAGGCAAAATATAGCACATCATTGATTTTTTTTCTTAAATTTATTCTCAGTGTTCCATAATTCATTGTTTGTGCACCAACCCCAGTGCTCCATTCAATATGTTCCCTCCATAATACCCACCACCATGGGCACCTAACATCCCATCCCCTACTCCTGCAAAACTCTCAGATTGTTTTTCAGATTCCACAGTCTCTCCTGGCTCACTCCCCCTCCAATTTCCCCCAAATCCCTTGTCCTCTCCATCTCCCCATGTCCTCCTTGTTATTCCTTATGCTCCACAAATAAGTGAAACCATATGATAATTGACTCTCTCTGCTTGACTTATTTCACTCAGCATAATCTCTTCCAATCCCATCCATGTTGCTACAAAAGACAAAAGTTGGATATTCATCCTTTCTGATGGAGGCATAATACTCCATAGTGTATAGGGACCACATCTTCCTTATCCATTCATCCGTTGAAGGGCATCTTGGTTCTTTCCACAGTTTGGTGACCATGGCCATTGCTGCTATAAACATTAGGGTACAGATGGCCCTTCTTTTCACTACATCTGTATCTTTGGGGTAAATATCCAGTAGTGCAATTGCAGGGTACTAGGGTAGCTCTATATTTAATTTCTTAAGGATCTCCACACAGTGTAGCAGATTGGCTGCACAAACCTGCATTCCCACCAACACTATAAGAGGGTTCCCTTTCTCCATATCCTCTCCAACACACGTTATTTCCTGTCTTGTTCATTTTCTCCATTCTCACTGGTGTAACGTGGTATCTCAATGTGGTTTCAATTTGAATCTCCCTGATAGTTAATGAGGATGAGTATTTTTCATGAGTCTGTGGACCAATTGTATGTCTTCATTGGAGAAGTGTCTGCTCATGTCTTCTGCCCTTTTTAAAAAAAAATAATTTATTTTCAGAAAAACAGTATTCATTATTTTTTCATCACACCCAATGCTCCATGCAATCTGTGCCCTCTATGATACCCACCACCTGGTACCCCAACCTCCCACCCACCCCCGCCACTTCAGACCCCTCAGATTGTTTTTCAGAGTCCATAGTCTCTCATGATTCACCTTCCCTTCCAAGTTACCCCAACTCCCTTCTCCTCTCTAACACCCCTTGTTCTTCATGATATTTGTTATGCTCCATAAATAAGTGAAACCATATGATAATTGACTCTCTCTGCTTGACTTATTTCTTCTGCCATTTTTTGACATGATTATCTGTTTTGTGTGTGTTGAGTTTGAGGAGTTCTTTATACATTCTGGATATCAACCCTTTTTACTGTGATTTGTGAATATAATTTCCCATTCCAAGGGTAGCCTCTTTGTCTTGTTGACTGTTTCCTTTGCTGTGCAGAACCTTTTGATCTTGATGAAGTCCCAAGAGTTCATTTTTGCTTTTGTTTATTTTGTCTTTGGAGACATGTCCTGAGAGAAGTTGTTGTGACGGATATCAAAGAGGTTACTGCCTATGTTCTCCTCTAGGCTCCTGATGGATTCCTGTCTCATGTTGAGGTCGTTTATCTATTTCAAGTTTATCTTTGTGTATGCTGTAAGAGAATTGTCGAGTTTCATTCTTCTACACATAGCTGTCCAATTCTACCAGCACAATTTATGAAGAAACTGTATTTTCTCCACTGTGTATTTTTTCCTGATCTGTTGAAGATTATTTGACCATAGAGTTGAAGGTTCATATCTGGGCTCTTTACTCTGTTCCACTGGTATATGTATCTGTGTTTGTGCCAGTAACATACTGTCTTGGAGATCACAGATTTGTAGTAAAGCTTGAAATCAGGCAACGTGATGTCCCCAGTTTTGTTTTTCTTTTTTAACATTTCCTTAGCAATTTGGGGTCTCTTCTGATTCCATACATATTTTAGGATTGTTTGCTCCAGCTCTTTGAATATTGCCAGTGGAATTTTGATCAGAATGGCATTAAAGGTATAAATTGCTCCAGGCAGGATAGACATTTTAACAATGTTTATTCTTCTGATCCATGAGCATGGAAATGTCTTCCAACTTTTCCTGTCTTCTTCAATTTCTTTAATGAGTGTTCTGTAGTTCCTCAAGTACAGATGCTTTACCTCTTTGATTAGGTTTACTCCCAGGTATCTTATGATTCTTGGTGCTATAGTAAATGGAATCCATTCTCTAAATTCCCTTTCTGTATTTTCATTGTTTGTGTATAAGAAAGCAACTAATTTCTGTACTTTGATTTTATGTCCTGCCGACTCACTGAATTGATGTATGAGTTCTAGTCGTCTGGAGGTGGAGTCTTTAGGGTTTTCCATATAAAGTATCATGTCATATGCAAAAAGAGATAGTTTGACTCTTATCTGTCTATTTGAGTACATTTTATTTCTTATTGTTTTCTGATTGCTGTTGCTAGGACTTCTAACACTATGTTGAACAAGAGTGGAGATGGAGAGGAGAAGGGAGTTGGGGGAAATTGGAAAGGGAGATGAACCATGAGAGACTATGGACTCTGAAAAACAATCTGAGGGTTTTGAATGGGTGGAGGGGTTTGGAGGTTGGGGGAACGAGGTGTTCGATGTTATGGAGGGCACGAATTGCATGGAACACTGGGTGTGGTGCAAAAACAATGAATAATGTTATGCTGAAAATGAAAAAAAAAAGAGTGGTGAGAGTGGGTATTCTTGTCTTTTTCCTTATATCAAAGAGAAGGTTGTCAGCTTTCTCCATTGAGGATGATATTCACTGCGGATTTTTCATTGATAGATTTGATGAGGTTGAGGAATGTTCCCTCTATCCCTATACTTTGAAGCGTTTTAATCAG
The DNA here is from genome assembly GCF_011764305.1 of Mustela putorius furo. Classification (NCBI taxonomy): domain Eukaryota; kingdom Metazoa; phylum Chordata; class Mammalia; order Carnivora; family Mustelidae; genus Mustela; species Mustela putorius. Next base: position 165,541 of record NW_025421844.1, read on the forward strand.
GAATGGAAGCTGGATTTTGTCAAATGTTTGTTCTGCATCAATTGAGAGGACCATGTGGTTCTTCTCTTATTGATTTGTTCTATCACATTAATTGATTTGCGAATGTTGAACCATCCTTGTATCCCAGGGATAAATCACACGTGGCAATGGTGAATAATCTTTTTAATGTGCTATTGGATCCTATTAGCTACGATCTTGTTGATAATCTTAGCATCCATATTCATCAGGGATATTGGTCTGAAATTCTCCTTTTGGTGAGTTCTTTGCATGTTTGGGGATCAGGGTAATGCTGGATTCATAGAAAGAGTCTGGAAATTTTCCTTCTGCTTCAATTTTTTGAATCAACTTCAGGAGAAGAAGTGCTATTTCTTCTTTGAAAGTTTGGTAGAATTCCCCAGGGAATCCGTTAGGTCCTAGGCTCTTGTTTTTTGGGAGGCTTTGGATCACATCTTCAATCTCATTACTAAATATTGGTCTATTCAGGTTTCAATTTCTTCCTGATGCAATTGCTGAAGTTTATAATTTTCCAGGAATGCAACCAATTCATCTAGGTTGCTTAACTTATTGATATGTAATTGTTGAATAATAATTTCTGATGATTATTTCTACTTTCTTGGTGTTAGCTGTGATATCGCCCTTTTCTTTCTTTTGTTTTTAAGATTTTACTTATTTATTTGACAGAGAGAGATCACAAGTAGGCAGAGAGGCAGGCAGAGAGAGAGAGAGAGAGGAGGAAGCAGGCTCCCTGCTGAGCAGAGAGCCTGATGTGGGACTCAATTCCAGGACCCTGAGATCATGACATGAGCCAAAGGCAGAGGCCTTAACCCACTGAGCCACCCAGGCGCCCTGATCTCTCCCTTTTCATTCATAATTTTATTAAATTAAGTCCTCTCTCTTTTCTTCTGGATTAGATTGGCCAGTGGTTTTTCGATCTTATTGATTCAAACAAAACAAAACAAAACAAAACAAAAAAACATGTTCTAGTATCATTGATGCATTCTACTATATCTCTAGTTTCCATCTCATTGATCTCTGCTCTACTTTTGATTACTTCCCTTCTTGTGTGTGGAGTTGGCTTAATTTGTTGTTGATTCTCTAGTTATTTAAGATGTAAAAACAGCTGGTGTGTTCTGGATTTTTTTTTTTTTTGAGGGAGTCTTGGGTGGCTATGTATTTCCCCCTAGGACTGCCTTGGCTGTATCCCATACGTTTTGGACCAAAGTGTCTTCATTTTCATTGGTTTCCACAAATTGTTTAAGTTATTCTTTGACTTCCTATTTGATGCAAGCATTCTTAAGCAGGGTGGTCTTTATCTTCCAGATGTTTGTATTCCTTCTGAACTTTTTCTTGTGGTTGAGTTCCAGTTTCTAAGCGTTGTGGTCTGAGAATATACAGGGAATAATCTCCATCTTTTGGTATCAGTTGAGCTCCGATTTGTGACCCAGTATGTTGTCTATTCTGGAGAAAGTTCCATGTGCACTTGAGAAGAATGAGTATTCTGTTGTTTGAGGGTGGAATGTTCTGTATATATTGATGTGGTTCATCTGGTTCAATATTTAATTCAATGCTCTCTTTTCTTTATTGATTTTCTGCTTGGATGTTTTGTCTATTACTGAGAGTGGCATGTTAAGATCCCCTACTTATGTATTCATATCAATATGACTCTTTATCTTGATTAACAGTTGTCGTATGCAATTGGCTGCTCCCATATTGAGGGAACAAATATTTGCAATTGTTAGATCTTCTTGGTGTATAGACTCTTTACAAATTATGTAGTGTCCATTGTTACCTCTGACTACTATATTTAGTTTAAAATTTACTTTATCTGATATGAGAACTGCTACCCCAGTTTTATTTTGAGGGCTGCTGTCATGAAAGATGCTTCTTTGTTGTGGGAGATGGGAGGTTGGGTGAGCCTGGTGGTGGGTATTATGGAGGACACATACTGCATGGAGCACTGGGTGTGGTGCATAAACAATGAATTCTGGAACACTGAAAATATTTTTTAAAAATAAATAAAATATTTTTTATAAATTAATTTATTTATTTTCAGAAAAACAGTATTCATTATTTTTTCACCACACCCAGTGCTCCATGCAATCTGTGCCCTCTATAATACCCACCACCTGGTACCCCAACCTCCCACCCCCCCCGCCACTTCAAACCCCTCAGATTGTTTTTTTTTTTTTTTTAATGCTGAGTGAAATAAGTCAAGCAGAGAGAGTAAATTATCATATGGTTTCACTTATTTGTGGACCATAACAAATATCATGGAGGACAAGGGGTGTTGGAGAGGAGAAGGGAGTTGGGGTAAATTGGAGGGGGAGGTGAATCATGAGAGACTATGGACTCTGAAATAAAATATTTTAAAAAATCTTAAAAGACTTTAGCAATTGTCATTCTCAATGGGGAAGTGCTGACAGCCTTCGACTTGAGATCAGCCTTCGACAAGGATGCCCACTCTCTCCACTCTTATTCAGCATAGTACTAGAAGTCCTAGCAACAGCAATGAGACAACAACAACAACAACAAAAAAAATGTATTTGAAATGCTAAAAAAAGAAGTCAAACCCTCTCTTTTCTCAGATGACATGATACTTTATGTGGAAAACCCAAAGATTCTAACCCCAAACTACTAGAACTCATACATCAATTCAGCAATGTGGCAGGATACAAAGTCAGTGTACAGAAATCAGTGGCTTTCTTATACACTAACAATGAAAATACAGAAAGGGAAATCAGAGAATCAATTTCATTTACTATGGCACAAGAACCATAAGACACCTGGGAATAAACCTTAACTAAAGTGCTAAAGGATGTGTATTCAAGAAGCTACAGAACACTTATGAATGAAATTGAAAAAGACACAAAGAGACATAAAAACATTTCACGGTCATGGATCAGAAGAATAAACATTGTTAAAATGTCTATACCACCCAGAGGAATCTACACTTTCAATGCCATCCCAATCAAAATTCGGCAGGCATTTTTCAAAATGTTGGAACAAATAATCCTAAAATTTGAATGGAACCAGAAGAGACCCCGGATTGCTAAGGAAATTTTTAAAAAGGAAAAATCAAAGCTTGGGTCATTATGTTGCCTGATTTCAAGCTTTACTGCAAGTTTTTGGTCACAAAGACAGCATGGTACCTACAGAAAAACAGACACAGACCAGTGGAACAGAGTAGAGAGTCCAGATATGGATCCTCAACTCTATGGTTAAGTAATATTTGACAAAGCAGGAAAAGACATCCAATGGAAAAAAGGACAGTCTCTTCAATATATGGTGATGGGAAAACTGGACAGATATGTATAGAAAATGACTCTAGACCATTCTTTATACTATACCCAAAGATAAGCTCGAAATGGATAAAAGACCTCAATGTGAGGCAGGAGTCTATAAAAATCCTAGATGAGGACATAGGCAGTAACCTCTTTGACATCAGCCATATCAATTTCTTTCAACATGTGTTTCCAAAGGCAAAGAATACAGAAATGAATATGGACTTTTTTGACTTCATCAAGATCAAAAGCTTCTGCACAGCAGGGTTATTTATAGATCTTTGATACCAACCCTTTATGTATAATGTCATTTCAAATATCTTCTCCCATTTCCTGAGCATACTCTTAGTTTTTCTCACTATGAACACCAAGGAAATGCAGAAAATTGTTAGAACATATTATGATCCACTATAAGCCAGCAAGTTAGGCAAGCTGGAAGAAATGGGTGCATTCTTAGAAACTAATAAACTACCAATACTGAAACAGGAAGAAGCAGAATATATGGACAGACACTCAGCCATCAAGGACACTGAAGCAGTAATCAAAAACAAGAGTCCAGGGCTAGATGACTTCCAGGGGAATTCTACCAAACATTCAAGGAAGAAATCATACCCATTTTACTGAAACTGTTTCAAAAACTGAAAGGAAAACTTCTGAACTTCTTCTAAGATGCCAGTATTACACTGATCTCAAAATCAGACAAAGGCCTCATCAAAAAGGAGAATTACAGACCAATGGATGCAGAACATGAATGCCAAAATACTCACTGTTATGCCTGAGGTTTTGTGTCTGAGAGACCACCAAGGAGCCAAAACCAATGTAATCACATGATGGTTTATTTGACAAGCTTAAGCTTGGGCCCAAATATACCCTACACAGTGGAGTACGGACTTGGACCCTGAACCAGATTACAGTCCGAGTTGGTTTTTTTTTTTAATTTTTTATTTTTTATAAACATATATTTTTATCCCCAGGGGTACAGGTCTGTGAATCACCAGGTTTACACACTTCACAGCACTCACCAAAGCACATACCCTCCCCAATGTCCATAATCCCACCCCTTCTCCCAAACCCCCTCCCCCCAGAAACCCTCAGTTTGTTTTGTGGGATTAAGAGTCACTTATGGTTTGTCTCCCTCCCAATCCCATCTTGTTTCATTGATTCTTCTCCTACCCACTTAAGCCCCCATGTTGCATCACCACTTCCTCATATCAGGGAGATCATATGATAGTTGTCTTTCTCTGCTTGACTTATTTCACTAAGCATGATATGCTCTAGTTCCATCCATGTTGTCGCAAATGGCAAGATTTCATTTCTTTTGATGGCTGCATAGTATTCCATTGTGTATATATACCACATCTTCTTGATCCATTCATCTGTTGATGGACATCTAGGTTCTTTCCATAGTTTGGCTATAGTGGACATTGCTGCTATAAACATTCGGGTGCATGTGCCCCTTTGGATCACTACATTTGTATCTTTAAGGTAAATACCCAATAGTGCAATTGCTGGGTCATAGGGCAGTTCTATTTTCAACACTCTGGAAAACAGCATGGAGATCCTCAAAGTGTTGAAAACAGTCAGAGTTTTTAAAGGCAGAGTAGGGGTGGACTCAGTGGTGAGTGAGAACAAAGGGGATTAAGAATTTTCTAAAGAATTTTGGAAGCAAGGTCTCTAGGACCTTGAGGGGCTAGCTATTGTTGGGAGAAAGGTTATTTATTACCAGTAGTAAAAATCTTCTCGTGGGACCCTTTAGATGTATATCAGTGGGCCATATGCTTGTGAATGATTCTCGACACTATCTTGGAGGTTTAGAGATAAAGTTTCCTAAAAGAATTGTTAAAGTAGACTTACAGGATCTTGGCCTGACCTGTCAAGGTAGGGGGATAGTCAGTGTAGGATTGTCCTTTGCAAAACCTCAAGGTGAGGGCAGTTAAGTCCCTAGAGGAGATCCACTTTGTCTGTTTCAAGAGCTTGTCAGTAAGTAAGGAATTTAATTATTTTTAATTATTTTCTTCTGCCTTTGTTTCCCACACCACTCACCAAGATACTAATCAAGAGGATACAACAGTACGTTCTTTTTTTAATTCACCATTTATTTTTTTGTTTGTTCATTTGTTTGGCCAGTTGGTTGGTTGGCTGTTTTTTTTTTATTTTATTTTTTATTTTTTTTTGCTGGGAGCCACAACTTTTTTTTTTTTTTTTTCAGTGTTCCAAGATTCACTGTTTATGCACCATACCCAGTGCTCCATCCAATAATACTTAAAAGGATTATTCACCAGGACCAAATGGGGTTTATTCCTGGTATGTAAAGATATCTCAACATTTGCAAAACAAAGGACTTAAGAGATCACATTAACAAAAGAAGAGAGAAGAGCCATTAACCCTCTCAATACAATCAGAAAAAGCATTTGACAAAATACAACATCCATTCCTGATTAAAACTCTTCAAAGTGAAGGGATGGAAGAACATACCTTCAATAGAATAAAAGCCATCTACAAATACCCAGAGCAAATATCAGCCCTAAAGGAGAAAAACAGAAAATTTTTCCCTTAAGGTCAGAAACACAACATGGATGCCCACTTTTACCACTATTGCTGATCATAGTACTAGAAGTCCCAGCAACAGCAATCAGACAACAGATAGAAATAAAAGGATTCCAACTTGGCATAGAAGAAATCAACTCTCTCTCTTTGCAGATGACATGATACTTTCTGTGGAAAACCCAAAAGACTCCACCCCAACATTGAAAGATTTCATACAGCAGTTCACCAACATGGCAGGATGTAAAATGAATGCAGAGAGATAAGTGGCATTTCTATACACTAAGAATTGTGACTTAAGAAAGAGGAGAGAAGGAACTGATCCCATTCACAATTGCAACAAAACCGTAAGACACCTAGGAATAAGCCAAACCAAAGAAGTAAATCATCTGTACTCATAACTACAGAACCCTTATGATACAAAATGAGGAAGACACAAAGATATGGAGAAATATTCCATGCTCATGGAATGGAAGAATCAACAGTGTTAAAATGTCTATACTGCCTAGAGTAATCTATACTTTTAATGCTATCCTGATCAAAATTCTATCAGTATTCTTCAAAGAGCTCGAGCAAATAATCCAAAACTCTGTATGGAATCAGAAGAGACCCCGAATTGTTAAGGAAATGTTGCAAAACAAAAATAAAACTGGGGGCATCACATTACCTGATTTCAAGCTCTACTACAAAGCTGTGATCACCAAGACAGCATGGTACTGGCATAAAAACAGACACATAGACCAGTGGAACAGAGTAGAGAGCCCAGATGTAGACCCTCAACCCAATGGGCAAATCATCTTCGACAAAGCAGGAAAAAATATACAGTGGAAAAAAGACAGTCTCTTCAATAAATGGTGCTGGGAAAACTGGGCAGCTATATGTAGAAGAATGAAACTTGACCATTCTCTTACACCTTACACAAAGATAAACTCAAAATGGATAAAAGACCTCAATGTGAGACAGGAATCCATCAGAATCCTAGAGGAAAACATAGGCACTAATATCTTTGATATCAGCTACAGCAACTTCTTTCAAGATATGTTTTCAAAGGCAAAGGAAACAAAAGCGAAAATAAGCACTGGGTGTGGTGAAAAAGTAATGAATACTGTTTTTCTGAAAATAAATAAATTGAAAAAATAAAAAAAAGTGAAAATAAACTTTTGGTACTTCATCAAAATCAAAAGCTTCTGCACAGCCAAGGAAACAGTCAAAAAACCAAAGAGGCAACCCACAGAATGGGAGAAGATATTTGCAAATGACAGTACAGATAAAAGGATGATATCCAGGATCTATAAAGAATGCCTCAAACTCAATACACAGAAAACAGACAATCATATCAAAAAATGGGTAGAAGATATGAACAGACATTTCTCCAATAAAGACATACAAATGGCTATCAGACACATGAAAAAAATGTTCATCCTCACTAGCCCTTAGGGAGATTCAAATTAAAAACACATTGAGATATCACCTTACACCAGTTAGAATGGCCAAAATTAACAACACAGGAAACAACATGTGTTGGAGGGGATGTGGAGAAAGGGGAACACTCTTCCACTGTTGGTGAGAATGCAAGTTGGTGCAGCCTCTTTGGAGAACAGTGTGGAGGTTCCTCAAGAAATTAAAAATAGAACTTCCCTATGACCCTGCCATTGCTCTCCTGGGTATTTACCCCAAAGATACAGATGTCGTGAAAAGAAGGACCATCTGTAGCCCAATGTTCATAGCAGCAATGGCCATGGTCACCAAAGTGTGGAAAGAACCAAGATGCTCTTCAACGGATGAATGGTTAAGGAAGATGTGGTCCATGTACACTATGGAGTATTATAACTCCATCAGAAGGGACAAATACCCAACTTTTGTAGCAACATGGACAGGACTGGAAGAGATTATGCTGAGTGAAATAAGTCAAGCAGGGAGAAGCAATTATCATATGGTTTCGCTTACTTGTGGAGCATAACAAGTAGCATGGAGGACATGGGAGGTTAGAGAGGAGAACGGAGTTGGGGGAAATTGGAAGGGGAGGTGAACCATGAGAGACTATGGACTCTGAAAAACAATCTGAGGGGTTTGAAGGGGCGGGAGGTGGGAGGTCGGGGTACCAGGTGGTGGGTATTATAGAGGGCATGGATTGCATGGAACACTGGGTGTGGTGCAAAGTAATGAATACTGTTATGCTGAAAATAAATAAAAAATAAATATAAAAAAGAAGTGTGAACCACTCTTATGCTGAAAAAAAAATTAAAAACAGGAAAAAAGAATATCTCTGAAAATAAAAGATGGAAAGTGTATATTTGAGGAAATCATTATTTGTAAAGATTTGCATTTATCCTTCCACATTTTGTGAAAGCATAGTGATATATCTAAGTACAAAGTGTTGGATTTTAATACATAATTATAAATAAATGTAATGGAACCCAAATCTATAGAGGACATGTAAAGATTTCTTTTTTTTAATATTGATTTTGTTTTTATGTAAAGATTTATTTTTTCATCTTGAGAGAGTCACTTTAATTTATGTTTTTTTATTATGTTCAGATAACCACCCTAGTACATCATCAGTTTTGATTTTTTTTTAAAAATATACATCCACAAATAATCCCTAAATAATAAAATTTAATGATGAAACAAATATCAGTATTTGTCATTATCCACAGCTGACTTCAATACATAAATATACTTTACATGGATAAGTTTTATGTTTTTTTAATATTCACATTTTATTTATTTGACAGAGAGAGAGAGATCACATGTAGGCTTAGAGTCAGGCAGAGAGAGAGGGGGAAGCAGGCTGCATGCTGAGCAGAGAGCCTGATGAAGGACCCAGGACCCCAAGACCCTGATCTGAATTGAAGACAGAGGCTTAGCCCACTGAGCCACCCAGGCGCCCCTACATGGATAGGTTTTAGCTTTTCACTTCAACTATACTCATTTTATTCAACTATTCCTTAGTCAATGTTTAATGCCCTATATTTCCTAAATTATTATATTGAGCTGAGATTCTCATCTACACTCCTGTTTCTTCAAGGTTCTAGGAATTGCCCCCAGGATGAAGAGAAGCAGGCATCCCCCAAGTGAGTCCAACGACCTGATATCTCTCCCTTCTTGGAGTACATGGTTTCTTCAGGATCATGTAGATCCTCATTATCCTCACTCTTATCCTCACTCAGCACTTATCCAAAACACAAAGCATGACACTCCATTCATAGCACTTTGCATCTCAAGCCTTTGTATGTGTGACCTATTTTTTCAGTTGCCATAATCCACAAGACACACTAGGATCTCCTTGTATTATGGAGGGTTCTCCTGAGGAACAGATGCCAAAGCCCACTGTCATACATGACTGAATAGTCTGGGAAGTCCCATGATCTACTCTTACATGCTGGTGTCCCCAGAAAGCCAATGGAGTAGTCCTCAACTATTCCTGAACTAATCTTTCATCTGAGAACCTGGGGACATGAATGTGTAACTGTCTCCACAGGCAGTAGTATATGAAGCTTCCACATCAAGCATGTAGGAAGGAAGAATGATGGAATTTCTCCTCCCTCTGCATTTAATCCTATTCAGAAGCTTAAAGGATTGGATAATGTCCGCATACCCAGAGATCATGGATGCAAATACCCATCTGTTTGTAATCATCATCACAGACATCCAGAGAAATGATGTTTACTCTGGGCACCCATGGTCCAGTCATTTTGACATGCAGAGTGAACCATCACAAGTTGATCTGCTGTAATCTTGGGCATCCATATGCATGTCCTTAAACCACACTCATTTTAAAAAGAAAATAAATAAGAAGTTCTTCATTTCACCTGATATGAGCCAAGTATCCTGAATACAACCAAAAATACACCAACATTTTCCAGAGTAGAGTAGGTGAAGCTCTTGGGGAAGTTTTACCCTTCTCCTCAATATCCTGCAATTAAGCTATTGAACTATTATGATGTAAATTTAAGAATTATAAAACTTGGCAGGAGGGGGCAAGATGGTGGAGAAGTAGGAGATGCTGTTTCAACTGGTCCCCTAAAGTGAGCTAATTATCTACTGGATCACTCTGAACACACATGAAATCAGAGTGAGGTGTAGGATTATAGACTTCTGGATATCTACAGTGGTAGAATATACCAGTGGACAGGTAAAGTGGAGTAGGAATGTGGACTGATATGGAAGATAAAGGAAAGGGGGAGGGAGCCACCAGAAGAGACCCATTAGAAAGTAATACCCCAATACAAGAGTACCCTGTGATTGGGAACCAGTATTAACTTGGAGTCTGGTTAAAATCATTCAAAAAGACCAAAAGATCTTAAGGTGAAATTGGTGGAATCAGGCAATTAGGGGCGCGGGCTTTATTAAGCCCACATACCCAGGACTGCCACCACCAGTGCCCTGCCAGAGAGAGTGCGGCGAAGCATCCAAGCCATGGTCCCTGAGCTGCCAGTGCATGTGAGAGTGTCTGGTTTGCAGAGCACATGAAAGAATCTGCTGTGGAGGCCAGCCATCAATCTCTAGAACCCCAGCCTTTTGCACTCTGCATGCGCACCCTGTGACCATAGTGAGTCAGGCTCCACACCCTCTCTTGATAGAGGTCTGTGCAGGCAACTTTCTGGTGCTCTCAAGGACCAGCAAGAGCCTGAACACTCGAAGCCCCTGCCCACAGGAAAATCTCAGCATGTTCTCTCTGATTGAGATCTCTCCAGTGGTCTGGACCTGCCCAGATAGTCATGGCAAAGGCAGGCCTTAGAAGCCAGCTCTATGGACTAATACTGCTTGCAGTTTTAGCAGTACTTGGGTACAAGCAGGAACTCCTGTGACCCCTGAGACTAACTCACTGATTCATCCTACATACAACACCTAGTGTTCATCAAAACTAGTGACTTCTTTCATGCTCATCATCCATCTCCCCAGTCCTCACTCATCTCCTTCCATCAACCTGCAGTTTATTCTCTATTACTAAGAGTCACTTATGGTTGTTTCCCTCCCTCCTCTTTTTTCTTCTCCCACTTCTCTTATGTTCATCTATTTTCCTTCATAAATTCCACATATGAGTCATAAAGGGGAGAAGATAGTTGCAAAAGACATATCTGATAAAGTTTAATACCCATAATCTCTTAAGACTTTCCCCCACTCAACATGCAAATAATGTGGTTAAGAAATGGGCAGAAGAAAGGAATAAACATTTTTTGAAGGAAAACTTCCAGATCAATATCACATACATGAAAAGACACTCAACATCAGTCATCATCAGGAAAGCACAAATCAAAACCATGGAAAGATGTCACCTCATAGCTGTCAGAATGACAAATCCCATACCTGCTGAACACAATTCTCAGACCAATGACAATTTCATTAGTGATTCATGACAAATATAATTGGAAACATATAGGGACATGGTTTCTAGGACTACACATCCAAGGACAAACCGCTGACCCTCACTTTACTGAAACAGGAGACATTTCCCATACAATAGAACCCATGAATTTATACCATCAGAAGGGAAACCTCACAGTGTGTGGGCATCTTATATATTGTAGGGACCTGATCCAAGGTTCCTGCTCACCTCTGAATACAATTAATACAGCTGGATGCTGTAGCCTAAGGAGCTGAGTGAGGAGCTCAAGAAAAGGAGGTAAGTATGAGGACATAGCCTTTCAACAGGACAATCTGTAGTGGTTATGCTGAGTGGGTAACTCCTCTCATGCTGTATAAATGGGGAAGAGAAAAGAGGAGTCCCTGTATCTCTGCTAGGGTCTGTGACACCGGCTGGTGCACTGGGACCATCAGGGTGCACTCACAATTCCTCTCACTCAAGAACAACGGAGCTCCTGATCCAGCACAAGAGGTTGGTTGAGGGCTGGTCTCCTCCCTACAGTTTCTAGCTAAATGCTCTGACAACTTCTCCAAGACAGAAACACAGTAAACAGTTTGTAAATCTGTAGAAATACAGAAGAGTCCTACATTATCAGAATAAACCGTCATAATGACAAAAAACAAACTTGCAAGGATGAATCATTGGGATAAATGTAATTGATATCATCATAGCAATACATATGAGTGTAGAAGTACAATAATCACCATTTCAGAAATAAAGAATTGTCTTTAACTAACAGCATGCCTTATCTCAGGTGTTTTGGCATTAATTGTTGAACTAATAATTCCATTCTTTTATCTTTTTTAAAATTGTCCATTTAATTGGAAGGGGAGGTGAATCATGAGAGACTATGGACTCTGAAAAACAATCTGAGGGGTTTGAAGTGGTGGGGGATGGGAGGTCGGGGTACCAGGTGGTGGGTATTATAGAGGGCACGGATTGCATGGAGCACTGGGTGTGGTGAAAAAATAATGATACTGTTATGCTGAAAATAAATAAATGAAAAAAAAAAGGTCCATTGATGTGTATAGACAGAACAGGCGTACATGCCACTTGTGGTTGTTGATAACCCACAGCATCTTCAGAAGCTCTGTGAGTCTCTGTCAAGGCTTCTCAATGTCTCCATCTTTTCTATGACAGAAAGACCTGATCTCCACACATCAGTCTACTGGGAATTATGGAAATTCAGGAAGCTTGAAAATCTCATGTCCAGCTCTGCCCTGCAGGAGGTTCAAGGGAGCAAACAGTTCCCATGGTGAGGAGCACAGACTCAGACACTGGGGCCCAATTTCACCTGTTGTGCTCACCTAGAGATTCACACAACCATTCTGTGCTGCATTGTGTACATATCCACCTATAAAATAGTGGTAAAACTGTTAACCTACATCACAATGATGAGGTTCATATGTGGAAAAAGGAAAATAATGGGTGCTAAGCAGTTTCTCTAGCAAAATCACAAAATAAAAGAGTGTGGCTTCATCAAAGATATCATGGTGACCAAACTCCCCCAGGACCCTCACAATTGGTCTAAGTCACTGCCATCATGAGGATACTATCTGGAAAATTTGTTATGCACTCAGAAAGCATGCAAATAGGGCCTTCCCTCTGCCTATTAAAAGAGCCCAGCCTTGACCATGCAACTGGGAAAGGAACCCCAGCACCAGAATTTCTGGGTGTTCCAATCAGTAATCAAGACAGAACACAGACAACTCACTATGGAGTTTGTGCTTGGATGGGTTTTCCTTGTTGCTCTTTTAAAAATTAATTCATGGTGAACAAGAGACCTTGAGTGTGAGAGTGAATACGAGTAACAGAAACAGTGGGTCTGCGACAATTTCCTGACCAGGATGTCTTGTGTCCTCAGGTGTCCAGTGTGAGGTGCAGCTGGGGGAGTCTGTGGGAGAGCTGGTGAAGCCAGGGGGATCCTGAGACTCTCCTGTGCAGCCTCTGGATTCACCAGCAGTTTCCACATGAGCTGGGTCCTCCAGGCTCCAAGGAAGGGGCTGCAGTGGGTCACATGCATTAGCAATGATGGAAGTAGCAAAAGCTACACAGACTCTGTGAAAGGCCAATTCACCATCTTCAGAGACAATGGCAATAATATACTGTATCTGTAGATGAACATCATGAGAGCCAAGAGCACTGCCAATATATTATTATGCAACGACACAGTGAGGGGACATTGGTGTGAGCCCACACAGAAATCTCAATGTAGGAGAGGATAGGGACAACTAGAGGGTGCACACTCCTCACCAATTCTGTCTTTAAGCCCATAAGAAGATGCAGATGGAGGTTAAGGGCAATTTTCCTATCAGGATATGGTGATTTCTCTCCTGAGAACACTTCCCCTCAGGGCCCTCTCTGCACACATGATTCTGTGCTTAACTCTTCACTCTCTAACTTCGAAAATTTGTTCTAATGGAAAAACAATATACTAAAATGCACAAAATACAGAGTCACTCACATTGTTTATTCCTGTCCCTAAATACCAATGAATCACACATATCCTGAAGTTCATCAACTGAACCCTTACAGGAATCCAAGAGCCACTCAGTATGCATCACAGTTCCACCCAGCAAATTATACAAACTTGATAGAAGGAGCATAAAGTGCATATTGCACATGAGGGCACAAAAGCATCAACAATCCAAAGAAAAAGAAGAAAGGGTCTTTGGAGAGTGGGTGTCACTGTATTAAACAATGCTCAGAGCATCAACATTAGTGATAACATCAGAAAGCATTGAAATCCCACCAGGTGTAGTGTGGATGTGGAGCCTGAACATTAAACACACACACACACACACACACTCTCTCTCTCTCTCTCTCTCTCACACACACACACACACTCACACAAGAGTATAAGACCTTCATCACTTTCACCTAATTAGCGTGGGTGGTCCTGAGACAGAAATACACAGCATACAAGAAGACCTCAAGAAGTAAGGAAAATCTAAAAGACACCACCTAACATTACATCTGAAGGAGCTAGAGAAAGTGCAATGATTGAAGCCTAAATACAACAGAAGGAAGGAAATACTAAATACTGGAGCAGAAATAAATGATATATAAAAAAAAAACAAAAATCAACAGAACAGATTTAAAAAACCAAGGTCTAGGGGCACCTGGGTGGCTCAGTGGGTTAAGCCTCTGCCTTCGGCTCAGGTCATGATCCCAGGGTCCTGGGATCAGACCCCACATCAGGCTCTCTGCTCAGCAGGGAGCCTGCTTCCCTTACTCTCTTCCTGCCTCTCTGTTTACTTGTGGTCTCTGTCTGTTGAATAAATAAATAAAATATTAAAAATAAAACAAGGTCTAGTTCATTGGAAAAAAATAAAATAAAATTGAGAAATCTCTTCCTAGATTTATCAAAAAGAAAAGAGAAAACACCCAAATAAATAAAATCAGAAATCAATATGTTTCTCTGTGAAACAAACAGGGTTTAGGAGGGGTTGGGCTCAGGGGATGGGGTAACTTGGGGATAGGCAATAAGAGGGCACAAGCTGGGAGGAGCAGTGAGAGTTACACACAAATAATGAATTGATGAACACTACATCAAAAATGAATGATGAATATGGTGACTAACTGAACATAATTTTTAAAAGAATTTAAACGGATAATGTTGTGACAAAATAAATAAAAATTTATAATTCTAGGCTCAACATTCTCCAATTCAAATCTTGAAATTATCCTCAAAATTTTGTGTTTAAACTAGGGGTGGCTGTGGGGGATGTGTTAACTGGCCAAGGGCATTAAGGAGGGCACTTCATGGAATGAGCACTAGCTGTTACATTCAACTGATGAATCACTAAATCTGCCCCTGACACCAGTAATGCACCATGTGTTAACTGAACTGAATTTGAATTAAAATACTTTAAAGTATAATATAAGAAATAAGTCTGCTCAAGTGTGTAATTCAAAGTCCTTGTTTTGAAAAATGCCAGTTTAATTTTCATTGGGATGGCACTGAAAGTACAAATTGTTCTGGGCAGTATAGATATTTTAACAATGTTTATTATTCTAATACAAGAGCATGGAATGTTTTTCATTACTTTGTGCTGAAAAAAACAATCCTAAAATTTGTGTGGAACCAGAAAACACCCTGAATTGCTAAGGAAATGTTGAAAAAGAGAAACCAATCAGGACGGATCATGTTTCCTGATTTCAAAATATACTACAAACCTATTGCCACAAAGACAGCATGATACTAGCACAAACACAGACACATAGACCAGTGGAACAGAGACCCCAGTAATGGACCTGCAACTCTATGGTCAAATAATCTTCAACAAAGCAGGAAAAAATATCCAGTGGAAAAAAAGACAGTCTCTTCAATAAATGGGAAAATTGGACAGCTATGTGTAGAAGAATGAAACTTGGCCATTCTCTTACACCATACACAACGATAAACTGGAAGTAGATAAAAGGCCTCAATGTGAGGCAGGAATCTATCAAAATTCCAGAAGACAACATAGGCATTAACCTCTATTTCATCAGCCACCACAACTTCTTTCAAGACATGTCTCCAAAGGCAAAGGAAACAAAAGTGAAAACGAACTCGAGACTTTGTCAATATCAAAAGCTTCTGTATAGCAAAGGAAACACTCAACAAAACAAAGAGGCAAACCATGGGGTGGGATAACATATTTGCAAATGACGTTAGACAAAGGACTGATATCCAAGATCTATAAAGAACTCCTCAAACTCAACACACAAAAAACAGATAATCACATCAAAAAATGGGCAGAAGACAAGAAGAGACACTTCTCCAATGAAGCACACAAATGGCTAACAGACACATGGAAAAATACTTATCATCATTAGCCATCAGGGAGATTCAAATCAAAACCACATTGAGATACCACCGTATACCAGTTAGAATGGCCAAAATTAACAAGAGAGTAAACAAGTGTTGGAGAGGATGTGGAGAAAGGGGAACCTTCTTACACTGTTGATGGGAATGCAAGTTGGTACAACCACTTAGGAGAACAGTGTGGAGATTCCTTAAGAAATTAAAAATAGAACTTCCGTATGACCCTGCAATTGCCCTTCTGGGTATTTACCCCCAAAATACAAATGTAATGAAAAGAAGGGCCATGTATACCTCAATGTTCATAGCAGCAATGGTCACAGTCGTCAAACTGTGGAAAGAACCAAGATGTCCTTCAACAGATGAATGGATAAGGAAGATGTGGCCCATTGACACTATGGAGTGTTATGGCTCCTTCAGAAAGGATGAATACCCAACTTTTGATTCAACATTTTCAGGACTGGAAGAGATGATGCTGAGTGACATAAGTCAAGCAGAAAGAGCCAATTATCATATGATTTCAAGTATTTGTGGAGCATAAGAAATAACACTGAGGACATGGGGAACTGGGGAGTAGAAAGGAGATAGGGGAAATTGGAGGGGGAAATTAATCATGAGGAACTGTAGACTCTGAGAAACAATCTGAGGGTTTTGAAGTGGCATAGGGTGGGTGATTTTGTGATCCTGTTAGGTGGGTATTATGGAAGCACATACTCCATGGAACACTTGGCATGGTACATAAACAATGAATTCGGGTGCATTGAAAAGAAATTTTAAAAGTTAAAAAATTAAATAGAATTATTTTTAAAAATAAGTGAATCCTAGGGGCGCCTGGGTGGCTCAGTGGGTTAAGCTGCTGCCTTCGGCTCAGGTCATGATCTTGGGGTCCTGGGATCGAGTCCTGCATTGGGCTCTCTGCTCAGCAGGGAGCCTGCTTCCTCCTCCCTCTCTCTCTCTGCCTGCCTCTCCATCTACTTGTGATTTCTCTCTGTCAAATAAATAAATAAAATCTTTTTAAAAAAAAATAAGTGAATCCTACAGGAGAACATAGGCAGTAACCTCCTGAACATAGGTCAGAGCAACTCCTTTCAAGGTATGTCTCCAAAGGCAAAGGAAAAAAAAGCAAAAATAAATTTTTATAACTTCATCAAGATCAAAAACTTCTGCACAGCAAAGGGAACGGTCAACAAAAGAAAGAGGCAATGCACAGAATGCGAGAAAATATTCACAAATGACAATACAGACAAAAGGCTGATATCAAAGATCTATAAAGAACTCCTCAACATACACTAGAGAAATAATCATGTAAAAAAATGGGGAGACAAATAGCATGGAGGACAAGGGGAGTTAGAGAGGAGAAAGGAGTTGCAGGAAATTGGAAGGGGAGGTGAAACATGAGAGACTATGCACTCTGAAAAACAATCTGAGGGGTTTGAAGGGACGGGGGTGGGAGGTCGGGGTACCAGGTGGTGGGTATTATAGAGGGCACGGATTGCATGGAGCACTGGGTGTGGTGAAAAAATAATGAATACATTATAGATCCTGGATATCAACCTTTTGTCTCTATTGTCATTTGCAAATATCTTCTCCCATTCCATGGGTTGCCTCTTTGTTTTCTTGACTGTTTCCTTTGGTGTGCAGAAGCTTTTGATTTTGATGAAGTCCCAAAAGTTCATTTTTGCTTTTCTTTCCTTTGCCTTTGGAGACATATCTTGAAAGAAGTTGCTGTGGCTGATATCGAAGAGATTACTGCCTATGTTCTCCTCTAGGATTCTGATGGATTCCTGTCTCACATTGATTTCTTTTATCCATTTTGAGTTTATCTTTGTGTATGGTGTAAGAGAATGGTTGAGTTTCATTCTTCTACATATAGCTGCCTAGTTTTACCATCACAGTTTATTGAAGAAACTGTCTTTTTTCCACTGTCTATTTTTTCCTGTTTTGTCGAAGATTATTTGCCCATAGACTTGAGGGTCCATATCTGGGCTCTCTACTCTGTTCCATTGGTCTATGTATCTGTTTTTATGCCAGTACCATGCTGACTTGGTGATCACAGCTTTGTAGTAAAGCTTGAAATAAGGTAATGTGATGCCCCCCGTTTTATTTTTGTTTTGCAACATTTCCTTAACGATTCGGGGTCTTTTCTGATTCCATACAAATTTTAGAATTATTTTCTCCAGCTCTTTGAAGAATACTGATGGAATTTTGATCAGAATAACATGAAAAGTATAGATTGCTCCAGGCAGTATAGACATTTTAACAATGTTTATTCAAAATTAACAACACAGGAAACAACATGTGTTGGAGGGGATGTGGAGAAAGGGGAACCCTCTTCCACTGTTGGTGGGAATGCAAGTCGGTGCAGCCTCTTTGGAAAACAGCGAGGAGGTTCCTCAAGAAATTAAAAATAGAACTTCCCTATGACCCTGAAATTGCACTCCTGGATATTTACCCCAAAGATACATATGTCGTGAAAAGAAGGGCCATCTGTACCCCAATTATTATACCAGAAATGGCCACGGTGGCCAATCTATGGAAAGAACCAGATGCCCTTCAATGGACGAATGAATAAGGAAGAGGTGGTTCATATACACTATGAAGTATTATGCCTCCATTAGAAAGGACGAATACCCAACTTTTGTACCAACATGGACGGGACTGGAAGAGATTATGCTGAGTGAAATAAGTGAAGCAGAGAGAGACAATTACCATATGGTTTTACTTACTTCTGGAGCATAACAAATAGCATGGAGAACATGGGGAGTTAGAGAGGAGAAGGGAGTTGGAGTAAATTGGAAGGGGATGTGAACCATGAGAGACTATAGACTCTGAAAAACAATTTGAGGTTTTTAAAGGGTTGGGGGGTGGGAGGTCGGGTTAACAGATGGTGAGTATTTTAGAGGGCACGGATGCATGGAGCACTGGGTGTGGTGCAATAATAATGAATACTGTTATGCTGAAAATAAATAAAAAATAAATTAAAAAATGAGGAGAAGACATGAACACAGACACTTCTCTAATGAAGACATACAAATGGCTATCAAACACATGGAAAAATATTCATCATCACTAGCCATCAGGGAGATTCAAATCAAAACCACACTGAGATACCACTTACACCACTTAGAATGGCCAAAATTAACAAGACATTAAACAACAAGTGTTGGAGAAAATGTGTAGCAAGTGGAGCCCTCTTATGCTATCGGTGGGAATGCAAGCTGGTGCAGCCACTTTGGAAAACAGTGTGGGGATTCCTTAAGAAGTTAAAAGAGCTTCACAGACCTGTATCCCTAGGGCTAATAACACATTTTATGTTAATAAGAAACAGAAATTGCTGTATGAGTTCTAGTAGTTTGGGGGTGGAGTCTTTTGGGTTTTCCATATAAAAAATCATGTCATCTGCGAAGACAGAGAGTTTGACTTCTTCATTACCAATTTGGATACCTTTTATTTCTCTTTGTTGTCTAATTGCTGTGGCTAGGACTTCTAATACTATGTTGAACAAGAGTGGTGAAAGTGGGCATCCTTGTCTTGTTCCTGGTTTGGGGATCAGAGTAATGCTGGATTCATAGAAAGAGTCTGGAAGTTTTCCTTCTGCTTCAATTTTTTGAAACAGCTTCATGAGAATAGATGTTATTTCTTCTTTGAAGGCTTGGTAGAATTCCCCAGGGAATCTGTAAGGTCCTGGGCTCTTTTTTTTTTTTTTGGGGGGGGGGTTTGATCACTGCTTTAATCTCGTTATTAGATATCGGTTTATTCAGGTTGTTGATTTCTTCCTGGTTCAATTTTGGTGAATAATAATGAATACTGTTTTTCTGAAAAAAAATGAATTGAAAAATTAAAAAAAAAAAGAAATAGAAATTAAAAATAGAGCTTCACTATGACCCTGAAATTGCACCAGTAGGTATTTACCCAAAGTATATATATCTAGTGATGAAAAGGACCATCTGTACCCCAATGTTCATAGCAGCGATGGCCACGGTCATCAAATTGTGGAAAGAACCAAGATCGCCTTCAATGGATGAATTGATAAAGCGGATGTGGTCCATACACACTATGGATATTATGCCTCCATCAGAAAGGACGAATACCCAACTTTTGTAGCAACATGGATGGGACTGGAAGAGATTATGCTGAGTGAAATAAGTCAAAAAGAGAGAGTCAATCATCATATGGTTTCATTTATTTGTGGATCATAAGGAATAACACAGAGGACATGGGGAGCTGGAGAGGAGAAAGGAGTTGGGAGAATTGGAGGGAAGACAAACCATGAGAAAATGTGGACTCAGAGGAACCAACTGAGGGGTTTTCAGGGGAGAGGGGTGGGAGGTTGGGTGAATCTGGTGTTGAGTATTGTGGAGGGCAATTATTGCATGGACCACTGGGTGTGGAGCAGAAACAATGAATTCTGAACACTGAAAAGACATTTAAATAAACAAATAGAATTTTTTTTAAATTTATTTTTTATTTTCAGCATAACAGTAATAGTTCTGTTTTTAAATTTTGTGGAATCTAGGCACTGTTGTCCAAGGTGGCTGTATCAACTTGCATTCCACTTACAGCATAAAGGGTTCCCCTTTCTCCACATCCTCTCTGACATTTGTTGTTCCCTGTATTGTTAATTTTAGCCTTTCTAACTCATGAGAGGTAATATCTCATTGTGGTTTTGATTTATATTTCCATGGTGACAAGAGATGTGGATCATTTTCTCATGTGTCTGTTGGCCAGTTGTATGTCTCTCTGGAGAAGTGTCTACTCATGCCTTATGCCCATTCTTGACTGGGTTATTTGTTTTTTGGGAGTTCAGTCTGGTAAGTTCTTTATCAATCTTGAATATCAACCATTTTTCTGTAGTGTCATTTGCAAATAGATGTGGATCTATTCTTGTTGATTTTGAAGAGGGCTCTCTGCACCTCCTGAATTTTGATGCTTGTTCCCTTTGCCATATTAGGGAAATTCTCTCCAATAATTCTCTCCAGTATACCTTCTGTTCCCCTCTCTCTTTATTCTTCTTCCAGAATCCCAATTATTCTAATGTTGTTTCATCTTATGGTATCACTTATCTCTTGAATTCTCCCCTCGTGGTCCAGTAGCTCATAATCAAAAGGATCAAAAGGGGAGAATTCGAGAGATAAGTGACACCATAAGACAAAACAATATTAGAATAATTGGGATTCCAGAAGAAGAAGAAAGAGGAGGGAGCAGAAGGTATACTGGAGAGAATTATTGGAGAGAATTTCCACAATATGGCAAAGGGAACGAGCATCAAAATTCAGGAGATGCAGAGGACACCTCTCAAAATCAATAGGAATAGATCCACATCCCGTCACCTAAGAGTAAAATTTACAAGTCTTAGTGATAAATAGAAAATCCTGAAAGCAGCCCGGGAAAAGAAGTCTGTAACATACAATGGTAAAAATATTAGATTGACAGCAGACCTATCCACAGAGACATGGCAGGCCGGAAACAGCTGGCATGATATATTCAGAGTGCTAAACGAGAAAAACATGAAGCCAAGAATACTATATCCAGCTAGGCTATCATTGAAAATAGAAGGAGAGATAAAAAGCTTCCAGGAAAAACAAAAAACTGAAAGAATTTGCAGACACCAAACCAGCTCTACAGGAAATATTGAAAGAGGTCCTCTAAACAAAGAGAGAGCCTAAAAGTGGTATATCAGAAAGGAACAGAGACAATATACAGAAACAGTCACCTTACAGGCAATACAATGGCACTAAATTCATATCTCTCAATAGTTACCCTGAATGTTAATGGGTTAATGCGCCAATCAAAAGACACAGGGTATCAGAATGGATAAAAAAAAACAAAACCCATCTATATGTTGCCTCCAAGAAACTCATTTTAAGCCTGAACACACCTCCATATTTAAAGTGAAAGGATGGAAAACAATTTACCATGCTAATTGACCTCAGAAGAAAGCAGGACTGGCAATCCTTATATCAGATCAATTAGATTTTAGGCCAAAGACAATAATAAGAGATGAGGAAGGACACTATATCATACTCAAAGGGTCTGTCCAACAAGAAGACCTAACAATTTTAAATATCTATGCCCCCAACGTGGGAGCAGCCAACTATACAAACCAATTAATAACAAAATCAAAGAAACACATCAACAATAATACAATAATAGTAGGGGACTTTAACACTCCCCTCACTGAAATGGACAGATCATCCAAGCAAAAGATCAACAAGGAAATAAAGGCCTTAAATGACACACTGGACCAGATGGACATCACAGATATATTCAGAACATTTCATCCCAAAGCAACAGAATACACATTCTTCTCTAGTGCACATGGAACATTCTCCAGAATAGTTCACATCCTCAGTCCTAAATCAGGTCTCTACTGATATCAAAAGATTGGGATCATTCCCTGCATATTTTCAGACCACAACGCTCTGAGGCTAGAACTCAATCACAAGAGAAAGTTTGGAAAGAACCCAAATACATGGAGACTAAACAGCATCCTTCTAAAGAATAAATTGGTCAACCAGGAAATTAAAGAATTGAAAAAAAAATCATGGAAACAAATGATAATGAAAACAAAACAGTCCAAAATCTGTGGGACACAACAAAGACAGTCCTGAGAGGAAAATATATAGCAGTACAAGCCTTTCTCAAGAAATAAAAAAAGGTCTCAGGTATACAACCTAACCGTACACCTAAAGGAACTGGAGAAAGAGCAAGAAAACAACCCTAAACCCATCAGGAGAAGAGAAATCATGAATATCAGAGCAGAAATCAATGAAGTAGAAAAAAAAAAAATAGACCAAATCAACATAACTAGAAGCTGGTACTTTGAAAGAATTAATAAGACTGAAAAACCCCTGGCCAGATTTATCAAAAAGAAAAGAGAAAGGACCCAAATAAATAAAATCATGAATGAAAGAGGAGAGATCACAACTAACACCAAAGAAATACAGACTATTATAAGAACATACTATAAGCAACACTATGCCAACAAATTTGACAATCTGGAAGAAATGGATGCATTCCTAGAGATATATAAACTACCACAACTGAACCGGGAAGAAATAGAAAGCCCGAACAGACCCATAACTGGTAAGGAGATTGAAAAAGTCATCAAAAATCTCCAAAAAACAAAAGCCCAGGGCTAGACGGCTTTCTGGGGGAATTCTACCATTTAAAGAATAACTATCCTACCACGTTGCTGAATTGCTGTATGAGTTCTAGTAGTTTGGGAGTGCAGTCTTTTGGGTTTTCCATATAAAGAATCATGCCACCTGCGAATAGAGAGTTTGACTTCTTCATTGTCAATGCGGATACCTTTTATTTCTCTTTGTTGTCTGATTGCTGTTGCTAGGACTTCTACTACTATGTTGAACAAGAGTGGTGAAAACGGGCATCCTTGTCTTGTTCCTGATCTCAACGGGAAGGCAGCAAGCTTTTTCAATTGAGGATGATATTTGCCGTGGGTCTTTCATAAATAGATTTGATGAGGTTCAGGAATGTTCCCTCTATCTGTATACTTTGAAGCGTTTTAATCAGGAATGGATTCTGGATTTTGTCAAATACTTTTTCTGCATCAATTGAGAAGACCATGTGGTTCTTCTCTCTTCTCATATTAATTTGTTGTATCACATTGATTTGCGAATGTTGAATCATTCTTGTAGCCCAGAGATTAATCCCACCTGATCATGGTGGATAATTTTTTTTAATGTGCTGTTGGATCCTGTTGGCTAGGATCTTGTTGAGAATCTTAGCATCCATATTCATCAGTGATAAAGAAGAACTAATTCCTATTCTCCTGAAACTGTTCCAAAAAAATAGAAATGGAAGGAAAACTTCCAAACTTATTTTATGAGACCAGCATCACCTTGATCCCAAAACCAGACATGGATCCCATCAAAAAAGACAACTACTGACAAATATCCCTGATGAACACAGATGCAAAAATTCTCACCAAAATACTAGTCAATAGGATTCAACAGTACATTAAAATAATTATCAACCACGACCATGTGGAATTTATTCCAGGGCTGCCAGGTTGATTCAACATCCACAAATCAATCAATGTTATACAACACATCAATAAAAGAAATAACAAGAACCATATGATATTCTCAATAGATGCTGAAAAAGCATTTGACAAAGTACAGCATGCCTTCCTGACCAAAACTCTTCAAAGTGTAGGGATAGAGGGCACATACCTCAATATCATCAAAGCCATCTATGAAAAACCCACCGCAAATATCATTCTCAATGGAGAAAAACTGCAAGCTTTTCCGCTAAGGTCAGGAACACGGCAGGGATGTTCATTATCAGCACTGCTATTCAACACAGTACTAGAAGTCCTAGCCTCAGCAGACAACAAAAAAGAAATTAAAGGCATACAAATTGCCAAAGAAGTCAAACTATCACTCTTCGCAGATGATATGATACTATATGTGGAAAAACCAAAAGACTCCACTCCAAAACTGCTAGAACTTGTACAGGAATTCAGTAAAGTGTCAGGATATAAAATCAATACACAGAAATCACTTTCATTTCTCTACACCAACAAGACAGAAGAAAGATAAATTAAGGAGTCTATCCCATTTACAATTGCACCCAAAACCATAAGATACCTAGGAATAAACCTAACCAAAGAGGCAAAGAATGTACAGTCAGAAAAGTATAAAGTACTCATGAAAGAAATTGAAGAAGACACAAAGAAATGGAGAAGTGTTTCATGCTCCTGGATTGGAAGAATAAATATTGTGAAAATGTCTATGCTATATAAAGCAATCTACACATTTAATGCAATTACTATCAAAGTACCATCCATCTTTCTCAAAGAAATGGAACAAATAATCCTAAAATTTATATGGAACCAGAAAAGACCTTGAATAGCCAAAGGAATATTGAAAAAATAAATTCAAAGTCGATGGCATCACAATTCCGGACTTCAAGCTCTATTACAAAGCTGTCATTATTAAGACATGATAGTACTGGCACAAAAACAGACACACAATGGAACAGAATGGAAATACCAGAAATAGACCCTCAACGCTATGGTCAACTAATCTTCGACAAAGCAGGAAAGAATGTCCAGTGGAAAAAAGACAGCTTCTTCAATAAATGGTGTTGGGAAAATTGGACAGCCATATGGAGAAAAGTGAAATTGGACCATTTCCTTACACCACACATGAAAATAGACTCAAAATGGATGAAGGACCTCAATGTGAGAAAGGAATTAATCAAAATCCTTAAGGAAAATACAGGGAGCAACCTCTTCGACCACAGCCACAGCAGCATCTTCCTAGGAACATTGCCAAAGGCAAGGGAAGCAAGGGCCAAAATGAACTATTGGGTTTTCATCAAGATCAAAAGCTTTTGCACAGCAAAGGAAACATTTAACAAAACCGAAAGACAACTGACAGAATAAGAGAAGATATTTGCAAACGACATATCAGATAAAGGACTAGTGTCCAGAATCTATAAAGAACTTAGCAAACTTAACACCCAAAGAACAAATAACCCAATCAAGAAATGGGCAGAGGACATGAACAGACATTTCTGCAAAGAAGACATTCAGATGGCCAACAGACACATGAAAAAGTGCTCCATATCACTCGGCATCAGGGAAATACAAATCAAAACCACAATGAGATATCACCTCACACCAGTCAGATTAAAATTAACAAGTCATGAAGTGATAGATGCTGGCGAGGATGCGGAGAAAGGGGAACCCTCTTACACTGTTGGTGGGAATGCAAGCTGGTGCAACGACTCTGGAAAACAGCATGGAGGTTCCTCAAAAAGTTGAAAATAGAAATACTCTATGACCCAGCAATTGCACTACTGGGAATTTACCCTAAAGATACAAATGTAGTGATCCGAAGGGGCACATGCACCCGAATGTTTATAGCAACAATGTCTACAATAGCCAAACTATGGAAAGAACCTAGATGTCCATCCATAGATGAATGGATCAAGAAGATGTGGTATATATACACAATGGAATACTATGCAGCCATCAAAGAAATGAAATCTTGCCATTTGCGACAACGTGGATCGAACTAGAGCGTATCATGCTTAGCGAAATAAGTCAAGTGAAGAAAGACACTATCATATGATCTCCCTGATATGAGGAAGTGGTGAAGCAACATGGAGGGTTAAGGGGTTAGGAGAAGAATCAATGAAACAAGATGGGATTGGGAGGGAGATAAACCATAAGTGACTCTTAATATCACAAAACAAACTGAGGGTTGCTGGGGGGAAGGGGGTTGGGAGAAGGGGGGTGGGGTTATGGACATTGGGGAGGGTATGTGCTATGGTGAATGTTGTGAAGTGTGTAAACCTGGCGATTCACAGACCTGTACCCCTGGGGATAAAAATATATGTTTATTAAAAATTAAAAATATAGGAATGAAGTAATATAAAAATAAAGAAAGATCAATCAGAAAATTATTGAAAATAAAAATAATAAAAATACTTAAGTATAAAAAGAAAGAAATCTAAGCCTACTTCCCCAGGAACTGAAAGTGTGCTACACTCTATGATCATTAAACTTACTGAGATGGAATTGTTCTGTGGATCTTCTGGCCGAGGTGCCTGTTGTGCTTATTCTCAGGGGTTTGCCATCATGGAAATGCACATCTTGGGAGCAGAGGACAGGGCTTGCTGTAAGCAGTTGTGCCCTCCACTAGGTGCCACTGTTTGGATTCCTGATGGCACTGATGGGTAGGTTGAATATGGCATCTTCTCTCTAGTCAGGGGTTGAAATTTCCCATACACCCCA
The DNA here is from genome assembly GCF_011764305.1 of Mustela putorius furo. NCBI lineage: Eukaryota > Metazoa > Chordata > Mammalia > Carnivora > Mustelidae > Mustela > Mustela putorius. The sequence continues at coordinate 192,309 of NW_025421844.1, forward strand.
CTCTTCAGTGAGCCCTCACCAAAGAGAAACAAACCCCTTTCTCTCCAATATTTCCTTCTGAAACCCATGTTCACCCTACCTGTGTCTGACCTATTGCATCTCAAGCAAATGATTGAGATTCAAAACTTTAAAATTAGGAATTCCAATGATGTGGACCCATGCTATTCCTCCAGGGAAGAGTATCATACATTATTCCATTTGCCCACAGGTCTCAGGAAAGAGATCACATGACCAGATTGTGGTTCACTGTTTATGGCAAGTCAGAGCAGAAAGACTGCACTTAGACTACTGTTCAACCGGTTTCCAGGCTCTTTGTCTAGCATCTGTGCATCACAATGTTGCCACATATCCTTCTTGTGCCTCAGCAGACCTCAGACCCTGGAATTCTGCCCCACTTTTCCTCATCAGCACCTTTATGCCAGCCACATCCCCACAGAAGCACACTTTTAAAAGTTCATATTTTGTGCTCTGCTGCTACAATACATTGTGGAATCTTCCAGAAGGAGGCTCCATCCCTGATGTCACTCACACAGCTCTATCTGTCCCAAGATAACTCTACGTACATCCTACATTCCAAAAGGATGTCGATTTTCTATTTAAAGACCTGCAGGTTTTGATCTCTAAGACCTCTGATTGACTTCTTGGCTACTCAGAATGACTTGAAGACTACATACCTGTGTTCCAGGAATCCAATCCTAGGGACCCCTTCTCCTCTGCCATCCTAACTCCTGCATCCCAAGTTTTCTTGTAGCAAAGAGGGTGTGATAAATTCCTTCCTCTGTATATGCTGAAGCTCAAACTTGAAATCTGGTGTTTTATTTGGGAATATCCCAAATTATTTCTCTCTCTGCTCTGATCCAGTTGTCTTATTGTTCAGTTGCTCTTTCAATGTGCAATGTCCAACAGGAGAAAAATTCAGAGGCTGGGCCTACTGCATTGGAGCTACTGGATATGGACACAGACAGTATGTCAGAAAGGGAACACAGGCTAACAGTTATCCAGGAAATAGCTAGGTCGGAGAAATCCATGGATGACAAAATGGAATTGATTAGGGTAGAAGTGAAAGCAACCAGGGTTTATGTTAACAATGTTCTCAATGAGTTCCAATCTAATCTAAATTCTCTAAAAGCTACAATAACTGAGGCAGAAGATAGAAGTAGTGATCTGGAGGATAAACAGAGGAAAAAAAATCAGGAGGAAGCCTGGAACAAACTTCTTAGAAGCCACAAAAACATAATTAAGAAAATAATTTATGATTGTCTCTCTCTGATTGAGTTATTTCGCTCAGCATAATCTCTTCCAGTTCCATCGATGTTGCTACAAAAGTTGGGTATTCATCCTTTCTGAGGGAGGCATAATACTCCATAGTTTATATGGACCACATCTTCTTTATCCATTTATCAGTTGAAGGGCATCTTGGTTCTTTCCACAGTTTGGCGACTGTGGCCATTGCTGCTATGAACATTGGGGTACAGATGGTCCTTCTTTTCACTACATCTGCATCTTTGGCATAAATACCCAGGAGTGCAATTGCAGGGTCATAGGGAGGCTCTATTTTTAATTTCTTGAGGGACCTCCACACTGTTCTCCAAAGAGGCTGCACCAACTTGCATTCCCACCAACAATGGAAGACGGTTCCCCTTTCTCCACATCCCCTCCAACAAATGTTGTTTTCTGTCTTGCTAATTTTGGCCATTCTAAATGGTGTAAGGTGATATCTCAATGTTGTTTTAATTTGAATCTCCCTGAGGGCTAGTGATGATGAACATTTTTTCATGTGTCTGATAGCCATTATGCTGAGTGAAATCAGTCAAGCAGAGAAAATCAATTATCATATGATTTCACTTATTGTGGAGCATAACAAATAGCATGGAGGACAAGGGGAATTAGAGAAGAGAAGGGAGTTGGGGGAAATTGGAAGGGGAGGTGAACCATGAGAGACTATGGACTCTGAAAATCAATCTGAGGGGTTTGAAATGGCGGGGGGTGGGAGGTTGGAGGAACCAGGTGGTGGGTATTAGAGAGGGCACAGATTGCATGGAGCACTGGATGTGGTGCAAAAATAATGAATACTGTTATGCTGAAAATAAATAAAAATAAATTTAAAAAAATAATTGATGCCATTAAATGTCCCAACATCAGAACTATTGGAATCCCTGAGGTGAAGGAGAAAGAAAGAAGACTAGAATATATAGTGAAACAAATTCTCCATGAAAAATTTCCCACTCTCACGAATGGAACAAGGGTTCCTCTACTAGTAGTAGAAAGGTCTGCCCCAGGATCATAGAATCTACAAAGACCTTGAGGCACCTAATAGTGAAAATGATGAATCACAATTGTAGACAGGAGCTCTTGAAAGAAGCTAGGGCAACGAAATTCCTTATGTACAGAGGGCTAACAATACGTATTCAGGGAAATAAATGATAAGAACATGCCACCAAGAATACTTTATCCATCATGACTGACATTCAAAATGGATGGAGAGATAAAGAGTTTCTAAGACCAGAAATGCTTAAAAAAGTATGTGACCACCAAGCTGACACTGCAGGAAATATTAAGGGGTATTCTATAAAAGAGGAAAAATTCAAAGAATATCATTGAACAGAAATATATGGAGACAATGTACAGAAACAAAGACTTCAATGGTAACATGATGTCAATAAAAACATATCAATTATCACTCTCAATGTGAATGGCTTAAATGTACCCATAAAAAAGCACAGGGTTGAAGATTGGATAAAACGACAGGACACATCCATATGTTGTCTACAAGAGACCCATTTTGAACCTAAGGAGAGACTGAAATTGAAAGGATGGAGAAGCATTTTTCATGCCAATGGCCCTCAAAAGAAAGCTGAGGTAGCAATTATCATATGAGATAAATTAGATTTTAAACTAAAGACTGTAGTCAGAGATAGAGAAGGACACTACATCATTCTTAAAGGGTCTATTCACCAAGAATATCTAACAATGGTAAATATTTATGTCCCAATATTGGGAATAGCCAACAACAGACAACTGCTAATGAAGAGAAAGAGTCATATTGATATGAATACATTAATAGTAAGGCATCTTAAAACTCTCAGTAATAGATCATTGAAGTAGAAAATCAATAAAGAAATAAGAGCATTGAATGACACATTGGACAAGAAGGAACTCATAGATATATTCAGATTATTCCTCCCTAAAACAACATAATACTCATTCTTCTCGAGTTCACATGGAACCTTCTCCAGAATAGACCACATATTGAGTCACGAATAATGACTCAACTGATACCAAAAGATTGAGACAATTCCTCGACATTCTCAGATCACAATGCTTTGAAACTGGAGCTAAACCACAAGGGAAAGATTGGAAGGAAATCAAACACCTGGAAGCTAAAGACCACCTTGCTTAAGAATGCTTGGATAAACCAATAAATCAAAGAAGAACTTGAACAATTCATGAAAAATGATGAGAATGCAGACATATCGGTACAAAACCTATGGGATACAGCAAAGGTGTTCCTAAAGAGGAAAGACATAGCCATGCAAGCCCCCCTTAAAAAAATTGAAAAATCCAGATTACCCAGCTGTCATTGCTCCTTAAAGAACTGGACAATAAACAACAAATTAAACCAACTCCACACACAAGAAGGGAAATAGTCAAGTTCAGAGAAAAGATCAATGAAATAGAAACCAGAGATACAGTAGAATGTATCAATGAAGCTAGAAGCTGGTTTTTTGAAAGAATCAATAAGATGCATGAACCACTGGCCAAACTAATCCAAAAGAAAAGAGAGAAGGCCATATTAATAAAATTATTAATAAAAAGGGCTAGACCACAACTAACACCAAGGAAATAGAAACAATCATCGGAAATTATTATCAACAGATATACACCAATAAGTAAAGCAACCTAGATGAAATAGATGCATTGCTGGTCAACTATAAACTCCCAAAATTGAACCAGGAATAAATTGACAACCTGAATAGACCAATATCTAGTAACGAGATTGAAGCAGTGAACAAAAACCTCCCAAAAAAAAAACAAGAGCCCAGGACCTGATGGATTCCCTGGGGAATTCTACCAAACTTTCAAAGGAAAAATAATGCATATTCTCATGAAGGTGTTTCAAAATATTGAAGCAGAAGGAAAATTTCCAGACTCTTAATGAAGCCAGCATTACCCTTATCTGCAAACTAGGCAAAGACCCTACAAAAAAGGAGAATTTCAGACCAATATCACTGATGAATATGGATGCTGATTCTCAATAAGATCCTAGAAAACAGGATCCAACAGCACATTAAAAAGATTATCTACCATGACCAGGTGAGATTCATCTCACCTGGGATACAAGGATGGTTTAATATTCGCAAATCAGTCAATGTGAAAGAACAAGTCAATAAGAGAAGAGAGAAGAACCACATGGTCCTCTCAATCAATGCAGAAAAAGCATTTGACAAAATCCAGAATCCGTTCCTGATTAAATGCTTCAAAATATAGGGATACAGGGAACATTCTTCAACTCCATAAAATCTATCCATGAAAAACCCACAGCAAATATATTCAATGGAAAAAGCTCACAGCCTTCCCATTGAGACCAGGAACACGACAAGGAAGCCCACTCTCACCACTCTTGTTCAACATAGTATTAGAAGTCCTAGCAACAGCAATCAGAAAACAAAGTGAAATAAAAGCTATCCAAATTGGCAATGAAGAAGTCAAACTCTCTCTCTCTTAGCAGATGACATGATACTTTATATGAAAAACCCAAAAGGCTCCACCCCCAAAATGCTAGAACTCATACAGCAATTCAAGAATGTGGCAGGATACAAAAAGCAATTTACAGAAATCAGAGGCTTTCTTATACATTAACAATGAAAATACAGAAAGGGAAATTAGAGAATCAATTCCATTTACTATAGCACCAAGAACCATAAGATACCTGGGAATAAACCCAACCAAAGAGGCAAAGGATCTGTACTTGAGGAACTACAGAATACTCATGAAAGTAATTGAAGAAGACACAGAAAGATGGAAGACCATTCCATGCTCTTGGATTGGAAGAATAAACATTGTAAAATGTCTATACTTCCTAGAACAATCTATACTTTTAAAGAGATTATGATCAAAATTCCACCAGTATTTTTTCAAAGAACAGGACCAAACAATCTTAAAATTTGTGTGGAATCAGAAGAGACCTCGAATTGCTAAGAAAACATTGAAAAAGTACAACAAAACTGGGGACATCACGTGGCCTGATTTCAAGCTTTACTACAAAGTTGCGATCACCAAGACAACATTGTACTATTATAAAAACAGACACATAGACCAGTGGAACAGAGTACAGAGCCCAGATATGGACCCTCAACTCTATGGGCAAATAATCTTTGACAAAACATGAAAAATATATACAGTGGAATAAATACGGTCTCTTCAATAATGGTGCTGGGAAAACTGGGCAGCTATATGTAGAAGAATAAAACTAGACCATTCTCTTACACCGCACACAAAGATAATCTCAAAATGGATTAAAGATCTCAATGTGAGACAGGAATCAATCAGAATCCTAGAGGAGAACATAGATAGTAACCTCTTCGATATCAGCCACCACAAATTCTTTCAAGATATGTCTCCAAAGGCAAAGGAAACAAAAGCAAAGATAAACTTTTGGGACTTCATCAAAATCAAAAGCTTCTGCATAGCAAAGGAAACAGTCAAGAAAACAAAGAGGCAACTCATGGAATGGGAGAAGATATTTGCAAATGACAGTACAAACAAAAGGTTGATATCCAGGATCTATAAAGAACTCCTCAAACCCAACACACACAAATCAGATGATCATATCAAAAAATGGGCAGAAGACATGACCAGACAGTTCTCCAATGGAGATATACAAATTGCTTACAGACATATAAAAAAATGTTCATCATCACTAGCCATCAGGGAAATTCAAATCAAAACCACATTGTGATACAACCTTACACCAGTTAAAATGGCCAAAATTAACAAGACAGTGAACAACGTGTGTTGAAGAGGATGTAGCAAAAGGAGAGCCCTCTTACACTGTTGTTGGGAATGCAAGTTGGTGCAGCCACTTTGGAGAACAGTGTGGAGGTTCCTCAAGAAATTAAAAAGAGAGCTTCCCTATGACCCTGCAATTGCACTACTGGGTATTTACCCCAAAGATTCAGATGTATTGAAAAGAAGGGCCATCTGTACCCCAATGTTCATAGCAGCAATGGCCACAGTTACCAAACTGTCAAAAGAACCAAGATCCCTTTCAATGGACTAATGGGTAAGGAAGATGTGGTCCATATACACTATGGAGTATTATGCCTCTATCAGAAAGTATGAATAATAACTTCTGTGTCAGCATGGACGGGACTGGAAGAGGTTATTCTGAGTGCGATAAGTGAAGCAGAGAGAATCAATTATCATATGGTTTCACTTACTTGTGGAGCATAAGGAAACACGCAGGACATGGGGAGATGGAGAGTAGAAGGGATTTGGGGAAATTGGAGGGGGAGGAAAACCAGGAGAGACTGTGGGATCTGAGAAAGAAACTGAAGGTTTTGTATGGGTGAGAGGTGGAAGGTTTGATGAGTCTAGTTTTGGATATTACAGAGTGCACGAACTGCATAGAGTACTGGGTGTGTTGCATAAGCAACGAATTGTGGAACACTGAAAAAGAATAAAATAATGTATGCATAAACAAACAATCAAATAAGTAAGTAAAAAATAAATAAATAAGAGAAATTATTACCATCAACCTAATGTCAACAATTCAAACATCCTGTAAAAATGGATGCCTTCCTTGAAAGTTACAAACTACCGAGACTGAAATAGGAAGAAACATACAAGCTGAATATACAAATAAGCATCAAGGAAATTGATGCCCTAATCAGCTGGTGTAGTAGGACCATCTGGGGGTGCTCCCAAACACCAGGGGTTCTCAGGAACCATGGAGCCCATGGTCCAGAGCAATGATTGGCTGAAGGCTGTCTTCTCTCAAGAGTTTTCATCTCCATGCTCTGTGAACTCTTTCCTGACACAAACACAGTAAGTAATTTGGAAAAGTTGTTGAAACACAGAAGTGCCTTCCTTTCTTGGAATCAATCATCATACGAAAATTCAAAAATTTGCAAAGTGCGAAGTATTTGGAAAATTTTAACTGTATGATATTGACAATAATTTTGAGATTAGAAATACAATCATTGGGGCACCCGGGTGGCTCAGTTGGTTAAGTGGCTGCCTTCAGCTCAGGTCATGATTCATGGTCCTGGGATCGAGCCCCACATCGGGCTCCCTGCTCAGCAGAGAGCCTGCTTCTCTCTCTCCCCCTCTCCCTGCTGCTCTGCTTACTTGTGCTCTCTCTCTATCTCTCTGTCAAATAAACAAATAAAATTTTTAAAAAAGAAACACTATCATCTCCACTTTATAGATGAATTTCCCTAAATAACAGCATCCATTGTTTTCTCAGTGATTCTGAGTTTTATTGCTTACTAATTACTCTACCAATTTATTTTTATTGAGACTTCCATGGATGAGTATAAAAAGATCAATTGTAAATTATCTTTTTGGTTGTTGAAAAATGCAGTGTTTCCATCATCTCTTTGATTCTCCAGATAGGATTCTCAGTGTCTCCATGTTTCTGAGACAGAAAAAGGTGGTATTGACCCATCTATTTGGGAATCATGAATCTGAGGAAGACTGCAAACTTCACTACATATGGCCACCCTTGACCTGGAGGTGGTGCAGGGGAACTGGCACGTCCCATGGTGGGGAGCACAGGCCCAGACACAGGCTCACTCTCACCTGTTGTGTGCTCTTGGACATTCAAAGCCCACCTGTTATCCAGTGTGTAATGATCCACCTGTATAAATGGTGATTAATTGGCACCTTTCTCACATGATTGGAGGATGTAAGTGGAAATAAAAAATATAATGGTTGCTATGTAATGACAATATCAAAATTGAATAATGAGAAAGACAATGTTGTGAAAGATATCATGTCTATAAAATTCTGCCAGGATCCTCACACCTACTTGGAGTGTCTGACGTCTTGAGGATGTTTCTTGCCAAATTTCCTTTATAGTGAGACGTCATGCAAATAAGACCCACCCTCTGATAATTAAAACAGCCCTGGCCAGATCTTGCAGCTGGGAGAGGAGCCCCAGCCCTGGTATTCTCAGGTTTTCCATTCACTGTTAAGGACAGAACACAGAAAACTCACTATGGAGTTTGTGCTCAGCTGGCTTTTCCTTGTTTCAGTTTTAAAAGGTAATTCGTGGAGAACAAGAGACATTGAGTATGAGAATGGATAGGATGGAGATAACTGTGGTATTTGACAATTTTCTAACTAGGATGTCTTGTGTCCGCAGGTGCCCAGTGTGAGATGCAGTTGGTGGAGTCTGGGGGAGACTTGGTGAAGCCTGGGGGTTCTCTGAGACTCTCCTGTGAAGCCTCTGGTTTCACCTTCAGTGGCTATGGAATGAGCTGGGTCCGCCAGGCACCGGGAAAGCGGATAGAGGTGGTCTCAAATATTGATGCTGGTGGAGGTAGCACAAGCTACACAGACTCTGTGAAGGGCCGATTCACCATCTCCAGAGACAATGCAAAGAACACGCTGTATCTGCAGATGAACAGCCTGAGAACCGAGGACACAGCCATGTATTTCTGTGCAAAAGGCACTGTGAAGGGACTCCAATGTGAGCCCAGACACAAACCTCATGGTAGGACGGGATCCGATCACACCAGGGGGTGCACACTACTCACCTTTCTGTTTTAAGCACCAGAAGCAGCTGTAGATGGAGGTTATGGGCAGGTTTCCTGTCAGGGTCCGGTGTTTCCTCTCTATTTACAATGTTTCCCCCAGGGAACATCCCTGGACATGTGATTCCATGCTAACCCCTTCCCTCTCTGACTTAAAAAATAAATAAATATATAAAAGTTGGAGAACAAATGTATTAACAAGAACAAAATTCTGTGTCACTTGCACTTGCTTGTTCCTGTCCCCCTAAATATCAATGATTTTCAAGCATCTCCATGCACATCATCTGACTATTTTCAGAATTCCCAGGTACAATCACTATGCATCAAGGGAGCACCCAGCTAAACATTCAAGCTTGCTAGTAACAGCCTAAAGTACATGCAGGATATGAGGCTACGGAGGCATAAACAACCCAAAGAAGGGAAGTAATATCCCTGTGTGTCATTGCCTAGAATCATTCTCACAGCATCAATATTATTGAAACACTGGCAAAGCAGAGAGAAACCCACCAGGACATGGTGTGGATGTGGAGTCTAAAGACCACAAAGAGACACACACAGACGACACAGGCACGAGAACATAAAACCTTCACCACCTTCTCCACTATGTCTTCTGAAAACAAGGAAGGCCTATTATCAAGCCATAAATTCTTCATGAGTCAGGGAAGGACACTGTTTCACTGTGTGTGATGTGGGTCAGTGGCAGGGATGGGGTCATGCTCATTGGAGGCCCTTCTGTAGAGCCAATCTCCCACCTTCATCAAAGGAGGGAGAACTCAGGGGTTTTTGTTGGTTTTCCCATATGTGAGGTGGGAGGAGAAGAGTGAGGAATGAAGATCAAGGAACTTGCAGGCAATAATCCAAGGATACTTCGTGATGACTGACTCCACTAAACGAGGATGAAAACTAGGAGAATAAACTAGAGAGATTGCTGTTCTAAGTAGACAATGGGACAAATCCTTGGAAAATAAGAAGAATTTCATAGGGAAGCAGCCCAAGTTATACAATCAAAGTAGAAGTGGACAGGGGTCTTATCCAGTGTCCCAGGTGGAAGCTGTCCACTCCATAAGGTCACCATATGGTTCTGAAGATTATGTGTTCACTATGTGCATGTAAACACCAGCTTCTGCTGGATCCATGAGAATCTTTAAGTAGACCTACAGGATGGAAGGGACCTTTCACCTGCAGGAAATAGCTAATTGATCCTTCAATTGCTGACATCAGCTCATTGTGTGTGACCTTACTATCTCTAGGTAGAAACCTAGATGTCAATATGATGGGGAAACTAGGTGAGACCTTATATCAGGAGGGTGCAGACTCATTATGAGATTGATGTCCTTATACACCAGTACTGGGAATCTTCCCTGCACTCTGAACCCATGTGAGGTGACCGTGAAAGGACAGCTTAGTATGTGGGTGCTCTCCAGACAACAAATATGTCTGTCCCTGATGTGGGACTTCCCAGAATCCAGAACTGTATAAAATCAGTGTCTGTTGTTTAAAACCAACCAGTTCGTGTACATTGTTATAGCAGCTTGAATAAAGACATAAATGACACATAAACCTAAGCATGGATGCTCTAGAGTCTCTCTGCTGTGTTTGTTCTGAAAAGTACATGATAAGGTCCTCCAATAGGGACAAGTGTAGATTTCTCACATATTCCCTCCTGAATGTAGAACTAACCAGTTGACTATCCTAGGACTCTGTGAAAAAGACACAGTGCACACTGAAGAAGAACTTTTACATAGGGGAATCACAGTTTTGGAGAAAGTGTGAAACTTCATTGAAGGATGCGATTTTTCCACACTTTCCAGAAGATGTGGACATGATAAGTCTATGGGATTTGAGTCTGAGCATCTCCTTACAGAGTGGTGTTGTACTGTGATTCTCCATCAGATTGAAAGAGTAGATTCCACTGGCCATGTTTGTTACTGGAAACCATCAACATACCTGTTGAAATTTACTCATTTTATTAGTGTGGAATCCTTTTTTTAATGGGTTACTGCACTAACCATGGAATATGTCCTAGGCTCAAACCAGACATTGTGGCAATGTGCACAAAAATCACAGACTCCCATTAGCCACACATGCATGTTGTTTGGTTCCTGGGGATGAGCACCCCTAGAAAACCATCCACACCGACATAAACATAAGAATAACTGTTAAATTTCCTTCTCTGTGAGCCGTGATGTCAGCTGCTCTCCATGCAGGTTCACACACACCCTGGAGTCAGAGTGGACACTCACCTCTGTCTGTGCAGATTAAGTTCCAGAGAACACCTAGTGAGTATGAGACTCCCCTGTGGACCTGGAGGTCAAGATGGTCTCCTCCCCTCTGCAGTCCGACAGCAGGTAAGCCCAGTCTTCCAGGACCTAGCACAGGGTCTAGATGTGTCATCATAATTGGAAATTCCAACATTTCACGGTCTCCAATCCACTCATCATGTGGTACTTTATTTATTATTAAATATACACTAACAATCTACAGGGAGCCAGGAGACAAGATGCTGTAACCATGGCTCTGTTCATGAAGACACAGTGATAAGGGCTTTAACGAGAGATTTTTAAATCACTCAGAGCAGTGATGAGTACACAGGTTAAAGGGTTTGACCCACCTCTGTTACAGAGGTGTTAAGTGTCATTGCAGAACCAGAGAAGGTGTTAATGTGTAAATGTGTCACTCAGAGACAAGGGTTCACCCAGAAAACTACAGGGAGGTGACACTGATTGCAGCAATGACAAATGTAACAGCCCTGCCATCCTACTAGCTACTCTACACACGAACGCACCTGGTGGCGAAGCTGCTTCAGAGGGTTGAAGTCCATTCATAATACGTGAGTCAGTGGAGCAGTGGAGCAGCTCTGACTTACCAGATGCAGTGTAATAACCAGCATTGACAAATTTCAACAGGATTTGTACACGTAGCTGCTCTCCCCAAACTTGTACATGCAGGACTTGAACCATGAAAGGATAGAGGAAGGAGTAGTACAAAGAGGCTCCCCAGCAGTGTGGAGCTCCCAGTTTGTGCTGGGGTTTCATAAATGCTGAAGTTGCATAGGGCACTTGGTATTAGATTGTTATTATGTTTTATGGTTTTGTTTCCACCTGTAGATGATCATGTCCTCTCTTTGAAAGGCCTTTGCTGTATTGGGTGTGACTCTCTTCCTGGCTCCATTGCCAAGCTGGAGTTGTCTGGGTAGTAGCAGTGAAATGTGTCTGTGCTGTGGCCAAGCGAGAGTCCAGATCCCTCTAGAAATCCCATTTCTGTTCCCTGACTGGCACTGTGATCCCTTTGAGCTCTCCCATATAGAATCTACTTCTGCTCTTTCCAGGTGACAATCGTTAATGTGGGGGAAGGGGTGGGACCACAAGGATGCTCTGACTTGATGACCCCACCTTAGCTTCCAGCGTTCACTAGGAATCCAGGTCTGGGAAAGGCTTGAACATGCCCTGCTCCTCTGCTAGAGATCCAAGTCCATGTATTCTTGCCTGTCTCCGGGTACACAGTCATTTCTGTTCTTCCCCTTGGTTCCCTCCCGCAACTCCACTTGTCCCTGGGTGTCCTCAGCTTTGTTTTCCAACCCTCCCCTGAAGACTAGGGCTTTCATTCCAGGTAAAAACCATGTTTGGTCCTCAACTGAGCACCAGTGGTGACATCAGTTCCTCTCCAGGACCCTACAAGGTTCCACCTGTGACCCCAAGATGCCACTTCTGAGGGTTTTCCTCTACAGATAAAGTCTTTATTTCTGTGGTGGACACAGGGGTCATGGGTCTCCATGCATTCCTGCTCTGAGTCATCTTCCTCCAATTCTTCCACAACCACTGGGAGGTGTTTTTGGATTTGTCCCCATCTCACACAAAAAAGCATGAATTATTGATGTGGTCCTTGAGAACTTCAAAATATATCACTATAGCACACTCAATGTCAAGAAACCCATTACATAGTCTAGTTAAATCTTGTGACAGTTTATTTGCCATCAGTAGTCTGTGTCCACAATACGCTAAGATGGTGGTTCACGATCCCCCCTAAGCACTTGTCTCTCCCCAGATTTTAATTTCATTATTTGTCTCATGACCACAATTATTGGATAGACTTATTAAAATTTGTTGATCTACAGCTTGTCCTATTTTCTTAGCTCTTGCAGCTCCAATCTGAGGCATGACGTATCATAATACAAAAACCTGGGAACGATCCCAAGCCCAATCACCAGCTTAAAAATGGACACATTGTGCTCTATGTTATCTTTGAAATGTTGCCCATCATTAAAAGAATAGTTTTTTGCAGCTTCCTGATGGTGCATAGGAGAAGAATGAGCCACAAGCAAGTCAGCTGCAAGAGAATGGTACCAGGGAGCAACAGTAGAAATGACTGTCGCCCTGAACAACTCCTCAGTCTCGTATTTATTAGAAAGTAGGTAACAACCAACAAAGAAGATGGAATAGGTTACACATTGACCATAAGTCTTGTAGATAAGTCAGAAGAAAGGAGAAATATGTCTGGTCACATAATACATGACCTTTAGTGACCAAGCCCAAAGAAAAGGATTGTTTGACTAACTGCAATTACTCTCTGGGGTAGGGGACATAACGGAAAAATGTAGCAGGCAATGTATGACCCGCTCCAGTACATGTTTTCCTTAAAGCTGCATCTAAGCATGCTTAATGGCTAGTAAAATTTCTCATGGGTCATATTTTAAGCAGTATGTTTTGCTGGGGGACAGCTACAGTTCATCGTACACACAGAACCATGGTGGTAATGTCAAGTATTTGGTTCAGCAACAGAAACCCTAAAATGAAACTATATATAACACAATTACACAATTACATACTGTAGAAAATGAATGCTAGTCTAAAGGACCATAAGGAAGATCAATTGCTAGGTGGGGACAGGGTGAAGAAGGAAAGGGGAAGGAGGAATTACAAGTGAAGTACAGGAAGGTTTAGGGAGAATTGATTTGGATATTCTGGATATTGCTGATTCTGACAGCAGGGTTTACCATATCACACAGTCCACACACGTGCATTTCATCCTGTGTCAAGTACAGACATCACAGCTATTACAGATAATCCCAGAGATGATTTGGGAGGAATGTAGAGATAGTGAAATGTTAGAGACTTAAAAATAGAACTGCACAAACACTAATTCTCTCTATTTTTAGGGAAAATCTAAAATGCAATCATACTTGCTCTGTGAACTGTTCTTCCTGTTCACATACTCCAAGCTGAATATATACTCAGAGGACATGAAAATAGAGCCTGCACTCTGCTGATTAAAGCAGCCTAAACCTACCCCTGCAGCTGGGAGAGGAGCCCCAGCCACCATATTTCCAGATGTTTCCATTAGATATTCTAATCAGGAGAGAATAAAGAAAACTCACCATGGAGTTTGTGATTGGCTGGATTATCCTTATTACTCTTTTAAAAGGTAATTTACAGAAAATAAGAGACCTTGAGTGTGATAGTGGATATGAATGAGAGAAATACTAGCTGTGTGATAGTGTCCTGATGAGGATGTCTTGTGTCTGCAGGTGTCCAGTGTGAGGTGCAGCTGGTGGAGACCGGGGGAGGCCTGGTGAAGTCTGGGGGTTCCCTGAGCCTCTCTTGTGCAGCCTCTGGATTCACCTTCAGTAATAATGACATGTACTGGGTCCAACAGCCTCCAGGGAAGGGGCTGCAGTGGGTTGCATATATTGGCAGTGGTGGTAGTTACACACACTATACAGAGACAATGGCAAGAGCACGCTCTATTTGCAGATGAACAGTCTGAGAGCCGAGGACACAACCGTGTATTACTGTGCAAGAGATACAGTGAGGGGACATCAGTGTGATCCCAGACACAAACCTCACAGTAGGAAGGATATGGACCACCAGGGGGTGCATGCTACTCATCAATTCTATCTTTAGCCCTAGGAGCAGATACAGATATTGGTTATGAGCAGGTTTCCTCTCAGAATCTCGTGCTTCCTCTCTCTTTGTAGTTGTTTCCCTCAGGGAACCTCTCTGGACACATGGTTATGTGCTTACCTATTCATTCTCAGACATAAAAAAAAAAAAGAAAAGTTGAAGAACTACTATAGTAACAAGTGCAGAAGTCAGTGTCACTTGCACTTGTTTGTTCCTGGCCCTAAACTGGAATGAATTATGAATGTCTCCATGCACATCACCCAGCAGAACACACTGTGCATCATAGGAACATCTAGCTCAAAGTGCAAGGTTGCCAAAAGTGGAATAACATGCATGCCGGACAGGAGGCTACAAGGGAATCAACAAACCAAAGCAAGAGATGAAATGTCTCAGATGGGGTTCACTGTCTTGAACCATGTTCACAGCAATGTTAATAGCACCGTGGGAAACTGATGGACTCCCACCAGGACATGGTGTGGATGTGGAGTCAAAGATCACACACACACATGTGTACACACACACACACACACACACTCACACAAGAGTATAAAACCATCATCACCTTCACAGTCATGTCTTTCAAGATAAGGGTTGTCTCTCAGCAAGACATAAATCCATAGAAGGAGTCAGTGAAGGACAGTGAAGGACTTTGTACTGTGGGTCAGTGGTGGGGATGGGGTCCTGTTCATGAGAGGGGCTTTTGTGGAGTCAGACTCCCATCTGCATGAAAAGAGGGAGAACAGGTGATTTCTTGTTAGATTTTTCATCTGTGAGGCAGAAAGAAAAGAGAGAGGAATGAAGGTCAAGGACCTAGAAGGCACTAATTTCACTAAACATGTGTGAAACTGAAAGAATAAAAGAGGAAACTAACCATTCTAAGTATAAAATAGTACGAATCCTTGGAAAATTAGAATAATACATAGAAGCACCACAGTAAAAAATAATGATAGAAGTAGACTGATCTCTACCCAGTGTCTGCAGGGGGAGGTGTCCACTCCCCAAGGTCACCAGGTGGTTCTGAAAGTCTTGTGTTCCCTGTGTGCACACAGAGTCCAGAAGCTTCTACTATATCCATGAGAATCCTCAGGTTGAGATGCTGGATTGGAGGGGCCTTCCACCTTCAGGGAATAACTAACTGATCCTTTAGTTGTTGCTGTCAGCTCAATATGTGTGACCTCTACCATCACAGGTAATCCTAATGACAATGTGACGGGATGATGATGAGGAAGAGGGGTCTCAGGGAAGCACTTAGGTCAGGAGACAGCAATATCATGATGGTATTAGAGCCTTTACACACCAGGACTGGGAAAGACCTTTGCCTCCTGGTCCCGTGTGAGGTGACAGGGAAAGGACACTCTAAGATATGTAGGATCTCCAGTCACCAAATCTGTCTACACCTTGACACTCGACTTCCAAGACTACAGAAGAGAATGTGGGAAATAAGTGTGTGTTGTTTTAAGTCACTCAGTCTTTGTACCTTGTTACAGCAGCTGGAACAGATGAAGACATTAGTGACACATGAACCCAAGCACTGATGCTCTGGAGTTTCTCTGCTGCTTTTGTTGTGAAAAGTACCTGATAAGTTCTTTCAGTGAGATTCAGAGTGGGCTTGTCACATGTTCCCTCCCACAGACAGGACTAACCAGTTGACTATCCTAGGGCTCTGTGAAATAATGCAGTGGACACGCACAAGGAGAACCTTGGTACAAGGGAGTCAGGGTTTCCTAGAATTTCTGGAACTTGCATTTAAGGGTGACGATTTTTCAAACTTTCCAGAAGATGACTCTGTGGGATTTGATTCAGATCATCACATAACAGAGTTGTGCTGTACTGAAAGCCTTAAAGGTTAAGCTTTTTTGTTCCCTAGTTCCTTTCAGGACTCTTTCCTTCTCTGTGTTGTATTTTATGAGTTTGACTATGATATGCTTTAGAGATCACCAGCATTTGTTGAATCTAGCAAGAGTTGCCTGTAATTCCTGGATTTTGATGTCTGTGTCCTTCTGCATATTACAGAACTTTTCAGCTACTATCTTACAGAATAAACCTAATCCCTCCTTTTCTCTCTGTCCATCTCCAGAGATGCTTATGATCCAAAATTATTATGTTTTAAAAAGTCCCCGAGTTCCCTAAGTCTACCTTTGTGGTCCATTATTTTGGATTCCATCATCTTTTCAGTCATTATTTTCTATAATTTTGTCTTGTATACCACAAATTGGCTCCTCTCCATCCATCCTTATCTTTTATGGCCCCCACTTGGGATTGTATCTTGGTTTTAGAGCTTGTTTTATTTTTTTAATTAATTTATTTATTTTCAGGAAAAACAGTATTCATTATTTTTTCACCACACCCAGTGCTCCATGTAATCCATGCCCTCTATAATACCCACCACCTGGTACCCTGATGTCCCACCCCCTGTCACTTCAAACCCCTCAGATTGTTTTTCAGAGTCCATAGTCTCTCGTGATTCACCTCCCCTTCCAATTTACCCCAACTCCCTTCTCCTCTCTAACACCCCTTGTCCTCCATATTTGTTATGCTCCACAAGTAAGTGAAACTATATGATAATTGACTCTCTCTGCTTGATTTATTTCACTCAGCATAATCTCTTCCAGTCCCATCCATGTTGCTACAAAAGTTGGGTATTCATCCTTTCTGATGGAGGCATAACACTCCATAGTGTATATGGACCACATCATCCTTATCCATTCTTCAGTTGAAGGGCATCTTGATTCTTTCCATAGTTTGGCGACCATGGCCATTGCTGCTATAAACATTTGGGTACAGATGGCCCTTCTTTTCACAACATCTCCATCTTTGGGTTAAATACCCAGGAGTGCAATTGCAGGGTCATAGGGAAGTTCTATTTTTAATTTCTTGAGGAATCTCCACACTGTTCTCCAAAGAGGCTGCACCAACTTGCATTCCCACCAACAGTGGAAGAGGGTTCCCCTTTCTCCACATCCTCTCCAACACATGTTGTTTCCTGTTTTGTTAATTTTAACCATTCTGTTTGTTTTTAATTTGTACCTGATTCAATTTTAGTTCATGTATCACTGCAGTAAGCGATTCTTATTGTCTTCTAACCTTTTTTCAAGGCCAGCTAGTATACTTAAAATCACCACTTTAAATTCTAGTACAGACTTCATATTTATGTTTTTATTGATTAAAAATCTGGGAATGAAATCTACATCTGACTCATTCTTTTATGGTGAATTTTTCCATTCTCTCATTTTTTTTCAATATCTTCTTTTTTCAAATTTTATTTTATTTTTTCGGTGCTCCAATTATCATTGTTTATGCACAACACCCAGGGCTCCATGCAATATGTGCCCTCCAGAATGTCCCCCACCAAGCTCACCTAACCCTCACTACCCCCTACTCCAAAACCCTCAGTTTCTTTCTCAGAGTCCAGTTTCTCAGGATTCATCTCACCCTCAATTTTGCCCAATTCTGTTCTCCTCTCCTTCTCTAAAAATCCTCCATGTTATTCTTTATACTCCACAAGTAAGTGAAACCAAACAATGACTCTCTCTGTTTGACTTATTTCCCTCAGCATAATCTCCTCTTGACGTGTCCATGTTGATGCATAAGTCGGATATTTATCCTTTATGATGGAGGCATAATACTCCATTGTATATATGGAGCAAATCTTTATCCACTCATCTGTTAATGGGCATCTTGACTCTTTCCACAATTTCGCAAATGTGGCCATTGCTGCTATGAACATTGGGGTAAAGATGGTCCTTCTTTTCACGACATCTGTATCTTTGGCGTAAATACCCAGTAGTGCAAGTTCAGGGTCATAGGGAAGCTCTGTATTTAATTTCTTAAGGAACCTCCACAATGTTTTCCAAAGTGGCTGCACCAACTTGCATTCCCACCAACAGTGTAAGAAGGTTCCCCTTTCTACACACCCTCTCCAAAACAAGTTGTTTACTGTCTTGTTAATATTAGCCAATCTAACTGGTGTAAAGTGGTATCTCAATATGGTTTTTATATGAATCTCCCTGATGGCTAAGGGTGATGAACATTTTTTCAGATGTGTGTTAGCCATTTGTATGTCTTCAGTGTAGAAGTGTCTGTTCATCCGTTCATTTTTTTTTTTTTTTCTGGAGAATAAAATAAGATGAGGAGAATAAATTAAGACAAATAAATTGAGGATTTGTCATAATGAATGCTTCTTAAATAGAATATAGATCACACAAAAATATATATCAATGAAAAAATTAAAAATAGAAAAAAATAAGAATGCATATTTATAAAAATTAAACCTAAAAAATAAGGAGGAAGTAATAGAAAACATAAAGAAAGATAAATCAGAAAATAAATCAAAAAGCATGGAGGACATGGGGAGTTAGAGAGAAGGGGGTTGGAGTAAATTGGAAGGGGAGGTGAATCATGAGAGACTATGGACTCTGAAAAACAATCTGAGGGGTTTGAAGTGGCGGGGCTGGGTGGAAGGTCTGGGTACCAGGTGGAGGATATTATAGAGGGTACAGATTGCATGGAGCACTGGGTGTGGTGAAAAAATAATACTGTTATGCTGAAAATAAATAAATGAAAAAAAGAAAAGAAATCAAAAATAAAAATAAAAAACTCAAGAATAAAAAGGATGAAAGCTAAGCCTACTTCCCTGGGAACTGAAAGTGTGCCACATTCTATGATCATTAAACTTGCTGAGATGGAATTGTTCTGAGGATCTTCTGGGGGAGGTGCCTGCTATGATTATTCTCAGGGGTTTTGCCCTCATGGAAAGGCACATCTTGGGAGCAGAGGACAGGGCTTCCTGTAGTTGTGTCTGGCCTCCACTAGGTGCCACTGTTTTGCTTCCTGATGGCACTGATGGGTAGGTTGAATAAGCCATCTTCTCTCTAGGCAGAGGTTGAAATTTCTTTTTTTTTTTTTTTTAAATTTATTTATTTTCAGCATAACAGTATTCATTATTTTTTCACCACACCCAGTGCTCCATGCAATCCGTGCCCTCTATAATACCCACCACCTGGTACCCCGACCTCCTACCCCCCCCCCCGCCAGTTCAAACCCCTCAGATTGTTTTTCAGAGTCCATATTCTCTCATGATTCACCTTCCCTTCCAATTTACCCCCAACCCCTTCTCAGTAACTCCCCATGTCCTCAATGCTTTTTGTTATGCTCCACAAATAAGTGAAACCTTCTATGGATGAATGGATAAGAAGATGTGGCCCATATACACTATGGAGTATTATGCCTCCATCAGAAAGGACGAATACCCAACTTTTGTAGCAACGTGGACGGGACTGGAAGAGATTATGCTGAGTAAAATAAGTCAAGCAGAGAGAGGTTGAAATTTCACATACACCCCACTCTTCAGTGAGCCCTCACAGAACAGCAATCAACCCCTTTCTCTCCAATGTTTCCATCTGAAACCCATGTTCACCCTACCTGTAACCGAGCTGCTGTATCTCAGGCACATGATAGAGTTTCAAAACTTCTAGGGACTCCTATGGTGTGGACCCATGCTATTCCTCCAGGGGAGAGTATTATATCTTTTTCCATTTTCCTACAGGTCTCAGGAAAGACATCCCATGACCAGATTGTGGTTCACCATTTATGGCACGTCAGAGCAGAAAGCCCGCACTTAGACTCACTGTTCAACCGGGTTCCTGGTTCTTTGCCTAGCATCTGTGCATCACAATGGTGCCACATATCCTTCTTGTACCTCAGCAGACCTCAGACCCTGGAATTCTGCCCCACTTTGCCACATCAGCACCTTTATGCCAGCCACATCCCCACAGTAGCACACTTCTAAAAGTTCATATTTTGTGCTCTGCTGCTACAATTCATTTGGGTAGCTTCCAGAAGCAGGCTCCATCCCTGATGTCACCCCCACAGCTTTATCTGTCCCAAGACAACTCTCTGCACCTGTTACATAACAAAAGGAGGTCGGTGTTTTATTTGAAGACTAGTGGGTTTTGTTCTCTCAGACCTCTGATTGTCTTGGCTGCTCAGAATGACTTGATGACTACATAGCTGTGTTCCAGAAATCCAAGCATAGCGACCCCTTCTCCACCATCGTAACTACTCCATCCCACATTTTCTTGTAGCAATTCCTTCCTCTGTATATGCTGAAGCTCAAAGTTGAAATCCAGTGTTTTATTTCAGAATATCCTAATTTATTTCTCTCTTTGCTCTGATCCAGTTGTCTTATGGTTCACTTGCTCTTTGAATGACCAAATTGATTAAATATTATGCAATTATTATATTATTTTGCATTAATGGTTGACATATTTCATCCACCTACATAACCTCCCTCACTAGGAGACTCAGAGAGGAGTGCACCTCCTGGCAGTGAGCCCTGGGCTATGAGAAAGTAGTGAGGGGGCTCCCCAAGGACAAGAATTACAGGAATATTACAAGCACCATTCCATGTCTCCGTGCAGTGAACACAGGTGCATTTTGGATGTCATGGCAAGTTTGCAGTCTTCCTGATGCACATGATGCATTCAGGGATGGAAACTGGGGGATGTGGAGAAGAACAGATGTCCTGAACTCATGCAGCAAGGTCAAAGAGTCTGATCTGAGAAAATGAAAACACAGGTATATCAGAGCTGCAACCTGGAGTTGAATTGGAATTGAATTTCCCTGCTGTGTCTATTGTCAACAGTCCTTGTAAATTCTTCTAAGAGGTTGAAGGGCAGCATTTATTATTTATTTATTTATTTACTTACTTACTTATTTACTTATTTACTGCTCTCCCATTATACTGAATTTACTAAGTGGAAGGCAAAGGCCTTGGAACACTGAGAAAAAATATTTGGAAAAAGAAAGTCAAAGAATCATCAAAAACTCACAGTGGACAGGCAGACTGATTTTGTCTGCCTGTCCACTGAGGGGTATGATACATGAATAATTTTTAAATGTCACCACAGCAGAATGCAATATGGTAGAGACTAGAATTGGAGGAAATATTCCTAAATTCATGGCCTCATCAGGTACCATGTCACAGGGAGATTAGGCATGTGCTCTTGAGTCCATTGACCACTACCCATCAGTGCCAGTGGGAGTATATTTGGAGAACAGAGTCCCTGAATCTCTGAGAGATTGTGTAAATTTACTTTAAGGATGCTGTTTTCTCAAGCTTTCCAGGAGACTGTAGGTATGATGATCTTGTGGTATCTGACTCTGAACCACACCGTGCACCATTGTCCCACCAAGACAGCTGTCAGGTGTGAACCTCAGCTATTGGATATAAAAGCTGGTATAACCCAGGATGGAAACACAAATCAATAAGACTTTCATCTGCAGGAAGGAATGGAGGCTTTGCTTCAGGAATGTCTTCACAATGTAGGAAAGGGCACATACAAGAAATAAAACATATGCATGTGCCATGGAGGGTGGACATGGGATTAAGTCATCTACCTGTGTTCTGTGGGCTCCTGAAGACTGTTTTCTCACAATGTTCCACCTTTCAGGTTCCCCAGAAAGTTGCTGCTGAAGATGACACACGAGAAGGAAATATTCTGACTCTCTTTCTGAGTTTCCTTCCAAGTACTGAATCGAGGTTGTAACCAATTTGTCTCAAATTCACACCATGTTACAACAGAACATTTAACTACCAGGCTTTGATAGCACCTAGTGACACCAAAAAGGTGAGAGACTGCAGATTATCTGAAAGAAATGACATCCAGGTTGCCTCCAGTATCTTGATGTAAAATCAATTTTATGGCACTTCCAAATGCCAGGTAACCCCCATCATGGGTGGACATAGTGGCAGCATTCCAAAAGGTGACAGGCAGACCCAAACAGGGACTGGGAGAAGGGAGAGATTCTTCTGAAAATATCTTCAGGAGAATCATGAATGTCCCAAAAGGCCTTCTGTTTCCCTGACCAGAATCGTCTCATTGCCACAGAGACACAGATCCCACATTGGAAATAAGATTGTGCCCACAAGGCTGATATTATTTCCACATAAAATTAGACTCACAAAATCCCTTAATAAAAGGATTTGAATAATATGCTGATTCTTCAATCCATGGCTATAAATGTTACTCCAGATTTCTGCTCCATGGTTACACCCTAGAGTAGTTATTTTGGGCATCAAGCTTTTCAAAATATACCTTAAACGTATTACATAAACATATTGCATATGTCCTTATAGCATCCTCACAGAAACTTCATTTTAATTATGTTTTATTTATATTCCCATAATTGACAATAATCTTTCAAAAACACTTATGTAAAGCAGAATTTTAACAGGGAATAGAAACTCGCATATTGATGTAAAACTGTTCCTCTGCATCTTCTTCAGGTTCATGTTTCTTCTGAAAAGCACATAAATAATACATTTTCTGAGCTCCTCAGCTACATATCTAGGGGGGAAGCAACTTTATTGCAACATCAGATGCTGGAAACTATTCGAACCCCAAATAACTTCTTAAAAAATTAAAATCCTGCTATGTTCATTCTTTGGAAAGGTGCTAATCATTAAAACCAGTAATTCTTTTTTAATGTCTGCATTATATTAATTGTTTCAAAACTACATTGTACTTCAATAGTTTTTACTTAGAAAAGAAAGAAAGAACTGTAAGAACTGAAATCACACCTCTAACAGGAATCTCTACACTTCCCCCAGTACTTTTCCTGTCTCACTTATTCAATGACATCTTATCTTGTGTTCCAGTGGGTTGTCCAGGTCTCCTCTCCATTAAACACTGAATCAAGTCCTGTCTATCAAGCAAATCTCCACGTTGCAGGGACAAACTGTGGAGAACCCCTGGATAGAACAAAACAGCAGTCAAGTTTGCAACAAGCCATCACATAAGAGAAAAGAACCAACCAATAAGAGTGCACAGTCATCTTGCAAGGTTGTTAATAAGAACAACACCATGAGCAAGGGGGAAACCATGGCCAAGTCAAAACAACATTGAAAAACAGAGAGTCCTTCCCAGGAATTGTGGGAATTCTGACAATCTACATATGTGCATGAGCTAGGACCTTTGCAAAAATGGAGCATAGAGTGACAAACATTATTTTTCAGGAAAAGTTATTAAATTCCTATTAAGGACATGTTTATTGCTCAGGACAATTTCAGAATGACCTCCGAGTATTCCAAGACAAGCTTCATCTAGAATACAGCCTGAAGGAACAAGACCTTGACAGTCTCTGGTAGATAAAAATGCAGATTCTGAGCTTCAGGATGAAGGGGAGGTTGCATCATAAATAAAGGTAATCCGAGGTGGTCCTGAGAGAGAGAACCCAATTCTAGGCAGAACATGATGGGGAGACATAGATGGCAAATCAGAAGCAGAAGGACTATGGAAAGCAAGAGGCAAAGGATGACTGTGTCTCAATTCTAAGCTGTTTGCTCTAATGTAAACCCTTGGGACTGTCACACATGACAATGTCATCATGGTTGTGTCTGGAGGGGGTAGTTTGGAATGGAGAGAATGGGGTAGAAATATCCTTCCTATCATACTTATCAATGACACTATTCCCAGCACCCTCAACATAAGGGATGCATTTATTCTCCTACCTGAATCAACCAAAAACAAAAAAAGTTGGCAAAATATATTACAAAAATTAAACCAGATGGAAATACATGAATGACAGTGATGCAACAGAAAACTGTAAATACAAGGTGATGGATGGGGATGAGCATGCTAGAGAGTACAGACAGAAGGGAACAAAACATGGACAGAAGGAGAAACAGTAAAGCCAGAGATAATGAGACACAGTGAAAAAACCCTCCATGAATCCACAAGAGATAAGAGGACTAGAATGGAACTGGCCATCTCACAGGATGAAGGATGGAGACCTAAACTCTGGGGCTGAGAGCTGAGTGCTCCCTTAACTGCCTCTTTCTCTCACTCCATGGCCAATTACTCAGTAAGTCTTACTAGTTACAAGTTCAGGACACACCCAGAAATCAACCAGTTCTCACCCCTTCACTGCTGCCACCCTGACTGGGCTCCTATCAGTTTTCACTTGGCCGCCCTCAAGAATCTCCTCACCTTCCAGATTCCAATCTCCCATATCCCTATCCCACTCCTAACTATTCTCCACACCAGAGGCAGCCAGAGAATCATTTACCATGTGGAGAAAGAGAGGGTTGTTGCTGGTTTGTGGTTTGTCTTCCCTCCTCAAAGGCAAGCCCCATGAAGGCAAGTTCTTTTATTTCTGCTCATTGCTGTATTCACAGAGACCAGGCAAGGCTATACTTTGTGCAGTTAGAACCAAATAAATATTCATTAGTGAATTACACAAACATTTATAGAACAGTACACTAGATTTCTGGGTAAAGAATAAAGGATCTGCATTTTGTATTCATTTGTGGGTTTTCAGAACGGTCGGGGTCTAGAAATCATGTCTCTCTCTCTCTCTTTTTTTTTTTTTTTTTTTTTTTTTGGTCATCATCACTGAGACTACAATGGCCTCTTCATAACATTCACTGCATGAACTAGTGGAAAGAATGTCCGATAGGTTGACTACATTACATGGTGCCAAGAACTGGCCTGGACAGAAAACGGATGCTGTTTTGTTCCCACGTACAAGAGCAGGTACATGTAAAGAGTAGAGGTCTTAAGCAACGGCGAGTCTGCAGGAAAACCACTATTCAACATGGGCTGAAAGAATTCTGCACCAATGACACACAGTGCAGAGGTGACGAAGATAACTCTTGTCTTTGAGGACTAAGAAAAATGTAGGCATCTCTGCTTCTTCTAACTTGTGAACAAGTACCATGGTGGTATACGTACGTGTTCTGAGGGAGATTCACACGGGGAACATTGGGAGCCATGAAGAAGTAAGTGAGCATCTTAGGTAACGAGGCCACGTTGTCAAGGAAGGATTTATGAGAAAGTTTTTACCTGAGCTGAACCAAGGCTTAGTACAATGTCTAGCAGATGAGAAAAAGCACATTGACCAAAAAATGAAGAGATTGTGTAAAGCCTAGCACACATGGTTGCCTTCCCAAGTTGATCCTGGGAAGAAGTTAACAAAACAGGCAAGGACAGGAAACCCTTATAGCACACATTTCTCTAAGAACAGTACTTGTACTTTCCAATGCTCATGGACACTCCTCCTCTGAAACTACCATTTCCCCCTGGAAAGGTGACCAATAAAGGGGCTTAACAGAGTTGAAAATATGGGGAGGCAGAAATCAGAGAAGGGAATCAACTATATAGCTCCCACTCCAGTTTATGGGAGGAGAGATGCATGTGTAGAGCATGGTGTTCCCTGTTACCGTCAGCACATTCAAGGAACAATGTGGGTTCACACCAGCTCTGTCCCAAAGCATGACATGGCTTCTGGGAGGCTCCATGTGAGGCAACACAGTTTTCTTCCTGGTTGTGCAGCTCCTGAAGCATTCCAATTGGAGTTCCACTCCTTTGTTCTAAATGCACTTTGAACAAAGATACAGATAGTATCTAAAAAGAGATCATGTTTTCAGGTAAGCATACTGGTTCTTATATTCTGATTAAAATAGAAAACCAGGAGGGTGACAGAGTGGCAATACATTTGCACTGTTTTGACAGAGATTACATTCTAGTCACAGTTAATACCCACAGTCAAGATCCATGATGGCTCAATGTAAGTAAGTTCTTAAGTTCTTGGAACAGTAGGAGACACGCATGTGTTGAGCTTCCTAATGAGCTTCAGTAATGCATGAAAACAATTCTCAAAAAAAGGAGATTCCACACATATCCAGTACACTCTGTAGCAATGTGGGCAGGTGTGGCTGCAGAAATGGGTTCTCTCCATACAATGGTGACAAGGAAAGAAGGTTCCTAGTTTGAGAAAAAGAGCAGCTGCTGTTCCCATGTGGTGACTGCAGGTCACAGCTGAGGTTAGCAGTGGAACTGAGTGAAGAATATGGGAGTTATGGGCATAGTCAGAGGCTGGCCACTTGACATGACATCCACAGCCTGGTGCCTGAGTGTCGGATTTGTTTGTGCACAGGTTTCTTGTGCAGCAGGACAGCTCCCTTATGCTGTTCTTCCTCATGGTGCCTCACAGCTTCCATGGACAGGTCTTTCTGAGCTTCTAACTCAACCTTCTCTGGTCCACTTCTTGTTGCCTTTAGTTCTCTTCTCCACAGACAGCAGAAACGGTTCCTGAACAACACAGGAGTTCTCTTTTTTAGAACAAAGAACTCCTGGGTCAAGAGGGTGTTTGGATGAGGCTGAAGCAAGTGGCTTCTTTCTGCTCTTTCAGATCTTCCTCCAGCTGGTGCTTCCAACTCATGCCTTCAGAGCTGTCAGTCATTAAAACCAGTAATTCCTGATAGAGAGAGCAACATGACTGTGTCCACAAGGATTGATTCTGGGGCAAAGAAGCCCTACAGAGAAAGCACAGAGAGTGCAATGTCCCATTTATGAATTCTACAGAATTAAAGCTAGTATAAAGTGACATGAGAAAGAACAATAGTTATGTGGGTACAGGGTGGTCAAGGGAAAGGAAAGGAAAAATTCCAGGGGGAAATGCTGGAAATTTTAGGGAGAATTGGTGCGCTCACTGTCAATAATGCTAATTGCAACACCTGTGTTTATCATATCACACACTCCGTTTGTGGGCCGTTGATCTTGTGTTGAGTATACACATTGAACTTAATTATAGGTAATAGCAAAGGTGATTCTGGAGGGACATAGAGATATCAGAATGTTAAAGACATTAAAACACACCTACACACTGCTGATTTTCTCTATATTTATGGTAAAGTATAAAATAAGCAAAATCAATATATCCCCATTACAGGATGGGTTCCATATGCCTCATAACCTGACACTCTGTCCTGCAGATGATTTGGGGTGGGGGGCAGCAATTCCTGTGGGGGGAGCACTGACCTACATCCTTGGGTCAGTCTTTCCCCATATATGTTCATGGATACCCTACAAACACAAGTATACACACTGGAAACTTATATAATATATTTTTTTTCAAAATTTGTCATTGGCACTAAATTAAAGGTATTCATAATGGCTAGGGTCACAGCCTCTCTGTCAGAATAGATCTCCAAGCTGAATATATAGCCAGAGGACATAAAAATAGGGCCTTCCTTCTGCTGATTTAACCAGCACAGCCAAGATCCTGCAGCTGGGAGAGGAGCCCCAGGCCCGGGATACCCAGATGTTCATTCAGTGATCAGGACAGAATACAGACAACTCACCATGGAATTTGTGCTTGGCTGGGTTTTCCTTCTTGCTCTTTTAAAAGGTAACTTATGGACAAAAAAGAAATTGAGTATGTGAGTAAATGAGAGTGAGAGAAAAACAGGATATGTGATAGTTTCCTGACCAAGATGTCTTCCGTCTGCAGGTGCTCAGTATGAGGTGCAGCTGGTGGAGTCTGGGGGAGACCTGGTGAAGCCTGGGGGGATCCCTGAGACTCTCCTGTGCAGCCTCTGGATTCACCTTCAGCAACTACTACATGCATTGGGTCCGCCAGGCTCCTTGGAAGGGACTGCAGTGGGTCGCATGTATAAGCTATGATGGAAGTAGCACAAGCTATGCAGACTCTGTGAAGGGCCGATTCACCATCTCCAGAGACAACGGCAAGAACATACTGTATCTGCAGATGAACAGCTTGAGAACTGAGGACACGGCCTTGTATTACCGTGCGAAGGACACTGTGAGGGGACCTCAGTGTAAGCCAGGACAGAAACCTCCCTATTGACACAGGATGTGCTGAGCTGCATGGGGCACTCAGGGCAGCAGAGAGTGCTCAGCATCCACAGCAGAGATCAGACCCAGGAGCAGGTGCAGTGGGGTAGGACTTCCTTTTGAGATCAGGGATTTCCTCTCCACACTCTCAGCTGTCCAGAGAGATATATATATATTTTTTCCTTTCATCTCTAATACCTCGTGTTCTCCATGAAACCAACCACAAAAATATAACTTTGCCTCCACAGAGCAGAGATCTCTCCAGTCTCTGGGGAACTTCCCTTCATCAACCTCTTCTATGTCCCATTTCCGTTCTCCACAGAAGCACATGCTGCAAATTCCCATTGTCCTTGAGAAACACCTGCACAGCCCAGGCTCTCTGCATGCTGCATGCCTGTTCTCTGCCCTCAGCGGGGCACACACTGTCCCCACATGTTTATGAGCTTTTCCCAGGATGACTGCCCAAGTCAGTTCTAGTCCTCCTGGCTCCAGTGTATCCTCTGGCTCATTGTACATGTAGGCGGACACAGGTGATCAGGAACTGCCCTTCTGTAGGCACTGCTCCATTTCCTAAATGGAAAAGGAGTCCACCTGCTATGAGGGACGCTCAGATTTCCTCATGAAACTGGTGGGATGACAATTCAGAGAAGGAAACCCATCCCTTTACTGCTGGGTCCTGTTCTGGTGGGGAGAGTCCATGAGAGCGTCTTTGGTGACTGTGTTTGAGACATGTTTCCTGGCTTCCACACAGGGAATTTATGAGAATCCTGAGGTCCAGCTTGCAGGTCCCAGATCCCTACCCTCCCTGTGCTATCCTTTGAATATCCATCAGAAACCACCCCCCAACCTCATTCTCTCCTTCTTCTGACTTCTCCCTCAACCTGTCCTGTATCCTGAGCCCCATGGAACTGGTGTCCTGTTACACTGTCCAGATCTTCACCAAGTGTCATATTGAGAAAGGTTCAATAATAAATGTCTACCATGATGGGAGGGCTCTAAAGTGGGGCTGAAATGGGGATATATGGCTCAAATCATGATCCAGAAATAAAATAATATAGCAGGTACTATATGAGACAATACTGTCAATTCCTCTCATATCCCTGCTTTTGTCCCATTGAACTGGCCAGGATTTCCCCTAGATAACTCATAAATATCTTTTGGGCTGTTTGCTCTCTTGATTTCCTGTGAAACCAGTACTGATCTCCGCACATCAGAGGAGTCACAGGAATGGCCCTTCCACTCAGAGTCATTCTATTCTTGTAACATTGTGGGAGGGTCTGCATGGAATGCATCTTCTGTGTCTGAGGTGAGTCTATTTGCCTGTAGCTGGAGGAGGGTCAGGCCCACTCCTCACCTCAGCATGAAGCATCTTGGGATGGTCATTCCCAAGAAGAGGGAAACTCATTAGCGGGTCTTCTGTGGGTTGTGCACACCATACCTGCATTCCTAGCTCTTGCTACAAAGTCCAGGAACATCTCTACCCATTGTGCTTCTAAAACAACCAGTCATCCCAAGTTTGCATGTAAGACACTGAAGCTCCATATTTCAGAGAAGTGCCTACCCTAAAGTCCTTTTTCTGCTACTACTTGTCTGTAAGTCTGTGCGCTACCAGCAGCACAGGAAAATTTTGCACTCCAGGGTTGCAAGACCTTGGAAGCTTCCTCCCCCTACCATTTATCTTCTGTTATCTACCCACAGAATCATGGCTCCACACTTCATATCTCAAAAACAGCAACCGTAGGTATTCTGTAGGTATAGATCCTGATATATCCTCTTACATCTCAGATTGATTTTGTGGGTGTTCAGAATGCTCTGGTATGTCACCAGCTCAATTCAGGGGACCAATTTAAATAAGGTCCCCTATACCTCTGCCATCTTGCCCCCCTCTAGAATCAACATTTTAAAAAACATGTAGAGTACCAAATCCCCTTCTTACTCAGTTCAGTAGATGGCTTCTAGGACCATTCTTATCTTAAGAAAGGTTGATATTTATTTTCTAGGGATGTTCTAAACTTCAAAATACCCGGAACTTGTACTGAGCCCTAACTCTTAGTCCCTATCCCCTAATCCTGTAATCTAAACCTAACTCAAACACTAATACTTAAACATAACACTCTTAAGGAAATGAATAAATAAATACTAATTCCCATCTGTGAAACTAAGCTTCAAAAAACAACTACATAATCCCAATGTTCATATCAGTTGGCCACATGGCCACAGTTGCCAAACTGTGGAAAGTACTGAGATGCCATTCAACAGATAAATGGATAAAGATGATGTGGCCCGGGAGGAGTCAAGATGGTGGAGAAGTAGCAGGCTTAGACTACTTCAGGTACAGGAGATCAGCTAGATAGCTTATCTAAACATTGCAAACACCTACAAATCCAATGGAAGATCGAAGAGAAGAAGAACAGCAATTCTAGAAATAGAAAATCACCCACTTTCTGAAAGGTAGGACTAGCAGAGAAGTGAATCCAAACTGACAGGAAGATAGACCACTGGGGATGGGCCGGGTCCCAGCAAGCGGAGGAGAAACGGAGCACAAAATCGGGACTTTTAAAAGTCTGTTAGGCTGAGGGACATCGCTCTAGAGGCTAAGCAGGAGTGAAGCCCACGTGGGGTCAGCATGGCCTCAGGTCCCTCAGGGTCACAGAAGGATCAGGGGTGGCTGAGTGTCACATAGCTTGCAGGTATTAGAATGGGGAAGCTGGTTACAGAGACGGAGACGAGGAGTGAGCTCACAGCTTGAAGTTACCTTGAGCCAGTCTCAGGCTTGGTGAGCTTTGAGCATGGCCAGAGCCCAGGCAGATGGGAGTAAATGGGGGCTGTTCTCTGAAGACGCACTGAGGAGTGGGGCCTAAGCTTTTGCTTCCTCTGGGCCAGAGACCAGGAGTCCGCCAAATTCATTCCTGTCCTCCAGAACTCTACGGAAAGTGCTCAGGGAACAAAAGCTCCCAAAAGCAAATGCGAATGGATTACTCAGCCCAGCCCTGGTAAGAGCAGTGCAATTCCACCTGGGGCAAAGGCACTTGAGAATCACTATACCAGGCCCCTCCCCCAGATCAATAAAAAATACAGTCAGGACCAATTTCACTTACCAAGGAGTCCAGGTTAAATACCAAGGAGAGCAGCAGAATTCCAGAGGAGGAGAAAGCAAAGTACTGAACTCATGGCTTTCTCCCAATGATTATTTAGTCTTGCAGTTACTTTAATTTTTTTTCTTTTTCAATTTTTTCTTTTTCTGCTTAATTTTTTTAACATTTACCCTTTTCATTTTTTAAGGTTTTTAAAAAAATTTTATCTAATATATATCTATTTTTTTCTTTTTTATATTTTTCTTTATTCATTTTTTAAATATTTTACTTATTTTCAGCATAACAGTATTCATTATGTTTTCACCACACTCATTGCTCCATGCAATCCGTGCCCTCTATAATACCCACCACCTGGTATCCCGACCTCCGATGCCCCCTTCAAAACCCTAAGATTGTTTTTCAGAGTCCATAGTCTCTGATGATTCATCACCCCTTCCAATTTCCCACAACTCCCTTCTCCTCTCTATCTCCCCATGTCATCCATGCTATTTGTTATGCTCCACAAATAAGTGAAACCATATGATAATCGACTCTCTCTGCTTGACTTATTTCAGTAAGCATAATCTCTTTCAGTCCCGACCATGTTGCTACAAAAGTTAGGTATTCGTCCTTTCTGATGGAGGGATAATACTCCATAGTGTATATGGACCACATATTTCTTATCCATTCATCTGTTGAAGGACATCTTGGTTCTTTCCACAGTTTGACGACCATGGCCATTGCTGCTATAAACATTGGGGTACAGATGGCCCTTCTTTTCATGACATCTGTATCTTTGGGGTAAATACCCAGGAGTGCAATGGCAGGGTCATAGGGAAGTTCTATTTTTAAATTCTTGAGGGATCTCTGCACTGTTCTCCAAAGAGGCTGCACCAACTTGCATTACCACCAACAGTGGAAGAGGGTTCCCATTTCTCCACATCTCCTCCAACACATGTTGTTTACTGTCTTGCTAATTTTGGCCATTCTAACTGGTGTAAGGTGATATCTCAATGTAGTTTTAATTTGAATCTCCCTGATGGCTAGTGATGATGAACATTTTTTCATGTGTCTGATAGCCATTTGTATGTCTTCATTGGAGAGGTGACTTTTCATATCTTCTGCCCATTTTTTATGATTGTCTGTTCTGTGTGTGTCTGAACCTCTTTTTATCCCCTTTCTTCCCCCTCACAATTTGGGATATCTTCTGATTTGGTTAAAGCGTGTTTTTCTGGGGTCATTGCCACCCTTTCAGTATTTTACTTGCTCCTTCATTATACTCTTTTCTGGACAAAATGACAAGGCAGAAAAATTCACCACAAAAAAAGAACAAGAGGCATTGCCGAAGGCTAGGGACCTAGTCAATACAGATATTGGTAATGTGTCATATCTATAGTTCCGAATTATAATTCTCAAGGTTCTAGCCAGGCTCAAAAAAGGCATGGAAGATATTAGAGAAACCCTCTCGGGAGATATAAAAGCCCTTTCAGGAGAAATTTCAGAACTAAAACCTAACCAAGTTGAAACCAGAAAAGGTATTAATGAGGTTAAATAAAAAATGGAGGCTCTCACTGCTAGGAAAAATGAGGCAGAAGAAAGAATTAGCAATATAGAAGACAAAATGACAGAGAATAAAGAAGCTAAGCAAAAGAGGAACAGCTACTGGACCACGAAGGCAGAATTTGAGACAAGTGACACCAGAAGATGAAACAACATTAGAATAATTGGGATTCCAGAAGAAGAATAAAGAGAGAGGGGAACAGAAGGTACACTGGAGAGAATTATTGGAGAGAATTTCCCTTATATGGCAAAGGGAACAAGCATCAAAATCCAGGAGGTGCAGTGAGCCCTCTTCAAAATCAACAAGAATAGATCCACAACCCATCACCTAATAGTAAAATTTAAAAGTCTTAGTGATAAATAGAAAATCCTGAAAGCAGCCCAGGAAAAGAAGTCTGTAACATACAATAGTAAAAATATTAGATTGGCAGCAGACTTTTCCACAGAAACTTGGCAGGCCAGAAAGAGCTGGCATGATATATTCAGAACACTAAACGAGAAAAACATACAGGCAAGAATACTATATCCAGCCTGGCTATCATTGAAAATAGAAGGAGAGATTAAAAGCTTCCAGGACCAACAAAAACTGAAAGAATTTGCAAACACCAAACCAGCTCTACAGGAAATATTTAAAGGGATCCTCTAAGCAAAGAGAGAGCCTACAAGTGGTAGATCAGAAAGGAATAGAGACAATATACAGTAACAGTCATCTTACAGTCAATACAATGGCACTAAATTCATATCTCTCAATAGTTACCCTGAATACTAATGGGCTAAATTCCCCAATCTAAAGACACAGGATATCAGAATGGATAAAAAACAAACCCATCTATATGTTGCCTACAAGAACCTCATTTTAAACCCGAAGACAACTCCAGATTAAAGGTGAGGGGGTGGAAAATAATTTACCATGGTAATGGACATCAGAAGAAAGCAGGATTGGCAATACTTATATCAGATCAATTAGATTATAAGACAAAGACTATAAGAAGAGATGCGGAAGGACACTATATCATACTCAAAGGGTCTGTCCAACAAGAAGATCTATCAATTTTAAATATCTATGCTCCCAACGTGGGAGCACCTAACTATATAAACTAATTAATAACAAAATCAAAGAAACACATCAACAATAATATAATAATAGTAGGGGACTTTAACAATCCCCTCACTAAAATGGACAGATCATCCAAGCAAAAGATTAGCAAGGAAATAAAGGCCTTAAATGACACACTGGACCAGATGGACATCACAGATATATTCAGATCATTTCAACCCAAAGCATCAGAAAACACATTCCTCTCTAGTGCACCTGGAACATTCTCCAGAATAGTTCACATCCTTGGTCCTAAATCAGGTCTCAACCGGTATCAAAAGATTGGGATCATTCCCTGCATATTTTCAGACGACAATGCTCTGAAGCTACACCTCAATCACAAGAGAAAATTTGGAAAAAACCCAAATACATGGAGACTAAACGGGAATCTTCTTAAATATGAATGGGTCAACCAGGAAATTAAAGAAGAATTGAAAAAAATCATGGAAACAAATGATAATGAAAACACAACGGTTCAAAACCTGTGGGACACAACAAAGGAAATCCTGAGAGGAAAATATATAGTGGTACAAGCCTTTCTCAAGAAACAAGAAAGGTCTCAGGTACAAAAACTAACCGTACACCTAAAGGAACTGGAGAAAGAACAAGAAAGAAAGCCTAAACCCAGCAGGAGAAGAGAAATAATAAAGATCAGAGAAGAAATCAATAAAAAACAAACAAACAAACAACAACAACAACAACAACAAAAAACAATAGAGCAAATCAACGAAACTCGGAGCTGGTTCTTTGAAAGAATTAATAAGATTGATAAACCTCTGACCCGGCTTATCAAAAAGAAAAGAGAAAGGACCCAAATAAATAAAATCATGGGTGAAAGAGGAGAGATCACATCTAACACCAAAGAAATACAGACAATTATAGGAACAATCTGTGAGCAAATCTACGCCAACAAATTTGACAATCTGGAGAAATGGATGCATTCCTAGAGAAATATAAACTACCACAACTCAACCAGGAAGAAATAGAAAACCTGAACAGACCCACAACCAGTAAGGAGATTGAAACAGTCATCAAAAATCTCCAAACAAACAGAAGCCCATGGCCATACGGCTTCCCGGGGGAATTCTACCAAACATTTAAAGAAGAACTAATTCCTATTCTCCTGAAACTGTTCCAAAAAATAGAAATGGAAGGAAAACTTCCAAACTTATTTTATGAGGCCAGCATCACCTTGATCCAAAAACCAGACAAGGATCCCATCAAAAAAGAGAGCTATAGACCAATATCCTTGATGAACACAAATGTGAAAATTCTCACCAAAATACTAGCCAATAGGATTCAACAGTATATTAAAAGGATTATTCACCATGACCAAGTGGGATTTACTCCAGTTCTGCAAGGTTGGTTCAACATTTGCAAATCAATCAATGAACATTTGCACATCAATAAAGGAAATCAACATTTACAAATCAATCAACCAACATTGCATATCAATAAAGGAAAAACAAGAGCCATATGATACCCTCAATAGATGCTGAAAAAGCATTTGACAAAGTACAGCATCCCTTCCTGATCAAAACTCTTCAAAGTGTAGGGATAGAGGGCACATACCTCAATATTATAAAAACCATCTATGAAAAACCTACTGCAATTATTCTCAATGGAGAAAAACTTAAAGTTTTTCTGCTAAGGTCAAGAACATGACAGGGATGTCCATTATCACCACTGCTATTCAACATAGTACTAGAAGTCCTAGCCTCAGCAATCATATATAAAAGGAAATTATAGGCATCCAAATAGGCAAAGAAGAAGTCAAACTATCACTCTTCACAAATGATATGATACTATATGTGGAAAACTCAAAAGACTCCACTCCAAAACTGCTAGTACTTGTACAGGAGTTCAGTAAAGTGTCAGGATATAAAATCAATGCAAAAAATCAGTTACATTTCTCTACACCAACAGCAAGACAGAAGAAAGAGAAATTACGGAGTCAATCCCATTTACAATTGCACCCAAAACTATAAGATACCTAGGAATAAACCTAACCAAAGAGGTTAAGAATCTATACTCAGAAAACTGTAAAGTACTCATGAAAGAAATTGAGAAAGATACAAAGAAATGGAAAATCGTTCCATGCTCCTGGATCGGAAGAATAAATATTGTGAAAATGTCTATGCTATCCAAAGCAATCTACACATTTAATGCAATTCCTATCAAAATAGCATCCATTTTTTTTTCAAAGAAATGGAACAAATAATTCTAAAATTTATATGGAACCAGAAAAGACCTCGAATAACCAAAGGAATATTGAAAAAGAAAGACAAAGTCAGTGGTATCACAATTCCGGACATCAAGCTCTATTACAAAGCTGTCATCATCAAAACAGCATGGTACTGGTACAAAAACAGACACACAGATCAATGGAACAGAATAGGGATCCCAGACATAGATCCTTAACTCTATGGTCAACTAACCTTTGACAAATCAGGAAAGAATATCCAATGTAAAAAAGACAGCCTCTTCAACAAATGGTGTTGGCAAAATTGGACAGCCACATGCAGAAAAATGAAATTGGAACATTTCCTTACGCCACACATGAAAATAGATTCAAAATGGATGAAGGACGTCAATGTGAGAAAAGAATCTATCAAAATCCTTGAGAAGAACACAGGCAGCAACCTCTTTGACCTCAGCCACAGCAACATCTTTCTAGGAACATCACCAAAGGCAAGGGAAGCAAGGACAAAAATGAATTATGGGGATTTCATCAAGATCAAGGTGGTGGGTATTATTGAGGGCACAGATTGCATGGAGCACTGGGTGGGGTGAAAAAATAATGAATACTGTTGTGCTGAAAATAAATAAATTTAATGTAAAAAAAAATCAAGATCTTTTGCACAGCAAAGGAAACAGTTGACAAAACCAAAAGACAACTCACAGAATGGGAGAAGATATTTGCAAATGACATATCAGATAAAGGGCTAGTGTCCAAACTCTATAAATAACTTAGCAAACTCAACAACCAAAGAACAAATAATCCAATCCAGAAATGGGTAGAATACATGAACAGAGATTTCTGCAAAGAAGACATCCAGATGGCCAACAGACATATGAAAAAGTCCTTCACATCACTCGGCATCAAGGAAATACAAATCAAACCACAATGAGATATCACCTCACACCAGTCAGAATGGCTAAAATTAACAACGCGGGAAATGTCAGATGCTGGTGAGGATGCAGAGAAAGGGAAACCCTTCTACACTGTTGGGGGGGAATGCAAGCTGGTGCAACCACTCTGGAAAACAGCATGGAGGTTCCTCAAAATGTTCAAAATAGAACTACCTATGACCCAGCAATTACACTACTGGGTATTTACCCTAAAGATATAAACGTAGTGATCTGAAGGGGCATGTGAACCCGAATGTTTATGCAGCAATGTCTACAATAGCCAAACTATGGAAAGAAGCTAGATGTCCATCAACAGATGAATGGATAAAGAAGATGTGGTATATATATACAAAGAAATACTATGCAGTCATCAAAAGAAATTAAATTTTGCCATTTGTGATGACATAGATAAAATTAGAGGGTATCATGGTTACTGAAAAAGTCAATCAGAGTAAGACAACTAACATATGATCTCCATGATATGAGGAAGTGGAGATGCAACATAGGGGTTTAAGGGGTTAAGAGAAGAATGAATGAAACAAGATGGTATTGGGGAGGAGACAAACCATAAGTGACTCTTAATCTCACAAAACAAACTGAGAGTTGCTGGGGCGAGGGGGCCTGGAGGAAACGGGGTGGGGTTATGGACATTGGGGAAGGTATGTGCTATGGTGAGTGCTGTGAATGAGTAAACCTGGCGAATCACAGACCTGTAACCCTGGGGATAAAAATATATTCTATGTTTATAAAAATAACTAAAAAAATAAATAATTATCCACCATGACCAGGTGGGATTCATCCCTGGGCTACAATGATGGTTCAACATTTGCAAATCAATCAACGTGATAGAAAAAATTAATATGAGAAGAGAGAAGAACCACATGGTCCTCTCAATTGATGCAGAAAAAGCATTTGACAATATCCAGCTTCCATTCCTGATTAAAACGCTTCAAAGTATAGGGATAGAGGGTACATTACTGAACTTCATGAAATTTATCTATGAAACACCAACAGCAAATATCATCCTCAATGTGAAAAAGCTTGCAGCCTTTGCATTGAGATCAGGAACACGACAAGGATACCTACTCTCACCACTCTTGTTCAACATAGTAATAGAAGTCCTAGCAAAAGCAATCAGACAACAAAGAGAAATAAAAGGTATCCAAATTGGCAATGAAGAAGTCAAACTCTCTCTTTTTGCAGATGACATGATCCTTTATATGGAAAACCCAAAAGAGTCAACGCCCAAACTACTAGAACTCATACAACAATTCAGCAACATGGCAGGATACAAAGTCAATGTGCAGAAATCAGTGGCTTTCCTATACACTAACAATGAAAATACAGAAAGGGAAATTAGAGAATCGATTCCATTTACTATAGCACCAAGAACCATAAGATACCTGGGAATAAACCTAACCAAAGAGGTAAAGGATCTGTACTTGAGGAACTACAAAACACTCAGGAAAGAAATTGAAGAAGACACAAAAAGATGGAAGACCATTCCATGCTCTTGGATTGGAAGAATAAACATGGTTAAAATGTCTAAACTGCCTAGAGCAATCTATACTTTTAATGCCATTCCGATTAAAATTCTACTGGTATTCTTCAAAGAGCTGGAGCAAATAATCCAAAAATTTGTATGGAATCAGAAGAGACCCCGAATTGCTATGGAAATGTTGAAAAATAAAAATAAAATGGGGGGGCATCACATTACCTGATTAAAAGCTTTACTACAAAGCTGTAATCACCAAACAGCATGGTACTGGCATAAAAACAGACACATCGACCAGTGGAACGGAGTAGAGAGCCTAGATATGGATCCTCAAGTCTATGGTCAAATAAACTTCGACAAAACAGCAAAAATATACAGTGGAAAAAAGACAGTCTCTTCAATAAATGGTGCTGGGAAAACTGGGAGGCTATAAGTAGAAGAATGAAACTCGACCATTCTCTTACACCGTAAACAAAGATAAACTCAAAATGGATAAAAGTCCTCAACGTGAGACAGGAATCCATCAGAATCCTAGAAGAGAACATAGGCAGTAATCTCTTCGATATCAGCAACAGAAACTTCTTTCAAGATAGGTCTCCAAAGGCAAATGAAACAAAAGTGAAAATAAACTTTTGGGACTTCATCAAAATCAAAAGCTTCTGCACAGGAAAGGGAACAGTCATGAAAACAAACAGGCAACCCATGGAATGGGAGAAGATATTTGCAAATGACAATACAAACAAAAGGTTGATATCCATGATCTATAAAGAACTCTTCAAACTCAACACAAAAAAACAGAGAATCATATCAAAACATGGGACAGAAGATATGAACAGACACTCCTCCAATCAAGACATACAAATGGCTAGGAAAAACATGAAAAATTGTTCATCATAACTAGCCATCAGGGAGATTCAAATTAAAACTACATTGAGATAACACCTTACACCAGATATAATGGCTAAAATTAGCAAGACAGGAAACATGTGTTGGAGGGGATGTGGAGAAAGGGGAACTCTCTTCTACTGTTGGTGGGAATGCAAGTTGGTGCAGCCTCTTTGGAGAACAGTGTGGAGATTCCTCAAGAATTTAAAAATAGAACTTCCCTATGACCTGCAATTGCACTCCTGGGTATTTACCCAAAGATACAGATGTCGTGAAAAGAAGGGCCATCTGTACCCCCAATGTTTATAGCAGCAATGGCCATGGTCGCCAAATTGTGGAAAGAACCAAGATGCCCTTCAACGGACAAATGGATAAGGAAGATGTCGTCCATATACACCATGGAGTATTATGCCTCCATCAGAAAGGACGAATACCCAACCTTTGTAGCAACATGGATGGGACTGGGAGAGATGATGCTGAGTGAAATAAGTCAAGCAGAGAGAGTCACTTATCATATGGTTTCACTTAATTGTGGAGCATAACAAATAGCATAGAGGACATGGGGAGATAGAGAGAAGAACGGAGTTGGGGGAAATTGGAAGGGGACTTGAACCATGAGAGACTATGGACTCTGAAAAACAATCTGAGGGTTTTGAAGGGGCAGGGGTTAGACGTTCAGGTACCAGGTGGTGGGTATTATAGAGGGCACGGATTGCATGGAGCACTGGGTGTAGTTCAAAAATAATGAACACTGTTATGCTGAAATTAAAAAATAATAAATTAAAAATAAATAAATAAATAGATAGATAGATAGATAGATAGATAGATAGATAAAGATGATGTGATCCATATATACTACGGTGTATTATGCCTCCATCAGAAAGGATGAATACCTAACCTTTGTATCAACATGGAAGGAGTGGAGGAAATTATTTTGAGTGAAATAAGTCAAGCAGAGAGAATTAATTATCATGTGTTTTCACTTAGTTTTGGACATAAGGAATAATTTGGAGGTTATTAGGAGATGGAAAGGAAAAGTGAATTGGGGAAATCGGAGAGGGACTTGAACAATGAAAGACTGGATTCTGAGAAACAAACAGGGTTTAGGAAGGGATGGGGCAGAGGTTAATTGACTCTGATGCTTGGTATTAAGGAGGGCACATATTGCATGGAGCACTGGGTGTGATGCATAAACAATGAATTCTGGAACACTGAAAATTTTTAAATTAATTTTCAGAAGATCAACTAAATAATAAGAAATCCCTCCCCAGTCAGATAAACTCCCACATTGAAGAAAATGTGCACCTCCACACTACTTCCAGTTAGCTGTGGTGGAAAGTGTATAAATAACACATTCTCTGAACACTCCACCTTCAAGTCTAGGCTAGGAAGCAAATCTATTCAAATAACTGAAACTGGAAATGATCCCAATTCAAAAACCTTATGAAAAAATAAAATTCTTCTGTGTTCATTGTCTGAAATGCTGCCAATAAATAAAACTGATGATTTTTGCTATATGCAACCACATGGATATATTCCCAAGGATTGATGCTGAGAAAAGTAAGTCCTAAAAATAAAAGGAGAGAAAGTAAAACTAACATTTTTACATTCTAGAAAATTGAACCTAGTGT
This sequence comes from Mustela putorius furo, assembly GCF_011764305.1. Classification (NCBI taxonomy): domain Eukaryota; kingdom Metazoa; phylum Chordata; class Mammalia; order Carnivora; family Mustelidae; genus Mustela; species Mustela putorius. Next base: position 233,478 of record NW_025421844.1, read on the forward strand.
ACGGTAACATGAGAAAGATCAATAGTTATGTGGGGACAGGGTGAAGAAAGGAAGAGAAGGAGGAGTATTTCCAGGGAAAATTCTAAGGGCACATGACCTTCTCACTCTTGAGAATGTTGACTTAGACCGCAGTGTTTCCCATATCACATACTACACACTGGGTCAAATACACACACCACAGCTAATACAGATAATCCCAGAGATGACTCAGGAGGAAAGCAGAGATAGTGCAATGCCAGAGACTTGAAAACACTCCTCAGAACCTGATTCACTCTATTTCAGAGAAACTCTAGAGTAAGCAAAACCACCTTGCCCCATACAGGATGGGTTCCACATTCCTCATGACCCTGCTATTTTGTTTTGCAATTGTTTCAAAAAGGCAGGAGGTCCCATGGGGAGGAGCACAGGTACACACCCTGAGGCTCACTCTCACACCATATGTGCTCTTGGACGTCTCAAAAACCCTCTACAATTCTGGATGTAGGTTCACATCTCTTTATGTGTTAACATGATGTCTATGCACCAAGATTTCTGTGAATATGTAAAAACTACATATCACATGAACCCCAAGTGTGTACTCTGGAAAATCATTTAATCAAAAATCCTACTTTGCAAATGTTGTCAATACCACCAAGTCAAAAGCAATCACATCTGATCTGGTCGTTGCCAACTCTGTAAACACAGATCCTAAGCTAGCTGTATAGGCAGAATACATGAAAATAAGGCCCTCCTTCTGCTGATTAAAGCAGCCCAGCCCTGATGCTAAAAATGAGAGAGAAGCACCAAGTCCAGGAATCCAAGGTGATCCCATGCAGTGATTAAGGCAGAACACAAACAACTCACCCTGGAATTTGTGTTTGGCTGGGTTTCCCTAGTTACTATTTTAAAAGCTAATTTATACTGAACAAGAGACAGTGAGTATTTGACTGGATATGAGGGAGAGAAACAGTGGATATCTCGTGTCTGCAGGTGTCCATGTGAAGTGTGGCTGGTGGAGTCTGGGGGACAGGAGACCTGCTGAAATCGTTGGAGTCCCTGAAACATTCTTGTGCAAGCTGTGGCTTCACCTTCAGTAGGTACAGGATGAGCAGGGTCTGCCAAGCTTCAGGGAAAGGGATGCATTGGTCAAATATATTAGCTTTGTTGAAATAGCCTAAGTTGGAGAACCTGGAGATATGCAAGAATAATTGTCTCCAAAGGCAGAAGAACAGGACCATTCCTTTTCTAGATCAAGCATGTTCCAGATCCAGAATATAGGAAAGAAGAATGAGAGAATTCCTCCCTATGCATTTTATTCTTTTCAGAACCTTAATAGATTGGATGCAGCCCACTGGCCAGAGACCATGGCTGCAAATACCAGTCTCTTCTGGAACAACATTATAGGAACCCACAGAAGCAATGTTTAATCTGAGCATCCATGACCCAGTCACTTTGACATATAGACTTCACCATCACATATTAGCCTTCTATAAATGTGGGCATCAGTATGCGTCTTCTTAAATCAAACTTATTCTGAATATAGATAAAATAACATGGTCGTAATTCCACCTTATATGAAATAAATATCCTGCATATAAACAAAAACGTGAAACCCCTTTCCAGAGGATTAGGTCAGGCTCTTTTGTGATGTTTGCTCTTCTCCTCAATGAACTGTAACTGAGCTATTATGATATACAATTAAGAGTTCTTTTTTTAATTAATTAATTTATTTTCAGAAAAACAGTATTCATTATTTTTTCACCACACCCAGTGCTCCATGCAATCTGTGCCCTCTATAATACCCACCACCTGGTACCCCAACCTCCCATCCCCCCGCCACTTCAAACCCCTCAGATTGTTTTTCAGAGATCATAGTCTCTCATGGTTCACCTCCCCTTCCAATTTCCCCCAACTCCCTTCGCCTCTCTAACTCCCCATGTCCTCCATGCTATTTGTTATGCTCCACAAATAAGTGAAACCATATGATAATTGACTCTCTCTGCTTAAGTTATTTCACTCAGGATAATCTCTTCCAGTCCCATCCATTTTGCTACAAAAGTTGGGTATTCATCCTTTCTGATGGAGGCATAATACTCCATAGTGTATATGGACCTCATCTTCCTTATTCATTTGTCCGTTGAAGGGCATCTTGGTTCTTTCACAGTTTGGCGACCATGGCCATTGCTGCTGTAAACACTGGGGTACAGAGGGCCCTTCTTTTCACGACATCTGTATCTTTGGGTTAAATACCCAGGAGTGCGTAGTATTGGGGGTGGGGTTATGGACATTGGGGAGGATATGTGCTATGGTGAGTGCTGTGAAGTGTGTAAACCTGGCATTCATAGACCTGTACCCCTGGGGATAAAAATACATTATGTGTTTATTAAAAAAATTTTTAAATTTTTTTAATTTTTTTAGCCACCCAGGTGCTCCCATTTCCTCCTTCTTTAAGGCTGAATAGTATTAATTTTATGTATACAGTACATTGTCTTTATGGATTCATCCACTGATGAACATTTAGGTTGTTTCCATGTCTTGACTACTGTGAATAACCAAACTGATAAGAATAATGAGCAATATATTTTAAAAATGTTTCAGATTAAATATATCTTTTTTGATCAGAAAAATATCACTGATTTATGACAAACTCATATATATATATATATATGAATAATCACTCTAAATGCTTATTCAATACCATCCACTGTCTTCAGCAATACATCCATAACTTTAATTTATTTTATTTATTTATTTTTTATTTTGTAACATCTTCATACTTTTATTAAAGTAAGTTAGAATTTATTCTTCCCATATATTTGTCCATCTATTAGAGTTTTTCATATTCTTTTTTTAGAAAATGATATGTCTATGTCTCTGTATTAGTCTGCTAGTACTGTCCTAAAAGCATACTATCGACTGGGTAACTTAAACAACAGAAATTTATTTTTGCACAATTATGGAGGCTGGAAATCTGAGATCAAGGTGTCAGCAGGGTTGGTTTCTACTGAGAACGTTCTTTTTGGTTTTTAGATGGCTGTTTCTCACTGTATTTTTACATGATGATTTGTCTGTGCATGCACACTCCTATTGCCCTGTTGCATTTTTTTTTTTTTTAATTTATTTTTTAATTTATTTTCAGCATAACAGAATTCATTATTTTTGCACCACACCCAGTGCTCCATGAAATCCATGCCCTCTATAATACCCACCACCTGGTACCCCGAACTCCCACCCCCAATCCCTTCAAAAGCCTCAGACTGTTTTTCAGAGTCCATAGTCTCTCATGGTTCACCACCCCTTCCAATTTCCCCCAATTCCCTTCTCTCTATATCTCCATGTCATCCATGCTATTTGTTATGCTACACAAATAAGTGAAACCATATGATAATTGACTCTCTTTGCTTGACTTATTTCACTCAGCATAATCTCTTCCAGTCCCATCCATGTTGCTACAAAAGTTGGTTATTCGTCCTTTCTGATGGAAGCATAATACTCCATAGTGTATATGGACCACATCTTCCTTATCCATTTGTCCGTTGAAGGGCATCTTAGTTCTTTCCACAGTTTGGCGACCATGGCCATTGCTGCTGTAAACACTGGGGTACAGATGGCCCTTCTTTTCACGACATCTGTATCTTTGGGTAAATACCCAGGAGTGCAATGGCAGGTTCATAGGGAAGTTGTATTTTTAAATTCTTGAGGAATCTCCACACTGTTCTCCAAAGAGCCTGCACCAACTTGCATTCCCACCAACAGTGGAAGAGGGTTCCCCTTTCTCCACATCCCCTCCAACACATGTTGTTTCCTGTCTTGCTAATTTTGGCCATTCTAACGGTTTTAAGGTGATATCTCAATATGGTTTTAATTTGAATCTCCCTGATGGCTAGTGATGATGAACATTTTTTCATGTGTCTGATAGCCATTTGCATGTCTTCATTGAAGTGTCTGTTTATATCTTCTGCCGATTTTTTTGATAGGATTGTGTGTTTTGTGTGTGTTGAGTTTGAGGAGTTCATTGTAGATCCTGGATATCAACCTTTTGTCTATACTGTCATTTGAAAATATCTTCTCCCATTCCGTGGGTTGCCTCTTTGTTTTCTTGACTGTTTCCTTTGCTATGCAGAAGCTTTTGATTTTGATAAAGTCCCAAAAGTTCATTTTCAATTTTCTTTCCTTTGCCTTGGGGACATATATTGAAAGAAGTTGCTGTGGCTGATATCGAAGAGATTACTGCCTATGTTCTCCTCTAGGATTCTGATGGATTCCTGTCTCACATTGAGGTCTTTTATCCATTTTGAGATATTCTTTGTGTACGGTGTAAGAGAATGGTCGTGTTTCATCCTTTTACATATAGCTGCCCAGTTTTCCCAGCACCATTTTTTTTTCCCACTGTCTTTTTTCTACTGTATGTTTTTTCCTGTTTGTTGAAGATTAATTAACCATAGAGTTGAGGGTCCATATATGGGCTCTCTACTCTGTTCCACTGGTCTATGTTTTTATGCCAGTACCATGCTTTCTTGGTGATCACAGCTTTGTAGTAAAGCTCGAAATCAGGTAACGTGATGCCCCCCGTTTTCTTTTTATTTTTCAACATTTCCTTAGCAATTCGGGGTCTCTTCACATTCCATACAAATTTTTGGATTATTTGCTCCAGCTCTTTGATGAATACTGGTGGAATATTGATGGGAATGACATTAAAAGTATAGATTGTTCTAGGCAGTATAGACATTTTAACAATATTTATTCTTCCAATTCAAGAGCATGGAATGGTCTTCCATCTTTTTGTGTCTTCTTCAATTTCTTTCCTGAGTGTTTTGTAGTTCCTCAAGTACAGATCCTTTACCTCTTTGGTTAGGTTTATTCCCAGGTATCTTATGGTTCTTGGTGCTATAGTAAATGCAATCTATTCTCTAATTTCCCTTTCTGTATTTTCATTATTAGTGTATAAGAAAGCCACTGATTTCTGCACATTGACTTTGTATCCTGCTACGTTGCTGAATTGTATGAGTTCTAGTAGTTTGGGGGTGGAGTCTTTTGGGTTTTCCATATAAAGAATCATGTCATCTGCAAAGAGAGAGAGTTTGACTTCTTCATTGCCAATTTGGATACCTTTTATTTCTCTTTGTTGTCTTATTGCTGTTGCTAGAACTTCTAATACTATGTTGAAGAAGAGTGGTGTGAGTGGGCATCCTTGTCATGTTCCTGATCTCAATGGGAAGACTGCAAGCTTTTTTCCCATTGAGGATGATATTTGCTGTGGGTCTTTCATAGATAGATTTTATGAAGTTCAGGAATGTCCCCTCTAAGCCAGTATTATGAAGTGTTGTTTTTTTTTTTTCTTTTGCTCATTTTGGTATTTTATTTTTATTGTTATTTTATTTTTTTAATTTTTTATAAACATATATTTTTATCCCCAGGGGTACAGGTCTGTAAATCACCAGGTTTACACACTTCACAGCACTCACCAAAGCACATACCCTCCCCATCTATTGAGAGGACCATGTTTTTCTTCTCTCTTTGCCTATTAATTTGTTCTATCACGTTGATTGATTTGCAAATGTTGAACCATCCTTGTAGCCCAGGAATGAATCCCACCTTTTCAGGGTGAATAATCTTTTTAATGTGCTGTTGGATCCTGTTTGCTAAGATATTGTTGAGAATCTTGGCATCCATATTCATCAGTGATATTGGTCTGAAATTCTCCTTTTTGGTAGGGTCTTTTCCTGGTTTGGGGATCAAGGTAATGCTAGCTTCATAGAAAAAGTCTGGAAATTTTCCTTCTGCACTACATCATTCTTTTTTTTTTAAATTATTTTATTATTTATTTGAGAGAGAGACAGTGAGAGAGAACATGAGCGAGGAGAAGGTCAGAGAGAGAAGCAGACTCCCCGTGGAGCTGGGAGCCTGATGTGGGACTCGATCTCAGGACTGTGGGATCATGACCTGAGCTGAAGGCAGTCGTCCAACCAACTGAGCCACACAGGCGTCCCTGAACTACATCATCCTTAAAGAGAATATCCACCAAGATGATCTAACAATTGTTAATATCTATGCCCCCTATATTGGAGCAGCCAATTACATAAGAAAACTGTTAATCAAGATAAAGAGTCATATTGATATGAATACACTAATCATAGTAGATCTTAACACACCTCACTCTGAAATAAACAGATCATCAAAGAAGAAAATCAATAAAGAAACAAGAGCATTGAATGCCACATTGGACCAGATGGACCTCATAGATATATACAGAGCATTCCCCCTTAAAACAACAGGATTCTCAATCTTCCCAAGGGCACATGGAACCTTCTCCAGAATAGACCACATCCCGAGTCACAAATCAGGACTCAACCAATACCAAAAGACTGAGATTATTCCCTTCATATTCTCAGATTACAATGCTTTGAAACTGGAGCTCAATCTCAAGGAAAAGTTCAGAAGGAACTCAAATACCTGGAAGCTAAAGACCACCTTGCTTAAAAATGCTTGGATCAGACAGGAGATGAAAGAACTGAAACAATTCATGGAAACCAATGAGAATGAAGACACTTCAGTCCAAAACCTATGGGATACAGCAAAGGAGGTCCTAAGGGGGAAATACATAGCCATCCAAGCCTCCCTCAAAAAAAAAAAAAAATGAAAAATACAGAACACAGCAGCTTTATACCTTAAAGAACTGGAGAATCAACAACAAATCAAACCAACTCGACACATAAGAAGGGAAATCATCAAGATTTGAGCTGAGATCAATGAGGTAGAAACCAGAGATACAGTAGAACTTATCAATGAAACTAGAAGTTGGTTTTTTGAAACAATCAATGAGATCGATAAACCATTGGCCACACTAATTCAAAAGAAAAGAGAGAAAGCCCAAATTCATAAAATTATGAATGAAAAGGGAGAGATCACAATGAACACCAAGGAAGTAGAAACAATCGTCAGAAGTTATTAACAATAGTCATATGCCAATAAGCTAAGCAACCTAGATGAAATGGATGCATTCCTGGAAAACTATAAACTCCCCAAACTGAACCAGAAAGAAATTGACAACCTTAATAGACCAATATCTAGTAATGAGATTGAGGCAGTGGTCAAAAACCTCCCAAACAACAAGAGCCCAGGACGTGATGGTTTCCCTGGGGAATTCTACCAAACTTTCAAAGAAGAAATAATACCTATTTTCCTGAATCTGTTTCAAAAAATTGAAGCAGAAGGAAAACTTCCAGACTCTTTCTATGAAGCCATAATTACCTTAATCCCCAAACCAGGCAAAGACCTTACCAAAAAGGAGAATTTCAGACCAGTGTCATGACTTTATTTTAAATTCTTCCTTCCCTACCTACCCCAAAGCAAGAGGAATGTGTTACTGCCAGTTATCATTCACCCATAAGTATTTCACCATATGTTTTCCAGATTCTAAGATCCTGTTATTAGATTTACCTTCCCATCTTCCTGTTCTCATGATTTTACAAGTTTGTTGTTGTTGTTGTTTCTTAATCTCTTTCCTAAAAATTATGTGGAGTTTCAGGGAAGTAAAATCAGTTATTCTGTTCCACATACTTTTATTTTCTCTCATACAACTTACCTTTTACATGTTGAAATTCATTACTCCCTGAATCAAAGTGTCCTAGTATCACCTATTCTCACATTTGACTCACTGTAGTATACCCTTCTAGAATTATGAGATTGGGACAAAAAAAAATTAGAAGATGTGGTTCATATATACAATGGAATATTGCTCATCCTCCAGAAAGGATAAAAGCTAACATTTGGATCAACATTGGTGGAGCTTGAGGGTATTATTCTAAGTGAAATGAGTCAAGCAGAGAAAGATAATTATCACATGGTTTCACTCATATGTGGAACATAAGGAATAGTGCAAAGGACAATAGGGGAAGGGAGGGAAAAATGAATGGGAAGATATCAGAGAGCGAGACAATCCATAAGAGACTCTGGACATGGAGTAATATGTTGAGGGTTCAGAAGAGAGGGGTATGGGGAGATGGGGTATCAGGGTGATGGGTATTAAGGAGGGCACGTGATCTAATAGACACTGGGGGTTATATGCAAATAGTTAATCATTGAACTCTACATCAAAAACTAATGATGTAAAAAAAAAACTAATGATGTACTACGTTATATAATTGAACTTAATAAAAAAGGACTAATTCATAAAATTTACAAAGAACTTATTGAACTCAACACCCAAAATCAATTCATCCTTCCACAAAATGGGGAGATACAAGAACAAATATTTCTCCAAAGAAGACATTCAAAAGATCAACAGAAATGTCTTTCATGTCCTCTTCCCATTTCTTGATTGGATTATTTGTTCTTTGGGTGTTGAGTTTGCTAAGTTCTTTATAGATTCTGGACACTAGTCCATTATCTAATATGTCGTTTGAAAATATCTTCTCCCATTCTATCACTTGTCTTTTGATTTTGTTAACTGTTTCCTTTGTTGTGCAAAAGCTTTTGATCTTGATGAAATCCCAATAGTTCATTTTTGCCCTTGCTTCCCTTGCCTTTGGCGTTGTTCCTAGGAAGATGTTGCTGCGGCTGAGGTCAAAGAGGTTGCTGCCTGTGTTCTCCTCAAGGGTTTTGATGGATTCCTTTCTCACATTGAGGTCCTTCATCCATTTTGAGTCTATTTTTGTGTGGGGTGTAAGGAAATGGTCCAATTTCATTTTTCTGCATGTGGCTGTCCAATTTTCCCAGCACCATTTATTGAAGAGTCTGTCTTTTTTCCATTGGACATTCTTTCCTGCTTTGTCGAAGATTAGTTGACTGTAGACTTGAGGGTCTATTTCTGGGCTCTCTATTCTGTTCCATTGATCTATGTGCCTGTTTTTGTGCCAGTACCATGCTGTCTTGATGGTGGCAGCTTTGTAATACACCTTGAAGTCCGGAATTGTGATGCCACCAACGTTGGCTTTCTTTTTCAATATCCCTTTGGCTATTCGAGGTCTTTTCTGGTTCCATATAAATTTTAGGATTATTTGTTCCATTTCTTTGAAAAAGATGGATGGTACTTTGATAGGAATTGCATTAAATGTGTAGATTGCTTTAGGTAGCATAGACATTTTCACAATATTTATTCTTCCAATCCAGGAGCATGGAACATTTTTCCATTTCTTTGTGTCTTCCTCAATTTCTTTCAGAGGACATGAACAGACATTTCTGCAAAGAAGACATCCAGATGGCCAAGAGACACATGAAAAAGTGCTCCATATCACTCGGCATCAGGGAAATACAAATTAAAACCACAATGAGATATCACCTCACACCAGTCAGAATGGCTAAAATCAACAAGTCAGGAAATGACAGATGCTGGCGAGGATGCGGAGAAAGGGGAACACTCCTACACTGTTTTTGGGAATGCAAGATGGTGCAGCCACTCTGGAAAACAGCATGGAGGTTCCTCAAAATGTTGAAAATAGAACTATGACCCAGCAATTGCACTATTGGGTATTTACCTTAAAGATACAAACGTAGTGATCCAAAGGGGCACGTGCACCCGAATGTTTATAGCAGCAATGTCCACAGTAGCCAAACTATGTAAAGAACCTAGATGTCCATCAACAGATGAATGGATCAAGAAGATGTGGTATATATACACAATGGAATACTATGCAGCCATCAAAAGATATGAAATCTTGCCATTTGCGACAACATGGATGGAACTAGAGCATATCATGCTTAGTGAAATAAGTCAAGCAGAGAAAGACAACTGTCATATGATCTCCCTGATATGAGGAAGTGGTGATGCAACATGGGGGCTTAAGTGGGTAGGAGAAGAATCAATGAAACAAGATGGGATTGGGAGGGAGACAAACCATAAGTGACTCTTAATCTCACAAAACAAACTGAGGGTTGCTGGGGGGAGGGGGTTTGGGAGAAGGGGGTGGGATTATGGACATTGGGGAGGATATGTGCTTTGGTGAGTGCTGTGAAGTGTGTAAACCTGGTGATTTACAGACCTGTACCCCTGGGGATAAAAATATATGTTTATAAAAAATTAAAAATAAATAAAAAAATAAAAGATCAACAGACACATGAAGAAATGTTCCAAATCATTTGGCATCAGGGAAATACAAATGAAAACCACAATATGCTATGACTTCACAGGTGAGAATGTCTAAAATGAACAAGGCAGGAAACAACAAATGTTGGCAAGGATGCCCAGAAAGGGAACCCTCTTGCACTGTTGGTGGGAATTCAACCTGCTGCAGCCACTCTGGAAACAATATGTCTCTGCCCATCTGAGTTCAGGATACCCTGAGAATTAAGACCATGGTATGACAGGTAATGGAAGAAGTAAGCTGTGGAGGGGAGGAGGCATGTGGTTACTTGGGGTCCTCAGGACCCTCTGACCACGAGTCCCAGCCCCAAATGTAGGTGCATAGAGAAGCTGTGAAGTGATATATTCCTGTAGGGCTCTTCAGTGTCTGTTGCTGTGAACAAACCCATGCTTAGGGCTCCTTTGTTTCCTGCTCTGAGTCTCAATTTCTCTTGTGACCTCTCACTCTGGGGAAATGGTTCGGGTACGCCTGAGCCTTCATCAACTAAGTCATTGCAAGATGCTAAATAACACAAAGATCTTATTTACATCCTCTCCATTTAAAGATGTGATCCTGTTTACAATGACTTAGGTATCAAAGGTATATGCCATGGGGTGTTATAGGGGAAGAGCTGCTCCAGAGCTACACAAAATAGCACAACGACCAATATCTCCAGGAACCATCACCACCCTAAGTGGAAGATGAGCTTATCCATAAAAACACTGACACATGCCCTTACTTACGTGTCCACCCAAATTTGACACCAAAATATTCTTTCATCATGAAAATATGGTTTTAAAATATTGACAGTTATGAACACTCCATTTTATGTGTTATAATGATAAGATTCTTCTCTAGCATCTTTCAAAATAATATAAAATTATATAAGTATCAATTTGTCATCTATATGTTCTATAGTCACCTGATCTCTATTTGAAGTCTATTCATCCCACAGAGCATTTATCCTCTTGCCACAAGTCTTTCAGGAATATGAACATAACCCACGCAACCTCTTATTAGGCATCTAATGTTTAGATCCTAATAATCTCCGGGTCATTAACACCATTTCCTTCGATGTAGTATTTGAGTGTCGTTAACTCCGCCTGAATTAATGATCATCACTGTGCAGCATAAGAGAAAAGTTACCCACTTTTCTTTAAAGCAATATCCCCTTCCAGAGATAATAGGCCCCTGTGTGAGGTGGATTTCTCAGGACAAGGGTGGCACCCTCCAAGTATTGGAACTTTATCTGCAGATCATAGCATAGGTGCCTTGTGTTGGTGTCCATGCGCTTGAGGAAAAATATATCACTTACAGGTTTTGCAGACTTCTTGGCCGACAAATCCCATCAGCAGAGACCATTGGGATCAAAGGTCCTCAGATGCACCCATCCTGTGCAGGTAGTTGTTCATTTGGAAAGCTGTAGCTACAAAGTATGGATCCCATTAAATATTTTTTTGAAAAATATATTTTAGTGTAATTTTAGTGTAAATATAATTTAGTGTAATTCAGGAGTCAGGCTCATGAGTGAGGGGATCACAGACCCTGAACCTCACCAATGTTGTCTCTGGATTTAGATTAAAATGAATTTTGAATCTTTCATTTATTCAATATTTATTCTTATGCTCAGAAAGTGAGGCCATCTATTGACCTGCTTCCAAAACAGCTCATAGACCAAGGGATCACCCATCCCAGACAAACATACCTTATGGGTTCAACAAGGAGATACCCACAGGTGGTCCTGGAAGGTCCAGAGAAGCCTGACTCTGTCCTTGTCGATTTCCAAGGACAGGCTCCCTCCTACACATGCAAACTTCTACTCAACCTCTAGGGTGAAATCCACTCTCAGGCGTGGGAGCTCACAGCTCTCTCTTTAGACAGGGTGAGGTCTCTAAGGAAGGCAGAGCTGTGGTCTGGAGGAATATGAGTTTCTAGGCCCTTCTCTGTGGCTGGTGACAGCTCCGCAAGTAGATGGTCCAGATGTCAGACATCAGACCATTGGGATGGTTGTGAGTGTCATGAGTGATGGGGCCTTGTACCCAGGTGTCCTGTACCAGGTGCTGCTTCAGGAGTCAGGCTCATGAGTGAGGGGATCACAGACCCTGAACCTCACCAATGTTGTCTCTGGATTCTGTGTCATGCAGTAATTTCTGGTGGAAATGAATCCACCAACCCCAAGTGACTGGGTGCAATGAATTTGCTTATAAATCATAGGTAAAGCACACATGACAGCGCATCCAACAAGAGCCACATGTCCATCTCCAGAGTCACATCCCAGAGTGAGTTCTTGCAGCTGACTGATCTCAGTGCCACCAAGGTCCTGGCCTTGTACTACTGTGTAGAGACCTAGTGAGGGCATGTCAGTGAGCCCAGACCTAAAACTCCCTGCAGGGACACAGGAGAGGCTGGGCTGCAGGTACAGTCAGGACACCAGGGGGCCCTCGGTCACAAGGAGGTGCTTGGGTCACTAGGGAGCACTCAGGCTATCAAGGGGTGCTCAGGCCCACCAAAAACAGGGTAAGTGTGGTTGCAGGTATAGAGGGTGAATTGCTTTCCTTCTCAGCTAGAAAATTATGTACTGGAATTGGGGGGGTCTAGATTTTTACAGGTTCTGATATTTTCTTAATATTATATGTTATAATCATTAAGTTTCATATTGAAATAATTTTTACACTAAAATATATTTTATATGTTCTCTGAATATAAGATGAAAAATATATATTCTGAATAAATAATAATAGGCAACTGTTTACTCATTTTTTTAATTTATTTATTTTCAGCATAACAGTATTCATTATTTTTTCACCACACCCAGTGTTACATGCAATCCATGCCCTCTATTTTACCCACTACCTGGTACCCCAACTTCCCACCCCCCCCGCCACTTCAAACCCCTCAGATTTTTTTTCAGAGTCCATAGTCTCTCATGATTCACCTCCCATTCCAATTTCCCCCAACTCCCTTCTCTTCTCTAACTCCCCATGTCCTCCATGATATTTGTTATGCTCCACAAATAATTGAAACCATATGATAATTGACTCTCTCTGCTTGACTTATTTCACTCAGCATCATCTCTTCCAGTCCTGTCCATGTTGCTACAAAAGTTGGGTATTCATCCTTTCTGATGGAGGCATGATTCTCCAAAGTGTATAAGGACCTCATCTTCCTTATCCATTCGTCCATTGAAGGGCATCTTGGTTCTTTCCACAGTTTGGCGACTGTGGCCATTGCTGCTATAAACAATGGGGTACAGATGGCCCTTCTTTTCATGACATCTCTATTTTTGGGGTAAATACCCAGTGCAATTGCAAGTGCAGTTGCAGCATTTTCCTAGCACTTTTTCAATGTTTATTCTTTCATATATTAAAGGTATTTTTAAACTTGGCTCTGATAGAATTATTAACTCTGAATGGGAATTTATAATTTTTTATAATATTGGTGTCCTTCTCCAATGTTTCCTACCAATAAATTCATTTTTAAAAGATTTTATTTATTTGACAGACAGGGATAACAAGTAAGCAGAGAGGTAGGCAGGGTGGGGAAACAGGCTCCTATCTGAGCAGAAAGTCTGATGGGGGGATATATTTCAGGTCCCCAGGATCATGACCTGAGCCACAGGCAGAGCCTTCAACCCACTGAGACACTCAGGAACCCAATAAATGAATTTTTAAACCAACAAAGAAAAAGAATGCTACATATTGTAAAAGTGCCATCTAAAAAAGTGATCTACAAACAATGCAATCTTTGTTTTTAACTTGTAAAGAATTGAATCTATGTCTGGAGCTAACTATATACTCAGAAGACATACAAATAAGGTCTTCCCTCCACTGAATAAAATAGCCCAGCCCAGACTATGCAGCTGGGAGAGGAGCCCCAGTCTTGGGTTTTCCAGGTGTTTACATTCACTGAGCAGGACAGAACACAGAGAATTCACCATGGGATTTGTGCTTGGCTGGGTTTTCCTTCTTGCTCTTTTAAAAGGTAATTTATTGAGAACAAAAAACTTTGAGGGTGTGAGTGGATGTGAGTGAGAGAAACCATGGATGTGACTAGGATGTCTTGTGTCTGCAGGTGTCCAGTGTGAGGTGCAGCTGGTGGAGTCTGGGGGAGACCTGGTGAAGCCTGGGGGGTCTCTGAGACTCTCCTGTGCAGCCTCTGGATTCACCATCAGTAACAATGAAATGAACTGGGTCCGCCAGGCTCCAGGGATGGGGCTTCAGTGGGTCGCATATATTAAGAGTGTTGGAAGCACATACTATGCAGACTCTGTGAAGGGCTGATTCACCATCTCCAGAGACAACAGCAAGAACACGCTGCATCTGCATATGAGCAACCTGAATGCTGAGGACACGGCTGTGTATTACTGTGCGAGAGACACAGTGAGGGGCCCTCAGTGTGAGCCCAGACACAAACCTCAAACTACAAGGGTATCAGACCAGCAGAGGGTGCACACTCCTCACCAATTATGTCTTTAATCCCAGGAGCAGGTGCAGATGGAGTCTATGACATATTTCCTGCCAGGGTTTGGGGTTTCCTCTCCATAGAGCAGTTTCCCCAAGGGAGCCTCCTTGACATTATTCTGTGTTTACCTATTCCCTCTCTGACTTAGAAACTTAGGTGTAACAAGAGGAAATATATATTAACATGCAAAAGAAAAAAAAAAGGAGTCAGTTACATTAGTTTTCTCTTGTCCTTAAATACCAATAAATTACAAATATCCTGATGCAGGTCAACAAGACCTTTATAAGAATCTCAGTGACACTCACGATGGATAACAAGAACCTCCAGTGGAGCCAGAAGAACACACACACACACACACACACACACACACACACACACACAGGAATAAAACCTCCACTGAAAAAATAAAATGAAATTTAAGAAAATAGTAGAAAACCTCTATCACCATCCTGTCATTTATTTGCAGCAAAGGTGGCCCTAAGACAAAAATACACCTCAAAGAGGAGCACCTCAAGAAGCAAGAAGAATCTCAAATAAACAACCTAACATTACACCTATAAGATGCTAGAGAAAGAGCAACTGAATTCTACATATAGCAGAAGGAAGGAAATAGCAAGATTAAAGCAGAAAGAGACTATATAGAAACTAAGAAACACAGAATGGATCAAATAAACCGGGTGTGATTCTTTTTTTTTTTTAAATTAAATTAGCCAAGGTATAGTACATCATTGATTTGTGATATAATATTCACTATTCCTTCTGGTCAGTATAAAACCTTGTGCTCATCACGTCCCGTAATACTTAGGGGGAAAAAACACAATACACCTGAGAATCCTCTACTTAACTTGATCAAAATAAAAGATAAAGGGCCCCCCCCCCAAATAATAAAGAGATCTATCTGGTCCAGTGTTATTCAAAGCCCTTATTTCCTTGGTGCATGAACAATGAATTCTGGAACACTAAAACGAAATTTTAAAAACCTGAAAAAAATTCTTTGTTCTTTTTTAATGTTCAATTAGCCAACATATATTACACCATTAGTTTTTGATGTAGAGTTCAAAGTTGCATTAGTTGTGTATAACACCGAGTGCTCATCACATCACCTTTCCTCAATACTCATCATCTGACTACCACATCCCCCACCACCCTCCCTTTTGTAATCCTTGTTTCCCAGAATCCAGAAGCTCTCATGGTTTGTCTCCCTCGATGATTTCTTTTTTTTTTTTTTAATTTAATTTCATTTTTCAGTGTTCCAAGATTCACTGTTTATGCACCACACCCAGTGCTCCATGCAATACGTGTCCTCCTTGATACTCACGACCAGGCTCACCCATCCCTCCACCCTCCTCCACTCCAGAGCCCTCATTTTGTTTCTAATAGTTCACAGTCTTTCATGTTTCATATCCCCCTCCAATTTCCCCCAATTCACTTTTCCTTTTCCTCTCCTAATGCACTATGTTACTCTTTATGCTCCACAAGTAAGTAAAACGTATAATTGAATTCTCTGTGGTCCTCCTCACTATTCCTTATGTTCCACATAGAAGTGAAACCATAGAATAAATATCTTTCTCTGCTTGACTTATTCTACTTGACAAAATACCTTCCGGTTCCATCCAAGTTGATGAAATGGTAGGTATTCAACCTTTCTGATGGCTGAGTAATATTCTATTGTATATATGGAACACATCTTCTTTTTTATTAAATATGTTTATTTTCAGCATAACAGTATTCATTATTTTTGCATCACACCCAGTTCTCCATGAATTCCATGCCCTCTATAATACCCAAAACCTGGTACCCCAACCTCCCACACCCCACCACCACTTCAAACCCCTCAGATTGTTTTTCAAAGTCCATAGTCTATCATGATTCACCCCCCATTCCAATTTCCCCCAACTCCCTTCTCTCTCTAACTCCCCATGTCCTCCATGCTATTTGTTATGCTCCACAAATAAGTAAAACCATATGATAATTGACTCTCTCTGCTTGATTTATTTCATTCAGCATAATCTCTTCCAGTCCCGTCCATGTTGCTACAAAAGTTGGGTATTCATCCTTTCTGATGGACCCATAATACTCCGTAGTGTATATGGACAACATCTTTCTTTTTTTTTTTTTTTTTTTAAATTTTTTATTTTTATAAACATATATTTTTATCCCCAGGGGTACAGGTCTGTGAATCACCAGGTTTACACACTTCACAGCACTCACCAAATCACATACCCTCCCCAATGTCCATAATCCCACCCCCTTCTCCCAAACCCCCTCCCCCCGGCAACCCTCAGTTTGTTTTGTGAGATTAAGAGTCACTTATGGTTTGTCTCCCTCCCAATCCCATCTTGTTTCATTTATTCTTCTACCCACTTAAGCCTCCATGTTGCATCACCACTTCCTCATATCAGGGAGATCATATGATAGTTGTCTTTCTCTGCTTGACTTATTTCGCTAAGCATGATACGCTCTAGTTCCATCCATGTTGTTGCAAATGGCAAGATTTCATTTCTTTTGATGGCTGCATAGTATTCCATTGTGTATATATACCACATCTTCTTGATCCATTCATCTGTTGATGGACATCTAGGTTCTTTCCATAGTTTGGCTATTGTGGACATTGCTGCTATAAACATTCGGGTGCATGTGTCCCTTTGGATCACGACATTTGTATCTTTAGGGTAAATACCCAATAGTGCAATTGCTGGGTCATAGGGCAGTTCTATTTTCAACATTTTGAGGAACCTCCATGCTGTTTTCCAGAGTGGCTGCATCAGCTTGCATTCCCACCAACAGTGTAGGAGGGTTCCCCTTTCTCCGCATCCTCGCCAGCATCTGTCATTTCCTGACTTGTTGATTTTAGCCATTCTGACTGGTGTGAGGTGATATCTCATTGTGGTTTTGATTTGTATTTCCCTGATGCCGAGTGATATGGAGCACTTTTTCATGTGTCTGGACAACATCTTTCTTAACAATTCATCCGTTGAAGGGCATTCTGGTTCTTTCCATAGTTTGGCGACCGTAGCCATTGCTGCTATAAACATTGGGGTACAGATGGCCCTTCTTTACACTACATCTGCTTGATCCATTCATCGTATCTTTGTGGTAAATACCAAGGAGTGCAATGGCAGGGCCATAAGGAAGTTCTATTTTTAATTTCTTTTTTTTATTAATTTATTTATTTTCAGCATAACATTATTCATTATTTTTTCACGACATCCAGTGCTCCATGCAATTCGTGCCCTCTCTAATACCAACCACCTGGTACCCAACATCAGACCCCCCCACCTCTTCAAACCCCTCAGATTGCAATTTCTTGAGGAATCTACACACTGTTCTTCAAAGAGGCTGCACAACAGTGGAAGAGGGTTCCCCTTTCTCCACATCCCCTCCAACACATGTTGTTTCCTGTCTTGTTAATTTTGACCATTCTAACTGGTGTAAGATGATATCTCAATGTGGTTTTAATTTGAATCTCCCTGAGGGCTAGTGATGATGAACATTTTTTCATGTGTTTGATAGCCATTTATATGTCTTCATTGGGTAAGACTCTGTTCATATCTTCTGCAGATTTTTTATATGTTTGCTGGTTTGTGTGTGTTGAGTTTGAGGAGTTCATTATAGATCCTGGATATCAACCTTTTGTCTGTACTGTCATTTGCAAATATCTCTCCCATTCCGTGGGTTGCCTCCTTGTTGTCTGACTGTTTCCTTGGTTGTGCAGAAACTTTTGATTTTGATGAAGTCCCAAAAGTTTATTTTCGCTTTTTTTTTTCTTTGCCTTTGGAGACATATCTTAAAGAAGTTGCGGTGGCTGATATCAAAGAGAATACTGCCTATGTTCTCCTCTGGGATTCTGATGGATACCTGTCTCACGTTGAAGTCTTTTATCCATTTTGAGTTTATCTTTGTGTATGGTTTAAGAGAATGGTCAAGATTCATTCTTCTACATATAGCTGCCCAGTTTTCCCAGAACCATTTATTGAAGAGACTGTCTTTTTTCCACTGTATATTTTTTCCTGTTTTGTCGAAGATTATTTGACCATAGAGTTGAGGGTCCATATCTGGGCTCTCTACTCCATTCCACTGGTCTATGTGTCTGTTTTTATGCCAGTACCATGCTGTCTTGGTGACCACAGCTTTGTAATAAATCTTGAAATCAGGTAACGCGATGCCCCAGTTTTATTTTTGTTTTTCAACATTTCCGTAGCCATTTGGGGTCTCTTCTGATTCCATACAAATTTTTGGATTATTTGCTCCAGCTCTTTGAAGAATACTGAAGAAATTTTGATTAAAATAGCATTAAAAGTATATATTGCTCTAGGCAGTATAGACATTTTAACAATGTTTATTCTTCTGATCAAAGAGCATGGAATGGTCTTCCATCTTTTTGTGTCTTCTTCAATTTCCTTCATTAGTGTTCTGTAGTTCCTCAAGTACAGATCCTTTACCTCTTTGGTTAGGTTTATTCCCAGGTACCTTGTGGTTCTTGGTGCTATAATAAATGGAATCAATTCTCTAATTCTCCTTTCTTTATTTTCATGTTAGTGTATAGGAAAGCCACTGCTTTCTGCCAAGTGGCTGAATTGTTGTACTGTTCCAGTAATTTGGGGGTGGAGTCTTTTGGGATTTCCATATAAAGAACAATGTCATCTGTGAAGAGAGGGAGTTTGACTTCTTCATTGCCAATTTGGATACCTTTTATTTCTTTTTTTCTTTTATTTATTTATTTATTTATTTATTTATTTTAAATTACATTTATTTATTTTCAGAAAAACAGTATTCATTATTTTTGCACCACACCCAGTGCTCCATGCAATCTGTGCCCTCTATAATACCCACCACCTGGTACCCAAACCTCCCACCACCCCACCACTTCATTCCCCTCAGATTGTTTTTCAGAGTCCATAGTCTCTCATGGTTCACCTCCCCTTCCAATTTCCCCCAACTCCCTTCTCCTCTCCAACTCCCCATATCCTCCATGATATTTGTTATGCTCCACAAGTAAGTGAAACCTATGATAATTGACTCTCTCTGCTTTACTTATTTCACTCAGCATAATCTTTTCCAGTCTCATCCATGTTGCTACAAAAGTTGGATATTCATCCTTTCTGATGGAGGCATAATACTCCATAGTGTAAATGCACCACATATTCCTTATCCATTCATCTGTTGAAGGGCTGAAAGATTCCCTTCTTTTTTTTTTATATAAACATATATTTTTATCCCCAGGGTTACAGGTCTGTGGACCACCAGGTTTACACACTTCACAGCACTCACCAAAGCACATACCCTCCCCAATGTCCATTATCCCCCCCCTCTCCCAAATCCCCTCCCCCCAGCAACCCCCAGTTTGTTTTGTGAGATTAAGAGTCACTTATGTTTTGTCTCCCTCCCATCCCATCTTGTTTCATTTATTCTTCTCCTACCCACTTAAGCCCCCATGTTGCATCACCACATCCTCATATCAGGGAGATCATATGATAGTTGTTTTTCTCTGCTTGACTTATTTTGCTAAGCATGATACGCTCTAGTTCCATCCATGTTTTCGCAAATGGCAAGATTTCATTTCTTTTGATGGCTGCATAGTATTCCATTGTGTATATATACCACATCTTCTTGATCCATTCATCTGTTGATGGACATCTAGGTTCTTTTCATAGTTTGGCTATTGTGGACATTGCTGCTATAAACATTCGGGTGCACGTGCCCCTTTGGATCACTACGTTTGTATCTTTAGGGTAAATACCCAATAGTGATAGACCAATATCCTTGATGAACACAGATGCGAAAATACTCAACAAAATACTAGCCAATAGGATTCAACAGTACATTAAAAGGATTATTCACCACGACCAAGTGAGATTTATTCCAGGGCTGCAAGGTTCGTTCAACATCCGCAAATCAGTCAATGTGATACAACACATCAATAAAAGAAAGAACAAGAACCATATGATACTCTCAATAGATGCTGAAAAAGCATTTGACAGAGTACAGCATCCCTTCCTGATCAAAACTCTTCAAAGTGTAGGGATAGAGGGCACATACCTCAATATCCTCAAAGCCATCTATGAAAAACCCACCGCAAATATCATTCTCAATGGAGAAAAACTGCAAGCTTTTCCGCTAAGGTCAGGAACACGGCAGGGATGTCCATTATCACCACTGCTATTCAACATAGTACTAGAGGTCCTAGCCTCAGCAATCAGACAACAAAAGGAAATTAAAGGCATCTAAATCGGCAAAGAAGAAGTCAAATTATCACTCTTCACAGATGATATGATACTATATGTGGGAAACCCAAAAGACTCCACTCCAAAACTGCTAGAACTTATACAGGAATTCAGTAAAGTGTCAGGATATAAAAATCAATGCACAGAAATCAGTTGCATTTCTCTACACCAACAGCAAGACAGAAGAAAGAAAAATTAAGGAGTCAATCCATTTACAATTGCACCCAAAACCATAAGATACCTAGGAATAAACCTAACCAAAGAGGCACAGAATCTATACTCAGAAAACTATAAAGTACTCATGAAAGAAATTGAGGAACACACAAAGAAATGGAAAAATGTTCCATGTTCCTGGATTGGAAGAATAAATATTGTGAAAATGTCTATGCTGCCTAAAGCAATCTACACATTTAATGCAATTTCTATCAAAATACCATCCATCTTTTTCAAAGAAATGAAACAAATAATTCTAAAATTTATATGGAACCAGAAAAGACCTCGAATAGCCAAAGGTATATTGAAAAAGAAAGCCAACGTTGGTGGCATCACAATTCCGGACTTCAAGCTCTATTAAAAAGCTGTCATCATCAAGACAGCATGGTACTGGCACAAAAACAGGCACATAGATCAATGGAACAGAATAGAGAGCCCAGAAATAGACCCTCAACTCTACGGTCAACTCATCTTCGACAAAGCAGGATACCTTTTATTTCTCTTTTTGTCTGATTGCTGTTGCTAGGACTTCTAATACTATGTTGAACAAGAGTGTTGAGATTGGGCATCATAGTCTGTTCCTGATCTCATCGGGAAGGCTGCAAGCTTTTTCCCATTGAGGATGATATTTCTGTGGGTCTTTCATAGATAGATTTTATGAAGTTCAGGAATGTTCCCTCTATCCCTATACTTTGAA
Organism: Mustela putorius furo; assembly: GCF_011764305.1. Taxonomy (NCBI): domain Eukaryota; kingdom Metazoa; phylum Chordata; class Mammalia; order Carnivora; family Mustelidae; genus Mustela; species Mustela putorius. Next base: position 255,113 of record NW_025421844.1, read on the forward strand.
GCGTTTTAATCAGGAACGGATGGTGGATTTTGTCGAATGCTTCTTCTGCATCAATTGAGAGGACTATGTTGTTCTTCTCTCTTCTCATCTTAATTTTTTCTATCACATTGATTGATTTTCGAATGTTGAACCATCTTTGTAGCCCAGGAATGAATCCCACCTGATCATGGTGGATAATCTTTTCAATGTGCTGTTGGATTCTGTTTGCTTGGATCTGTTGAGAATCTTAGCATCCATATTCATCAGTGATACTGGTCTGAAATTCTCCTTTTTGGTAGGGTTTTTGCCTGTTTTGGGGATCAGGGTAATGCTGACTTCATAGAAAGAGTCTGGAAGTTTTCCTTATGCTTCAATTTTTGAAACAGCTTCGGGAGAATAGGTGTTATTTCTTCTTTGAAAGTTTGGTAGAATTCCCCAGGGAATCCATCAGGTGCTGGGCTGTTGTTTTTTGGGAGGTTTTTGATCACTGCTTCAATCTCATTACTAGATATTGGTCTATTCAGGTTGGCAATTTCTTCCTGGTTCAATTTTAGGAGTTTATAGTTTTCCAGGAATGCATTCATTTCATCAAGGTTGCTAAGCTTATTGGCATATAACTATTGATAATAACTTCTGATGATTGTTCTACTTCCTTGTTGTTCGTTGTGATCTCTCCCTTTTCATTCATAATTTTATGAATTTGGTCTTTCTATCTTTTCTTTTGGATTAGTGTGGCCAATGTTTTATTGATCTTAATGATTCTTTCAAAAAACAAACTTCTAGTTTCATTTTATGTTCTACTGTATCTTTGCTTTCTACCTCATTGATTTCAGCTCTAATCTTGATGATTTCCTTTCTTATGTGCGGGGTTGGCTTGATGTGTTCTTGTGTCTACATTTCTTTAAGGTGTAGAAAAGCTGTTGTGTTCTGTATTTTTCAATTTTTTTAGGGAGGCTTGGATGGCTCTGTATCTCCCCCTTAGGACCGCCTTTGCTGTATCCCATAGGTTTTGAACCAACGTGTCTTCATTCTTATTGGTTTCAATAAATTGTTTCAGTTCTTCTTTGATCTCCTGGTTGATCCAAGCATTCTTAAGCAAGGTGGCCTTTAGCTTCCAGGTGTTTGAGTTCCTTCTGAACTTTTCCTTGTGATTAAGCTCCAGTTTCAAAGCACTGTGATCTGAGAATATGCAGGGAATAATCTTAGTCTTTTGTTATCGGTTGAGTCCTGATTTGTGACCCAGTATTTGATCTATTCTTGAGAAGGTTTTGTGTGCACTTGAGAAGAATGAATATTCTGTTATTTTGGGTGGAATGTTCTGAATATATCAATGAGGTCCATCTGGTCCATTGTGTCATTCAATGCTCTTGTTTCTTTATTGATTTTCTGCTTCAAAGATCTTCTATTTCTGATAGTGGTGTTTTAAGATCTCCTACGATACTGTATTCATATCAATATGACTCTTTATCTTGATGAACAGTTTTCTTATGTAATTGGCTGCTCCCATATTAGGGGCATAGATATTTACAATAGTTAGATCATCTTGGTGGATAGACCCTTTAAGGATTATGTAGTGTTCTTCTGTATCTCTGACTACAGTCTTGAGTTTAAAATCTAAGTTTTCTGATATGAAAATCGCTACCCCAGCCTTCTTTTCAGGCCGATTGACATGAAAAATGCTTCTCCATCCCTTCAGTTTCAGTCTGGGTGTATCTTTAGGTTCAAAATGGGTCTCTTGTTGACAACATATGGATGGGTCCTGTCGTTTTATCCAATCTACAATCCTGTGCCATTTTATGGGCACATTTAGGCCATTCACATTGAGAGTGATTATTGATAGATACGCTTTTATTGACATCGTGTTACCTTTGAAGTCTTTCTTTCTGTAGATTGTCTCTTTATTTCTGTTCAATGCTTTTCTTAGGATTTTTCCTCTTTTATAGAACCCCCTTAATATTTTCTGCAGTGTCGGCTTGGTGGTTGCATAGTCTTTTAATCCTAGCCGGTCTTGGAAACTCTTTATCTCTCCATCCATTTTGAATGTGAGTCTTCCTGGATAAAGTATTCTTGGTTGGATGTTCTTCTCATTTAGTGCCCTGAATATATCTTGACAGCCTTTTCTGGCTTACCATGTCTCTGTGGACAGGTCTGATGTTATTCTGATGGGCTTTAATTTGTAAGTAAGGAGCCTCTTTGCCCTAGTGGCTTTCAAGAGATTACAACCTACAATTATAATTCCTCAATTTGACTATCAGGTGTCGTGATTTTTTTTGTAGTGTATAATCGTGGGTGGGAACCATTCAAACTCTAGTCCATGAACACTGGTTTCATTCGCGAGATTGGGAAAATTTTCATGAATGACTTGTTCCACTATATCTTCTAGACTTCTCTCTTTCTCCTCCCCTTCAGGGATTCCAATAATTCTGCTGTTGGAATATTTCATGGCATCATTTATTGCCCTGAATCTGTTTTAGTGGTTTCTAAGCTGTTTGTTCCAGGCTTCCTCCTGATCCTTTCTCTCTATCTGTTTTTCCTCCAGATCACTAATTCTATCTTCTGTCTCAGTACCCTAGCTTTGAGAGAGTTTAGATTACATTGGAACTCATTGAGAGCATTGTGAACCTCTTCCCTGGTAGCTTTAATCTCCGCCCTAACATTGTGAACATCCACTCTGGTCACTTTCAGCTCGCCCCTAATCCATTATGTTTGGTTATCCATGGCTCTCTCCAACTTAGCTATTGCCTGGATTATTAGCCTGAATTCTCTTTCCGACATATTGTCTAAGTTGATATTTGTTAGCTCTGTTGCAGAAGGTCCATTCCCTGTATTTTTCTTCTGTTGGGCATTTGTCCTCCTAGTCATTTTGGTGGGAGATGACTGAACAGATGTAGCTGGATGTATCAACCGTGGTGCAGTCAAGGTGCACCCAGAAACACTTCTGAGCAATCAGGATTCCCCACCAAATGAGAGATAAAAGAAAAGAAAAAGAAAAAAGAAAAGAGAGAGAGAGAGAGACAGGAAAGAAATGGAAGATGAAAGAGAAGGTTCAGCCCAAATGGGCCCCAGGGAAAGATTTATGAAGTAGACAAACAATAACAGACAAACAAAAAGACTGATAAATGTATATGACAAGAGAAAAAATATATATGCAAATAAAGGAAGAACCTCGTCAAAAAGGACCCCAAGTGTAAGATTTATATACTATGGGGACAAACACAAAAACACAGAAACACTTGTGGAAGAAAAAGATGGGAGAGTGGTTATAAATTCTCAGTGTGTGGGAGGAAGGTTGTTTTGATTCTTCCTGGATGTATCTTGATATCTTTGTTAAAGGACTCAACTTTCCTAAGATAAAGGGGGATTAAAAATTAGTTTACCTATAGGGGTAGTATTGACTGGGAAAGCAGGATTACTTTGAAGTTTAACTCTACATGAATATTAGAGGATAAAAATAAAAAGGAATAAACAAGACTAAACTAAACTAAAATTTAAAAAAAAAAAGATGCACCAACTTGCATTCCCACCAACAGTGTAAGAGGTGGGAATGCAAGTTGGTGCAGCCTCTTTGGAGAAGAGTGTGGAGATTCCTCAAGAAAATTAAAATAGAACTTCCCTATGACCCTGCCATTGCACTCCTGGGTATTTACCCAAAGGATACAGATGTCTTGAAAAGAAGGGCCATCTGTACCCCAATGTGTTTATAGCAGCAATGGCCACGGTCGCCAAACTGTGGAAAGAACCAAGATGCCCTTCAACGGACGAAGGGATAAGGAAGATGTGGTCCATATACACTATGGAGCATTATGCCTCCATCAGAAAGGACAAATACTCAACTTTTGTAGCAACATGGATGGGACTGGAAGAGATTATGCTGAGTGAAATAAGTCAAGCAGAGAGAGTCAATTATCATAGGTTTCACTTATTTGTGGAGCATAACAAATAGCATGGAGTACAAGGGGTGTTAGAGAGGAGAAGGGAGTTAGAGAATTGGAAGGGGAGGTAAATCATGAGACTATGGACTCTGACAAACAATATGAAGGATTTGAAGGGGAGGTGGGATGTTGGGTACCAGGTGGTGGGTATTATAGAGGGCACAGATTGCATGGAGCACTGGGTGTGGTGCAAAAATAATGAATACTGTTTTTCTGAAAATAAATAATTTAATTTTAAAAAATACAATAACATTTTAAAAAAAAGGAATTCAAAAAATAGACATGCAAAAAAAAATACGTGAATGTATCAAAAAGTTCAGGTTAGAAGGTTATTATGGAATTTGATGTACTAGACAGCTCGCTGTGATGGTTATTAGTTTAAAAAAATTACCTATATATTAAAAAAGTGAACCAGAATAGTGGGAATAAATGAAAAATAAGTTTTCCTATGAAGTAGTGGTTGTTATCTTGTAGTCCTTTTTTTTTTTTTTTTCTCTTTTTATTTTCTTTCTTGGTTTGTTTTCTGGGGGAGGGGCCTGCCACTGCCACGTGGATTGTCAGTCTATGATGTTCCTTACTTAAGTCTGAGGAATCTGTTTTTTTTTTTTTTTTTTTTTCAGGCTTTTTTTCTCTGGTGGTTTTTATGTTTGTTCACTTTTTTTTTTCTCACTTTGACCGCTTTTGATGGTTTTTGTAGTTTTAGAGGAAAACAAACCGCACCCTGATCTCCCTCTCAGAGAGAAGTCTCAGTCTGGTTGCAGAGCCTAAATAAGTTCCCCCTTGGCCGCTGGCAGAGCAGGTTCCAAGTCTTGGTCCCTGGGGGCACAGGATCTTTTGCTTTTATCCAAAACCAAGGCAGTGGCGGCTGTCTGGGCAGCTCCAGACTGCCAGAGAGGTTCCAAGCAGCAAGTGCACACTGAGATTTTCCCGCTGGCCCGGGCTGGAAGTGCCTGGTCTTTCTGGGTCTAAGAGTGCCTGGCTTGCCGGCACCAATTTCAGGGGAGGCTGAAGTTCGCGTGTGGGTCTCAGGCTCTGAGAATGGGTTGCAGGTCCGAGAGAACCAGGCTGGGCCTTCACACACCTCTCTGGGGGGGAGAGTTTGGTGCAGGCTCTGAAACAAAGGCGCATATCAAAGGGCACCGGCTGGGTATCTATACCCCTCTCAGTGGAGTATCTCAGGCTCTATAGCAGGGCTCTGGCATTCTGCCGCCCGGCGTGGCTCCCATCCCCACACAGGAAACCGACCCCACGGACCCCACACGTTCTCAGGCGCGCTGGTGGCTTAGGGACCAAGATCTGGTTTCTCTGCCACACTCTCTGTGCCTCAGTGCCAGGGGAGGCTGTCCGGGGACTGGAGACTTAAGCCCCTGTCCCAGCTGTCCTGATTCCCACAATTTCCCCCTACTATCCTTTGCTCTTTTGGAGTGCTTTCAACCAGTCTCCAAGTTAATGCTGGTCCCCAGACACAGGGCACTCTAGCTCGTATTGGGGTATTACTTTGCAACTGGTCGCCTCTGGTGGCTCCCCCCCTTTTGTTTATCTTCTGATATCAGTCCATGTTCCCGCACCACTTTACCTGCCCACTGGTGTCTTCTGCCCCTGTAGAGATCCAGACGTGTATAATTCTGATCTCAGGCTGATTTCATGGGTGGTTGGAGTTCTTTGGTAGGTAGTCAGCTCACTTTGAGGTACAAATTGAAAAGGCGCCTCCTCTTACTTCCCTGCCATCTTGTCCCCCCTCTTGGACCACATCTTCTTTATCCATTCATATGTGAAAGGACACCTCAGCTCCTTTCACTGTTTCACTATAGTGGACATTAATCCTGTGAATATTGGGGTTCATGTGCCCCCTTTTTAATTACATCTGTATCTTTGGGATAAATACCCAATAGTGCAATTGCTGAGTCATAGGAAAGTACTATTTTAAGTTTTTGGGGAACCTACACACTGTTTTCCAAAGTGGTTGTATGACCTTGCATTCCCAACAATAATGTAAGAGGTTTCCTCTTTCTCCACATCTTCTCCATAATTTTTTTTTCCTGTATTATTAATTTTAGCCTTTCTAACTCATATAAGTTAATATCTCATTGTGGTTTTGATTTATATTTCCAGGGTGACAAGAGATGTGGAGCATTTTTTCATATGTCTGTTGGCCATTTGTATGTATCTCTGGAGAAGTGTCTACTCATGCCTTCTGCCCATTTCCTGACTGGATTATTTGTTTTTTGGGTGTTGAGTCTGCTAAGTTCTTTATTGATCTTGGATATCAACCCCTTGTCGGTAGTGTCATTTGCAAGTAGCTTCTCCAATTCCATAGGTTACCTTTTAGTTTGGTTGACTGTTTATATTGCATTGCAGATTTTTATCTTGGTGTAGTCCCCAAAGTTCCTTTTTGGTTGTTTTCCTTGCTTTTAGAGACCCACCTTGCAAGAAGTTGCTGCATATGAGGATCTAAGAGGTTACTATCTGTGTTCTTCTCTCAGATTTTGATGCAAGCCTTTTCTAAATGGGTCTTTGAACACGTCCTAGTATCCAGCCAGAGTTGTCATTGACAATGTCGTCACAGACACCTGTGACCCCCACATGCCAGGTGTTTTGTTCTTGGTGATGAGAAAACCATAGGAAAACCATAGGAACTCACCCACACTCACAAAAATATGATCACTCCTGTTTCTTTCCTTCCCTCTGAGTAGTGAAGTCAGCTGGTCTCCATCCAGGTCCACACACACACCCTGGAGAAAGGGTGGACACTGACATCAGTGTGGTCAGATTAAAAGCCCAGAGAACACCCGTGAGTTTGAGACTCCCATGAACACCGGTGCTGTGCATGTCTCTTACACTCTGCAGTCGCCGAGCTGGTCAGTCCCCTCTTCCAGACCCTAACACAACATCCAGATGTGTCCTTATAACTGGATCCGCCAACTACTCATGGTCTTCAATGCCTCTATCAAGCTGGTAGTGTATTTATTATGTAATTCACATTTACAACCTACAGGGGACCCAGGAGACAAGATCCTACATCCACAGCTCTATTCATGAAGATACTGAGAGAAGGGTATTCACAGAGCACTGATATAAATCAGGGAGTGCAGTGATGAGGACACAGGTGTGCCCCTGTCACACAGGTGTGAAGTGTCATTGCAGGACAAGAGAAGGCACCACTTTGCAAATGTGTCATGGAGTGATGATGGTTCACCGAGGATGCTCCCAGGGTGGTGGTACTGATTAGAGCAATGACAAAATATGACAGATATGTCATCCTATTCTGTCCTTTACACGTGAACATTCCTGGTAGTGAAGGTGTTTGGGGGGAGTTAAATTCACTCATGATGTATGGAGCAGCTTTGAATTACCAAATACAATAGAGTGACCCAGCTTTGACAAATTTCAATATGATTTGTACATGGAGCTGCTGTCGCCAAACTTGCACATCCAGGAATTGAACCACAAGAGAATAGAGGGGTGAGTGGAACAGAGAGGTTCCCTAACAGTACAGAGCCCCTGGAATTATGGTGGGGTTTCATAAATGTCTACCATAAAAGGGCACTTGGTATCATATTGTTATGTTTTATGCTTCCTGTAGAAGATCATACCCTCTCTTTGTGAGGCCTACACTGTGGAGTGTGTGATTCTCTTCCTGTATCCACTGGAAAATGGGCTGTCTTGGTAGCAGCAGTGAAATGTGTCTTTGCTGTAGCCACACAAGAGTTCAGATTTCTCCAGAGATCTCCTGTTTCTGTTCCCTGGTCAGCACCATGATCGCCTTGAGCTCCCCCATGTAGAATCTACTTCCACTCTCCAGTACTCACCTGCTATTCAGGTGAACAGTCGCTAATGTGGTGGAAGCCTTCAGACTACAAGAACACTGACTTGATGATGTAGCTTTAGCCTCGGATGCTTCCAGGAACCTCGGCCAGGGGAGTCCTGCATGTGTCACTGCCTCCTCCACCAGTGGTCCAAGTCCATGTATTCTTGCCTGTCTCTGGGTACACAGTTATTCTCTTCCTCCCGGTTGTCCCCCCCATAGCTCCAGAGGTCTTGGGTGTCCCCAGCTTCTTGTTTCTCTACTTTCCCCTGAAGACTAAGGTTTTCATTCCATGTGAAAAGTGTGTGTAGTCCTCAACAGAACTGAGATTGTGACGTCTGTTCCCATCCCAGATCCTATGGGGCTCCACCTGTGACCCTAGGATGTTTCTTCCGAGGGCTTCTTCTGCAGATAAATTTTTGTTCCAGTGGTGGACTCAGGATGCGTGGATCTCCATGAATTCCTGCTCTGAATCATCTTCCTCCCATCCTGCCAGGAATAGCCAGGTGTGGGGAGGCTTTTTATGATTTGTCCCCATCCTACAGGATAGAAATGCACAAGGACAGGATTGATTTAATAATATGGTCTTGGTGAACTTCACCCTATAACACCTCTGGTACACATGATTACAAGAAATTCATAAAATATTCTATCTAAACATTGTGACAGTTTATTTTTTTATCACGGATCTGCATTCACAATATGCCAAGATGCTGGTTCTTAGCTCCTGTGAGTACATTTCATTCCTGAGAGCTTAAGTTTATTGCTTGTCTCATGATTACAATTAGAAGATATATTGGCATGAATTTATTCATCTGATGCTTTTTTGTAATAATTTTTTATAATTTATTTTTTATTTCTAGCATAAGAGTATTCATTAATTTAATACCCACCATGTGGTACCCAAACCTCCCATCTCATGCCCCTTCAAAACTCTCAGATTGTTTTTCAGAGTCATAGAATCTCATGGTTCACCTCCCCTTCCAATTCCCCCCAACTCCCTTCTCCTCTCTAACTCCCCATGTCCTCCATGCTATTTGTTATGCTCCACAAATAATTGAAACCATATGATAATTGACTCTCTCTGCTTGACTTATTTCACTCAGCATAATCTCTTTCAGTCCCGTCCATGTTGCTACAAGAGTTGGGTATTCATCCTTTCTGATGGAGGCATAATACTCCATAGTGTATATGGACCACATCTTCCTTATCCATTCATCTGTTGAAGTAAATCTTGGTTCTCTCCACAGTTTGGCGACCGTGGCCATTGCTGCTATAAACATTGGGGTACAGATCACCCTTCTTTTCACAACATCTGTACCTTTGGGGTAAATACCCAGGAGTGCAATGGCTGGGTAATAGGGAAGGTTTATTCCTAGGTGTCTTATGGTTTTGTGTGCAATTGTCAATGGGATTAACTCCTTAATTTCTCTTTCTTCTGTCTTGCTGTTGGTGTAGAGAAATGCAACTGATTTCTGTGCATTGATTTTCTATCCTGACAGTTTACTGAATTCCTGTACAAGTTCAGGCAGTTTTGGAGTGGAGTATTTTGGGTTTTCCACATATAGTATCATATCATCTGTGAAGAGTTATAGTTTGACTTCTTCTTTGCCGATTTGGATGCCTTTAATTTCCTTTTGTTGTCTGATTGCTGAGGCTAGGACCTCTAGTACTATGTTGAATAGCAGTGGTGATAATGGACATCCCTGTTGTGTTCCTGACCTTAGCAGAAAAGCTTTCAGTTTTTCTTCATTGAGAATGATATTTGCGGTGGGTTTTTCATAGATGGGTTTGACTATATTGAGGTATGTGCCCTCTATCCCTACACTTTGAAGAGTTTTAATCAGGAAGGGATGCTGTACTTTGTCAAATGCTTTTTCAGCATCTATTGAGAGTATCATATGGCTATTGTTCTTTCTTTTATTGATGTGTTGTATCACGTTGATTGATTTGCATATGTTGAACCAACCTTGCAGCACTGGAATAAATTCCACTTCATCGTGGTGAATAATCCTTTTAATGTACTGTTGAATCCTATTGCCTAGTATTTTGGTGGGAATTTTCGCATTTGTGTTCATCAAGGATATTGGTCTGTAGTTCTCTTTTATTATTTTTTTAATTGTATGTAGCATTTGAGATTCTTTTTTTTTTCAATTTATTTATCTTCATAAAAACAGTATTCATTATTCTTTCACCACACCCAGTGCTCCATGCAATCCGTGCCCTCTATAATACCCACCACCTGGTACCCCAACCTCCCACCCCCACGCCATTTCAAACCCCTCAGATTGTTTTTCAGAGTCCATAGTCTCTCAAGAGTTCTCTTTTTTGATGGGATCCTTGTCTGGTTTTGGGAACAAGGTGATGCTGGCCTCATAAAATGAGTTTGGAAGTTTTCTTTTCATTTCTATTTTTTGGAACAGTTTCAGGAGAATGGGAATTAGTTCTTCTTTAAATGTTTGGTAGAATTCCCCCGGGAAGACGTCTGGCCCTGGGCTTTTGTTTGTTTGGAGATTTTTAATGACTGTTTCAATCTCCTTACTGGTTATGGGTCTGTTTAGGCTTTCTATTTCTTCCTGGTTCAGTTGTGGTAGTTTATATGTCTCTAGGAATGCATCCATTTTTTCCAGATTGTCAAATTTGTTTGTGTAGAGTTGCTCATGGTATGTTCTTATAATGGTCTGTATCTCTTTGGTGTTAGTTGTGATCTCTCCTTTTTCATTCATGATTTTATTTATTTGGGTCCTTTCTCTTTTCTTTTAGATAAGTCTGGCCAGGGGTTTATCAATCTTATTAATTTTTCCAAAGAACCAACTCCTTGTTTTGTTGATTTGTTCTATTGTGGTTGTTTTTTGTTGTTGTTGTTGTTGTTGTTTGTTTCTATTTCATTTATTTCTGCTCTGATCTTTATGATTTCTCTTCTCCTGCTGGGTTTGGGGTTTCTTTCTGGTTCTTTCCCCAGCTCCTTTAAGTGTTGGGTTAGGTTTTTTACCTGAGACCTTTCTTGTTTCTTGAGAAATGTTTGTACCGCTATATATTTTCCTCTCAGAACCGCCTTTGCTGTGTTCCACAGATTTTGAACAGTTGTATTTTTATTTTCATTTGTTTCCTTGAATTTTTTCAATTCTTCTTTAGTGTCCTGGTTGACCCATTCATTCTTTAGAAGGATGCTGTTTAGTCTCCATGTATTTGGGTTCTTTCCAAATTTCCTCTTGTGATTGAGTTCTAGCTTCAGAGCATTGTGGTCTGAAACTATGCAGGGAATGATCCCAATCTTTTGATACCAGTTGAGACTTGATTTAGGACCCAGAATGTGATGTATTCTGGAGATGTTACATGTGCACTAGAAAGGAATGTGTATTCTGTTGCTTTGGAATGAAATGTTCTGAATATATCTGTGATGTCCATTTGTCCAGTGTGTCATTTAAGGCCTTTATTTCCTTGTTGATATTTTGCTTGGATGATCTGTCCATTTCAGTGAAGGGAGTGTTAAAGTCCCCTACTATTATTGTATTATTGTTGATGTGTTTCTTTGATTTTGTTATTAATTGTTGTATATAGTTGGCTGCTCCCACGTTGGGGGCATAGATATTTAAAATTGTTAGATCTTCTTGTTGGACAGATCCTTTGAGTGTGATATAGTGTCCTTCCTCATCTCTTATTATAGTCTTTGGCTTAAAATCTAATTAATCTGATATAAGGATTGCCAATCCTGCTTTCTTCTGGTGTCCATTAGCATGGTAAATTCTTTTCCACCCCCTCACTTTAAATCTGGAGGTGTCTTCGGGTTTAAAATAAGTTTCTTGAAGGCAGCCTATAGATGGGTTTTGTTTTTTTATCCATTCTGATACCCTGTGTCTTTTGCTTGGAGCATTTAGTCCATTAACATTCAGGGTAACTATTGAGAAATATGAATTTAGTGTCATTGTATTGCCTGTAAGGTGACTGTTTCTGTCTATTGTCTCTGTTCCTTTCTGATCTACCACATGTAGGCTCTCTCTCTGCTTAGAGGACACCTTTAAATATTTCCTGTAGAGCTGGTTTGGAGTCTGAAAATTGTTTCAGTTTTTGTTTTTCCTGGAAGCTTTTAATCTCTCCTTCTATTTTCAATGATAGCCTAGCTGGATATAGTATTCTTAGCTGCATGTTTTTCTCGCTTAGTGCTCTGAATATATCTTGCCAGCTCTTTCCGGCCTGCCAGGTCTCTGTGGATAAGTCTGCTGCCAATCTAATATTTTTACCATTGTATGTTACAGACTTCTTTTCCCAGGCTGCTTTCAGAATTTTCTGTTTTTTTTTGTTTTTGTTTTTGTTTTTTTTAAGGCATTATTTATTTATTTATTTATTTCTCTGTTTATTTATTTCTTTTTTTAATTAATTTCTTTATTTTCTTTTTTTTAAATTTATTTTTTATTTATTTTCGGCATAACAGTGTTCATTATTTTTGCACCACACCCAGTGCTCCATGCAATCTGTGCCCTCTATAATACCCACCACCTGTTACCCCGACCACACATCCCCCGCCACTTCAAAGCCCTCAGATTGTTTTTCAGAGTCCAAAGTCTCTCATGATTCACCACCCCTTCCAATTTACCCCAACCCCCTTCTCACTAACTCCCCATGTCCTCCACGCTTTTTGTTATGTTCCACAAATAAGTGAAACCATATGATACTTGACTCTCTCTCCTTGACTTATTTCACTCAGCATAATCTCTTCCAGTCCCGTCCATGTTGCTACAAAAGTGGGCTATTCGTCCTTTCAGATGGAGGCATAATACTCCATAGTGTATATGGACCACATCTTCCTTATCCATTTGTCCGTTGAAGGGCATCTTGTTTCTTTCCACAGTTTGGTGACCATGGCCATTGCTGCTATAAACATTGGGGTACAGATGGCCCTTCTTTTCACGACATCTGTATCTTTGGGGTAAATACCCAGGAGAGCAATGACAGGGTCATAGGGAAGTTCTATTTTTAAATTCTTGAGGAATCTCCACACTGTTCTCCAAAGTGGCTGCACCAACTTTCATTCCCACCAACATTGGAAGAGGGTTCCCCTTTCTCCTCACCCTCTCCAACACATGTTGTTTCCTGTCTTGCTAATTTTGGCCATTTTAATTGGTGTAGGGTGATATCTCAATGTAGTTTTAATTTGAATCTCCCTGAGGGCTAGTAATGATGAACATTTTTTTCATGTGTCTGATAGCCATTTGTATGTCTTTATTGGAGAAGTGTCTGTTCATATCTTCTGCCCATTTTTTGATAGGATTTTCTGTTTTGTGTGTGTTGAGTTTGAGGAGTTCATTATAGATCCTGGAGAGCCTCCATTTTTTTATTGTACCTCATTAATAGCTTTTTTATTTTCAACTTGGTTAGATTTTATTTCTTTTATTTCTCCTGAAAGGGTTTTTACTTCTCCCGAGAGGGTTTCTCTAATATAGTCCATGCTTTTTTTGAGCCCAGCTAGAATCTTGAGAATAGTTATTCTGAACTCTAGATCTGACATATTACCAATGTCTGTATTGGGTAGGTCCCTCGCCATCGGTACTGCCTCTTGTTCTTTTTTAGTGCTGAATTTTTCTGCATTGTTATTTTGACCAGATAAGAGTATATGAAGGAGCAAGTGAAATACTAAAGGGGTGGCAACAACCCCAGGAAAATATTTTTTAACCAAATCAGTAGAGATCCCAAATCATGAGGGGGGAGAAAGGGGATAAAAAGAGGTTCAGAAAGAAAAATAAAAATAGCAAAGAAAAGAAACAATTAAAAAAAAAAGGAAAACAAATAAAGAGTATTATATATATATATATATATATATATATATTAGATAAACTAGTTAAAAATGTTAAAAAAGAAAAGCGTAAAAGTTAAAAATTAGGAGAACATAAGAAAAAAAATTGAAAAAGAAAAAAAAATAAATTAATTGCAAGACTAAAGAATCATGGGGAGAAAGCCATGTGTTCCGTGCTTTGCTTTCTCCTCCTCTGGAATTCCGCTGCTCTCCTTGTTATTGAAACTGCACTCCTCGGTAGGTGAACTTTGTCCTGGCTGGATTTCTTGTTGATCTTCTGGGGGAGGGGCCTGTTGTAGTGATTCTCAAGTGTCTTTGCCCCAGGCAGAATTGCACTGCCCTTACCGGGACAGAGTAATCTGCTAGGGTTTTCTTTTGGGAGCTTTTGTTCCCTGAGCACTTTCCGTAGAGTTCTGGAAGACAGGAATGAAAATGGTGGCCTATGGTCTCTGGCCTGGAGGAGTGGAGAGCTGGTGGCCCCACTCTTCAGTGTGCCCTCAGAGAACAGCGCCCAATAACTCCCATCGGCCTGACCCCCGGCCATGCTCTGAGCACACCGAGTGTGCGACCGGTTCAAGGTAACCACGAGCTGTGAGCTCACTCTCGTCTCTGACTCTGTAGTTGGCTTACCCGTTCTAATACCTGAAAGCTCTGCAACACTCAGACAACCCCGATCCTTCTGTGACCCTGTGGCACCTGAGGCCATGCTGACCCTGTGTGGGCTTCACCCCAGTTTAGCCTCTGGAGCGATGTCTCTCAGCGGAACAGACTTTTAAAAGTCTTGATTTTGTGCTCTGTTGCTCCACTGCTTGCCGGGAGCCGGCCCCTCTCCCCAGGGTCTATCTTCCCCTCACTGTGAATTCACTTCTCTGCCAGTCCTACCTTTCAGAAAGTGGTTGATTTTCTGTTTCTAGAATTGCTATTATTCTCTTCGTTCTGCCGTTAGATTTGTAAGTGTTTGCAATCTTTAGATAGGCTATCTAGTTGATCTCCTGCTAGCTGAAATAGTCTCAGCCTGCTACTTCTCTGCCATATTGACTCCTCCCCCCCATACATCTTGATCCTTCCTGATGGAGGCATCATACTCCATAGTGTATATGGACCACATCTTCCTTATCCATTTGTACACTGAAGGGCATCATGGTTCTTTCCACAGTTTGGCGACCGTGGTCATTGCTGCTATAAACACTGGGATAAAGATGGTCCCTTTTTTCACTACATCTGTATCTTTGGGGTAAATACCCAGGAGTGCAATTGCTGTGTCATAGGGAAGCTCTCTTTTTAATTTCTTGAGGAATCTCCACACTGTTCTCCAAAGTGGCTGCACCAGCTTGCATTCCCACCAACAGTGTAGGAGGGTTCCCATTTCTTCGCATCCTCACCAGCATCTGTCATTTCCTGACTTGTTAATTTTAGCCATTCCGACTGGTGTGAGGTGGTATCTCATTGTGGTTTTGATTTGTATTTCCCTGATGCCAAGTGATGTGGAGCACTTTTTCATGTGTCTGTTGTCCATCTAGATGTATTCTTTGCAGAAATATCTGTTCATGTCCTCTGCCCATTTCTGGATTGGATTATTTGTACTTTGGCTGTTGAGTTTGCTAAGCTCTTTATAAATTTTGGGATATTAGTCCTTTATCTGCTATGTCATTTGCAAACGTCCTCTCCCATTCTGCCAGCTGTCTTTTGGTTTTGTTAACTGTTTCCATTGCTGTGAAAAATCTTTTTATCTTGATGAAATCCCAATAGTTCATTTGTGCCCTTGCTTCTGTTGCCTTTGGCGATGTTTGTAGGAAGAAGTTGCTGTGGCTGAGGTCAAAGAGGTTGCTGCCTGTGTTCTCCTCGAGGATTTTAATGGATTCTTTTCCCACATTGAGGTCCTTCATCCATTTTGAGTCTATTTTTGTGTGTGGTGTAAGGAAATGGTCCAATTTCATTTTTCTGCATGTAGCTGTCCAATTGTCCCAACACCATTTTTTGAAAAGACTGTCTTTTTTCCATTGGACATTCTTTTCGGCTTTGTCGAAAATTAGTTGACCATAGAGTTGAAGGTATATTTCTGGGCTCTCTATTCTGTTCCATTGATCTATGTGTCTGTCCTTGTGCCAGTACCATACTGTCTTGATGATGAAAGCTTTGTAATAGAGCTTGAAGTCTGGAATTGTGAAGCAACCACCTCTGGCTTTGTTTTTCAATATTCCTTTGAATTCGAGGTCTTTTATGATTCCATATAAATTTTAGGATTATATGTTCTATTTATTTGAAAAAAATGGATGGGATTTTGATAGGGATTGCATTAAATGTGTAAATTGTTTTAGGTAGCATAGATATATTCATAACATTCCATCCCAAAGTAACAGAATACACATTCTTCTCTAGTGCACTTGGTACATTCTCCAGAATAGACCGCATCCTGGGTCATAAGACAGGTCTCAACCGGTATCAAAAGATTGGAATCATTTCCTCCACATTTTCAGATCACATTTCTCTGAAGCTAGAACTCAATCACAAGAGGAAATTTGGAAAGAAACCAAATACATGGAGAATAAATAGCATCCTTCTAAAAAATGAATGGGTCAACCAAGAAATTAAAGAAGAATTTTTTAAAAATCATGGAAATAAATGATAATAGTCAAAAAAAAAAAAAAAACAAAGAGGTAACCCACAGAATGGGAGAAGATATTTGCAAATGACGGTACAGACAAAAGGTTGGTATCCAGGATCTATAATAAATTCCTCAACACACACAAAACAGGCAATCATATTTAAAAAAAAATGGGCAGAAGATATGAGCAGACAATTCTCCAATGAAGACATACAAATGGCTATCAGACACATGAAAAAATGTCCATCATCAGTAGCCCTCAGGGAGATTCAAATTAAAACCACATTGGGATACCACCTTACACCAGTTAGAATGGCCAAAAATTAGCAAGACAGGAAAGAACATGTGTTGGAGGGGATGTGGAGAAAGGGGAACCCTCTTCCACTGTTGGTGGGAAGGCAAGTTGGTGCTGCCTCTAGGAGAACAGTGTGGAGATTCCTCAAGAATTTAAAAATAGAACTTCCCTATGACCCTGCCATTGCACTCCTGGTTATTTACTGCAAAGATACAGATGTAGTGAAAAGAAGGGCCATCTGTACCCCAATGTTTATAGCAGCAATGGCCACGGTTGCCAAACTATGGAAAGAACCAAGATGCCCTTCAATGGATGAAGGGATAAGGAAGATGTGGTCCATATACACTATAGTGTATTATGCCTCCATCAGAAAGGACTAATACCCAACTTTTGTAGCAACATGGATGGGACTTCAAGAGATTATGCTGAGTGAAATAAGTCAAGGAGAGAGAGTCAAGTATCATATGGTTTCACTTATTTGTGGTTCATAACAAATAGCATGAAGGACATGGGGAGTTAGAGAGGAGAAGGGAGTTGGGGGAAATTGGGATGGGAGGTGAATCATGAGAGATAGTGGACTCTTAAAAACAATCTGAGGGGTTTGAAGTAGCGGGGTGGGGGGTGGGAGGTTGGAGTACCAGATTGTGGGTATAATAGAGTGCATGGATTGCATGGAGCACTCGGGGTGGTGAAAAAATAATGAATACTGTTATGCTGAAAATAAATAAATTAATTTTAAAAACACACAATGGTACAAAATCTGTGGGACACAACAATGGCAGTCCTGACAGGAACATATATAGCAGTACAAGCCTTTCTCAATAAACAAGAAAGGTCTCAAATACACAACCTAACCCTACACCTAAAGAAGCTGGAGAGAGAACAACAGAGAAAGCCTAAACCCAGGAGGAGAAGAGAAATCATAAAGATTAGAGCAGAAATCAATGAAATAGTAACAAAAAAAAAAATAGAACTAATCAACAAATGTAAGACGCGGTTCTTTGAAAGAATTAATAAGATTGATAAACCCATGGCCAGACTTATAAAAAAGAAAAGAGAAAGGACCCAAATAAATAAAATCATGAATGAAAGTGGAGAGATCACAACCAATACCAAAGAAATACAAACAATTATAAGAACATACTATGAGCAACTCTATGCCCACAATTTCAACAATCTGGAAGAAATGGATGCATTCCTAGATACATATAATCTACCACAACTGAAGCAGGAAGAAATAGAAAATCTGAACACACCCATTACCAGTAAAGAGATTGAAACAGTCATCAACAATTTCCAAACAAACAAAAGCCCAGGACCAGATGGCTTCCCAGGGGAATTCTACCAAACATTTAAAGAAGAATTAATTCCTCTTCTCCTGAAACTGATCCAAAAAATAGAAACAGAAGGAAAATTTTCAGTTTTATTTTATGAGGTCAGCATCACCTTGATCCCAAAACCTTATGAGGATCCCATCAAAAAAGAAAATTATACACCAATATCTCTGATGAACACAGATGCAAAAATTCTCACCAAAATACTACCCAGTAGGATTCAACAGTACATGAAAAGGATTATCCACCATGACCAAGTGGAATTTATTCCAGGGCTGCCAGTTTGGTTCAACATCCACAAATCAATGTGATACAATACATTAATAAAAGAAAGAACAAGAACCATATGATACTCTCAATAGATGCTGAAAAAGAATTTGTCAAAGTGCAGCATCCTTTCTTGATTAAAGCTCTTCAAAATGTAGGGATAGAGGGCACATACCTCAATATTATCAAAGCCATCTATAAAAAAACATACCACAAATATCATTCTCAATGGAGAAAAACTGAAATCTTTTCCGCTAAGGTCAGGAACACGTCAGGGATGTCCATTATCACCACTGCTATTCAATACAGTACTAGAAGTCCTAGCCTCAGCAATCAGACAACAAAAATAAATTAAGGGCATCCAACGCAGCAAAAAGGAAGTCAAATTATCACTCTTTGCAGATGATATGATACTATATGTGGAAAACCCAAAGGTTCCACTCCAAAACTGCTAGAACTTGTACAGGAATTCAGTAAAGTGTCAGGATAGAAAATCAATGCACAGAAATCAGTTGCTTTTCTCTACACCTACAACAAGACATAAGAAAGAGAAATTAAGGAGTCAATACCATTGACAATTGCACCCAAAAGCATAAGATACCTAGGAATAAACTTTTTGCCAAAGAGGCAAAAAATCTATGCTCAGAAAACTATAAAGTATTCATGAAAGAAATTGTGGAAGACACAATTAAACGGAAAAATGTTACATGCTCATGGATTGGAAGAACAGCATGTGGTTCTTGTGTGCACCATGATTATGTGAACACCCCATGGTGTCCATAGCACCTCAAGTACTGAAACTGAACTGTCCTATCCTTTTGTCCTCAGCATTCCCTGGTGCCCCGAGAGCCCCCTTGTGTTCTGAGTAACTCCTGGTGACATGAACCCTGGTGACCAGAGAGCCTCCTGGGGTCATGATCACCCCTGCAGCCCAACTACTCCTGTGTTCCTGCAGGAATGTTTGTGTCTGGGCTTACACCAAGTGTGTATACACTGCCTACACACATTACAATAACACACCGTGGTGTCCTCAGCAATCAGGCTGTTAATCTGCAAAATCAGCATGTCCTATTGTTTCAGGAGATGGTCAATTGCCCTTCCCAGTGTCTTCATAGTATATATACCTACCACCATTCATGTCTGAGACCCACTGCAGCCCTTTCCCTGGAGCCTGGCAGACCCAACTCATGGCATAGTTACTGAAAGTGAATCCAGAGGCTTCACAGGAGAGTCTCAAAAACCCCTGACCTTCTCCAGGTCTCTGCCATATCCACAAGCTGTACCTCTCACTGGACACCTGCAGACACAAGACATCCTGGTCAGCAAATTGTCCTTCACTTATTTATTATTATTATTATTTTTTTACTTATATCCACTTTCTTATTAAATGTCTCTTGTTCTCTGTAAATTACCATTTAAAAGAGTAACATAGAAAACCCAGCCAAGAATAAACTCCATCATGAGCTGTCTCTGTTCTGTCCTGAACACTGAATGGAAAACCCGGGAATCCCAAGACTGGGGCTCCCATCCCAGCTGCAGGCTTGGGGCTTGGCTTGTTTAATCAGCATAGGGTGTACCATATTAGCATGACCCTTGACTCTATAGCCAGCATGATATCCGTACTGACAGAGAGGACAGTAACCAGAGCAGCTGTGACTGACTTTGATTTGGTGATATTGACAAGATTTGGGAAAATATGAAGTTTAATTATATGATTTTCAGAGTACCTTCTGGGTTTCCATTTAACAGTTTGATTTTACATAGTCACACATATTGAGGTGTAGGTATCATGTTTCCCCTTAAAGTGACATGAACCTACACCCAGAATTGTGGAGGGTTTGTGAGTTGTCCAAGAACACTCTGGAGTGAGAGTGAGCCCCAGGATTTGGAACTGTGCTCCTCCCCTAGGACCTAATACCCACCCTGAATCCCCTTCAGGACAGAGTGCAGAGGTTCATGGGGAACATGGGATCCTGCCTGTAGTGAGGACAAGAAGACTTTGTCCTAGAATTTATCTGAAATACAGGATCAGGGCGCATTCAGGTGCTCTTTCAAGTCTCTATGGTTTCACTGTCACTGTGTTCAACCCGTCATCTCTGGGATTATTTGTAATCGTTTTGATGAGTGTGCTTGATGCAGGATGGACTGCACACAGGCAGAGAGTGTGATATGAGAAACACAGGTGTCAGAATCAAAACTATCCAGAGAAAGCAAATCCATTTTCCACAGAATTTCCTGTATTTTCTTTGGAATTCTTCCTTCCTCATTCCTTCTTCCCTCTGTTCCCACACTACTATTGATCTTTATGTTACCTCACACTAGCTTTAATTTTCTAGAATATATAATTTTGTAAATGTATTAAATGTACCTTTATTTCTAGGGCTTCTGTTGCTGAGCCAAATACTTGACAAAACCTTCACATTTATTATATTTTTTTTAATGTTGGGCAGCATTCCAAACATGACATAGAGCACAATATGTCCACTTTTAAGCTGCTGATTGGGCTTGGGATTGTTCCCATGTTTCTGTATTTTATTTGTATGTATGTATGCATGTATGTATGTATGTATTTTAGTTATCATACAGTACATCATTAGTTTTGATGTAGTATTTTTGTATTCCAATAAACTCACTAATCAGATTGGAGTTGCAAGAACTAAAGAAATAAATAGAACAAACTTCAGATCATCAAATTCGTGACAATATACCTCGTAATTGTGGTCATGAGACAAAAAATAAACTTAAACTCTTGGAACTGGCAACTACTCACAGGGCAAAGAATCAGAATTTTGGCATATTGTGAATGCAGATCCCTGATGACAAATAAGCAATCAGAACATTTAGATAGAATATTTAATGGATTTCTTGTCATTATGTGTGTTAAATATGTTATAGTTTGAGGTTCTCCAGGACCACACCATTAAATGAATCCTGTCTTTGTGCATTCCTATCCTGTAGGATGGGGACAAATCATGAAAAGCCTCCCCACACCCTGGTGGTCCTGGAAGGATGGGAGGAAGGTGACTCAGAGCAGGAATGCATGGAGATCCACGAATCCTGAGTCCACCGCAGAATTTATCAGAGGAAGCCCTCAGAAGCAGCATCCTGGGGTCACAGGTGAAGCCCCACAGGATCTGGAAGGGGAACAGACATCACAATCTCAGTTCTGCTGAGGACAACAGACACTTTACACATGTAATGAAAGCCTTAGACTTCAGGGAAAGGTAGGGAAACAGGAAGCTGAGGACACCCAGGGACCACTGGAGCTGTGGGAGGGGACAACCTGGAAGAATAGAATGACTGTGTGCCCAGAGACAGGCAAAAATACATGGACTTGGACCACTGGTGGAGGAGGGACAGTGACACATGAAGGCCTCCCTTGACCCAGGTTCCTGGGAGCACCTGAGGCTAAGGCTACATCATCAAGTCAGAGTCCTTGTGGTCTCAAGTCTTCCACCACATTAACGACTGTCACCTGAGTACAGCAGAGGAGTGTACTGGAGAGTGGAAGTAGATTCTACATGGGGGAGCTCAAGGAGATCACAGCGCTGATCCGGGAACAGAAACAGGGGATCTGTGGAGGAATCTGAACTCTTGTGTGGCTACATCAGAGATACATTTCATTGCTGCTACCCAGAAAGCCCGTTTTACAGTGGAGCCAGGAAGAGAATAACACACTCCACAGAATAGGCCTCACAAAGAGAGGTTGTTATCATCTACAGGAAGCACAAAACACAACAATATAATATGAAGTGTCATGTGCATGGTAGACATTCATGAAACCCTACCATAATCCCAGGGGCTCTGTACTGTTAGGGAACCTCTCTGCTCCATGCGCCCCTCTATTCTCTTGTGGTTCAACTCCTGCATGTGCAAGTTGGTGACAGCTGGCAGATCCAGTTATAAGGGCACATCTGGACCCTTTGTTAGGGCCTGGAAGAGTGGGATGACCAGCTCGTAGATTGCAGAGGGAAAGGGAAACCCACAGCATCCATGTCCATGGGAGTCTCAAACTCACAAGGTGTTCTCTGGGCCCTTGATCTGCACAGGTTGATGTGAATGTCCACCCTTTCTCCAGGGTGTGTGTGGACCTGGATGGAGACCAGCTGACTTCACTACTCAGAGGGAAGGAAAGAAACAGGAGTGATCATATTTATGTGAGTGTGGGTGGGTTCTTATGATTTTCTCATCCCCAGGAACAAAACACCTGGCATTTGGGGATAACAGGTGTCTGTGATGTGGTCATTGTCAATGACAACTCTGGCTGGATACTAGGATGTGTCTGAAGACACATTTAGAAAAGGGTTGCATAAAAATATGAGAGGAGAACACAGTTAGTAATCTCTTAGATGCTCAACTGCAGCAACTTCTTTCAAGATGGGTCTCTGAAAGCCAGGGAAACAATCAAAAAGGAACTTTTGGGACTTCATCAGTATAAAAAAATTTTGCAATGCAATGGAAACAGTCAACCAAACTAAAAGGCAATCTATGGAATGGGAGAAGATACTTCCAAATGGCACTAAAGAAAAGGGGTTGATATCCAAGATCAATAAAGAACTTACCAGACTCAACACCCATAAAACAAATAATCCAGTCAGTAAATAGACAGAAGGTATGCATAGGCACTTCTCCAGAGAAGACATACAAATGGCCAACAGACACACAAGAAATGCTCCACATCTCTTGTCACCATGGAAATATAAATCAAAACCACAATGAGATATTAACTTATATGAGTTAGAAAGGCTAAAATTAATAAGTCAGGGAACAAAAAATATTGAAGAGGATGTGGAGAAAGGGGAACCCTCTTATGCTGTTGGTGGGAATGCAAGTTGATACAGTCACTTTGCAAAACAGTGTTTAGGTTCCTCAAAAACTTAAAATAGAACTATTCTATGACTCAGCAATTGTTCTACTAGGTATTTACCCCAAAGACACAGATGTAGTGAAAAAAGGGACACATGCACTCCAATATTCATAGGATTAATATCCACTTTGGTGAAACTGTGGAAGGAGCTGATATGTCCTTCCACATTGGATAAAGAAGATGTGATCCATATATACAATGGAATATTACTCAGCCATCAGAAAGGATGAATACCTACTATTTCATTGACTTTGATGCAACCAGAGGGTGTTATGTGAAGTAGAATAAGTCAAGCAGAGAAAGATAATTATCCTATGGTTTCATTTCAATGTGGAACATAAGGAATAGTGAGGAGAGCCACAGAGAAAGTCAATTATCATATGGGTTTACTTACTTGTGGAGTATAAGGAATAACATGAAGAACATTAGGAGAGGGAAAAGAAGAGAGAATTGTGGAAAATTGGAGGGAGTATAAAGTATGAGATACTGTGGATTCTGAGAAACAAACTAAGGGTATTGGAGTGGAGGGGGTGGAGGGATAGGTGATGATGGGTGGGTATTAAAGAGCCTTCTGACAGCATGGAGCTCTTGGTGTGGTGCATAAACTGAATCTTGGAACACTGAAAAATAAAATAATATAAGAAAAGAAATCAGAAATGGAGACAAACCATGAGAAACTCTGGATTCTGAGAAACAAACAAGGATTACAGAAGTGGGGGTGGTGGGGGATGGGGCAGCAAGGACATGGATATTAAGGAATACAGGTGATTCGATGATCACTGGGTATTATAGACGACTAATGAATCTTTGAACACATTATCACTGGGTATTATAGACGACTAATGAATCTTTGAACACATTATCAACTACTCAACTACTATCAACTACTATATGTTGGTTAATTGAACAGAAAAAAATGTATATACACTTTTTTCATCTTTTTTTTTTATTTCTTTTCACTGTTCCAGAATTCATTGTATATGCACCAAGGAAATAATGGCTTCAAATGACACACTGAACTACATAACTTACATATTATTTATTTGGGCCTTTTATCATTCATTTTGATAAATTTAGGTAGAGGATTCTCAAATGTATTGTGATTTTCCCCCCAAAGTATCATGTGACATCATAAGCACTGGGTTTTATACTGAACAGATGGAGCAGTGAATATTATATCAAAAGCCAATGATGTACTATACCTTGGCTAATTGATTTAGAATAAAAAATTGGGGTAGAGATGGCCCTTCTTTTCACAACATCTGTATCTTTGGGGTTAATACCCAGGAGTGCAATTGCAGGGTCATAGAGAAGTTCTATTTTTAATTTCGTGAGGAATCTCCATACTGTTCTCCAAAGAGGCTGCACCAAATTGCATTCCCACCAACAGTGTAAGAAGGTTCCCCTTTCTCCACATCCCCTCTAACACATGCTGTTTCCTGTCTTGTTAATTTTGGCCATTCTAACTGGTGTAAGGTGATATCTCAATGTGGTTTTAATTCGAATATCCCTGATGGCTAGTGATGGTGAGCAATTTTTTATGTGTCTGATCATTCTCAATGGGAAAAAGCTTGCGGCTTTCCCTTTGAGATCAGGGACACGACAAGGATGCCCATTCTCACCACTCTTATTCAACATAGTATTAGAAGTCCTAGCAACAGCAATCAGACAACAAAGAGAAATAAAAGGTATCCAAATTGGCAATGAAGAAGTCAAACTCTCTCTCTTCGCAGATAACATGATTCTTTACATGGAAAACCCAAAAGACTCCACCCTCAAACTACTAGAACTTATACAGCAATTCAGCAACGTGGCAGGATACGAAGTCAATGTATGGAAATCAGTGGCTTTCTTACACACTAACAATGAAAATACAGAAAGGGAAATTAGAGAATCAATTCCATTTACTATGGCACCAAGAACCATAAGATACCTGGGAATAAACCTAACCAAAGAGGGAAAGGATCTGTACTCAAGGAACTACAGAACACTCATGGAAGAAGTTGAAGAAGAAACAAAAAAGATGGAAGACCATTCCATGCTCTTGGATCGGAAGAATAAGCATTGTTAAAATGTCTAAACTGCCTAGAGCAATCTATACTTTTAATGCCATTCTGATAAAAATTCCACCGGTATTCTTCAAAGAGCTGCAACAAATAATCCAACAATTTGTATGGAATCAGAAGAGACCTTGAATCATAAGGAAATGTTGAAAAACAAAAAGAAAACTGGGGGCATCACGTTACCTGATTTCAAGCATTACTACAAAGCTGTGATCACCAAGACAGCATGGTACTGGCATAAAAACAGACACATAGACCTGTGGAACAGAGTAGAGAACCCAGATATGGACCCTCAACACTATTGGAAAATAATATTCTACAAAACAGGAAAAAAAATATACAGTGGAAAAAAGACAGTCTCTTCAATAAATGGTGCTGGGAAAACTGGACAGCTATATGTAGAAGAATGAAACTCGACCATTCTCTTACACTGTACCAAAAGATAAACTCTAAATGGATAAAACACCTCAACGTGAGACAGGAATCCATCAGAACCCTAAAGGAGAACATAGGCAGTAATCTCTTCGATATCAGCCACAGCAACTTCTTTCAAGATATATCTCCAAAGGCAAAGGAAACAAAGCGAATATGAACTTTTGGGACTTCATCATGATCAAAAGCCTTTGCACAGCAAAGGAAACAGTCAAGAAAACAAAGAGGCAACCCACAGAATGGGAGAAGATATTTGCAAATAAAAGTACAGACAAAAGGTTGATATCCAGGATCTATAAAGAACTCCTCAATCTCAACACACACAAAACAGATAACCATATAAAAAAATCAGCAGAAGATATAAACAGACACTTCTCCAATGAAGACATACAAATGGCTATCAGACACATGAAAAAATGTTCATCATCACTAGCCATCAGATGCAAATTAAAACTACATTGAGATACCACCTGTCTGTTTCTTTGTACAAATTGTATTTAGAACAGAGGAGCCGAACTCCAATGGGAATGCCTCAGAAATGCACAACCAGGAAAAAGATTGTGTTGCCCCACATGGCGCCTCCCGTCAGATATGTCGTGCATTGGGACAGAACTGTTGAGAAGCCACATTGTTCCTTGTAGGTGCTGACGATAAGGGAACACCGTGCTCTACACACATGCATCAGTCCTCCCATTAACTGGAGTGGAAGCCAGATATTTGATTCCCTTCTCTGTTTTTGTCTCCCAATGTTTTCAATTCTGTTAAGCCCCTTTACTGGTCACCCTTATAGGTGGAAATGGGTAGTTTGAGAGGAGGAGTGTCCATGAGCATTGGAAAGTACAGGTTTTGTCCTTAGAGGAGCATGTGCTATAAGGGTTTCCTGTCCTTCCCCATTTTGTTAAATTCCTCCCAGGATCCACTAGGGAAGGCAACTATCTGTGCTGGAACTTCAGAGTGTCTGTGCCTTTTTCGGTCTATGTGCTTTTTCTCATCTGCTAGACATCGTCCTGGGACATGGTTCAGCTCAGGTAAAAATTTCCTCATAAGTCCTTCCCTGACCACATGGCCTCCTCAGGTAAGATGATCACTTACTTCTTCGTGGCTCCCAATGTTCCCTGTGTGCATTTCCCTCAGAACACGTATACCACCATAGTACTTGTTCACAAGCAGGTAGAAGCAGAGATGCCTACAATTTTCTTGGTCCTCGAAGACAATAGCTATCTTCGTTACCTCTGCACTGTGTGTCGCTGGTGCAGAATTCATTCAGCCCATATTGAATAGTGTTTTTCCTGCAGATTCTCTGTCGCTTATGAACTCTACTCTTTACATGTACCTGCTCTTGTGCGTGGGGACAGAACTGCATCCATATTCTTCCCAGACCAGTTCTAGGCAGCATGTAAGGTAGTTAATCTATTGGACATTCTTTCCAATAGTTCATTCATTAAACATTATGAAGAGGCCATTGTATTCTCAGTGATGATGACAAAAAACAAAAACAAAAACAAAACAAACCCATGATTTCTAGACACCGACCATTCTGAAGACCCAAAAAATGCCTACAAAATGCAGATCCTTTATTCTTTA
Source organism: Mustela putorius furo (assembly GCF_011764305.1). NCBI lineage: Eukaryota > Metazoa > Chordata > Mammalia > Carnivora > Mustelidae > Mustela > Mustela putorius. The sequence continues at coordinate 282,067 of NW_025421844.1, forward strand.
TGCTAGTTTTCTAGTGTGCAGTTCCAGAACTGTTTGTGTAATTAACTAATGAATATTTATTTAGTTCTAACTGCTCAAAGTATAGACATGCCTAGTCTCTGTGAATACAGCAATGAGCAGAAATAGAAGAACTTGCCTTCATGGGGCTTACCTTTGAGGAGGGAAGACAGATCATAAACCAGCAACATCCCTCTCTTTCTCCACATGGTAAAGGGTTCTCTGACTGCCTCTGGTGTGGAGAGTAGTTAGGAGTGGGATAGGGACATCGGAGCTTGGAATCTGGAAGGTGAGGAGATTCTTGCTGGTGTCCAAGTGAAAACTGATAGGAGCTCTGTCCAGGGTGGCATCATCAAAGGGGTGAGAATTGGTTGGATTCTGAGTGTGTCTTGTAACCAGCAAGACTCGCTGCCTAATTGGCCATGGAGTGAAAGAAAGTGGCGGTTAAGTAGAGCACTCAGCTATCAGCCCCAGAGTTCAAGGTCTCCATCTTTCATCCCGTGAGAAGGGAAGCTCCACACCAGTCCTCGTATCTCATGGATTCCTGGAAGTTTTGTTCACTTTGCCTCATCATCTCCAGCTTTGCTCTTTCTCCTTCTGTGCATGTTTTGGTCCCTTCTGCCTGTCTGTCCTCTTGAACATTCTCATCCCCACCCTGCACCTGGTATTAACAGTTCTCTGTTGCATCACTATCTTTCATACATTTCCATCTGGTTTAATTTTTGTAATATAATTTGCCCACTTTTTATTTTTGCTTCATTCAGGTAGGAGAATAAATGCAGCCCTTATGTTGAGATTTCTGAAAATAGTGTCCTTGAGAAGTATGGATGGGGAGGATACTCCTACCCCATTTTCTCCATTCCAAACACACCCAAGATGAGGTGGCCATGTGTGACAGTCCAGAGGGTTTACATTACTTCAGAGAAAATAGGTTAGAATTGAGACACAGGTATACACTGCCTCCTGCTTTCAGAGTCCATCTGTGTCTGAGTGGCCATATATGACTCCTTATCATGGTCTGCCTAGAACTGGGTTCTCTCTCTTAGGACCATGTCAGATTACCTTCATTTATGGTGCAGCCTCCCTTTCATTCTGAAGCTCAAAATCTGCACTTTTATCTACTGGAGATGTCAGGGTCTTGTCCTTTCAGACCATATCCTAGATGGAGCTTGTCCTGGCACACTCAGAGGTCATTCTGAAATTTCCCTGAGCAATGAACATGTCCTCTGATAGGAACTGATAGGAACTGACTTATCCTGAGAAATATGTTTGTCACTCTATCCTTATCCATTTTGCAAAGCTCCTAGCTCATGCACATATGTAGATTGTTAGAATTTCTTTAATTTCTGGGAAGGGCCCTCTGTTTTCAGTGTTGTTTTGATTTGAACATGGTTTCCCATTGCTAATGGTGTTGTGCTCATTGACATTCTTGTAATATAACTGTGCACTCTTATTGGTTGGTTCTTTTCTCTTTACTTGATGGCTTGTTGCAACCTTGACTGCTGTTTTGTTCTCTCTAGAGGTTCTCCACAGTCTTTCCCTGCAAAATGGAGCTGTGTTTGATAGACAGGTCTCCACTGGAGCTGCTCCAGTGTTTAATGGAGATGAGACCTGGACACCTCATTGCAACACAAGACAATATGTGACTGATAAAGTGAGATAGGAAAAGTACTGTGGGGCTGTAGAGATTCCTATTGGAGGTGAGATTTAAGTTCTTAAAGATGTTTCTTTCTTTCTTAAGTAAAAACTGCCAAAACACAATGTGTTTTAAAATAATTAATATAATACAGACCTTAAAGAAAGAATCACTGGTTTAAAATGATTTGCACCTTTCCAAAAAATGAACATAGAACATAGCAGGATTTTATTTTATTTTATTATTTTTTTTTTTAGTATATTCTATTTTTTTTAATTTTTTATTTTTTATAAACGTATATTTTTATCCCCAGGGGTACAGGTCTGTGAATTACCAGGTTTACACACTTCACAGCACTCACCAAAGCACATACCCTCCCCAATGTCCATAATCCCACCCCGTTCTCCCAAACCCCCTCCCCCCAGCAACCCTCAGTTTGTTTTGTGAGATTAAGAGTCACTTATGGTTTGTCTCCCTCCCAATCCCATCTTGTTTCATTGATTCTTCTCCTACCCACTTAAGCCCCCATGTTGCATCACCACTTCCTCATATCAGGGAGATCATATGATAGTTGTCTTTCTCCAATTGACTTATTTCGCTAAGCATGATACGCTCTAGTTGCATCCATGTTGTCCCAAATGTCAAGATTTCATTTCTTTTGATGGCTGCATAGTATTCCATTGTGTATATATACCACATCTTCTTGATCCATTCATCTGTTGATGGACATCTAGGTTCTTTCCATAGTTTGGCTATTGTGTACATTGCTGCGATAAACATTCGGGTGCACGTGCCCCTTCGGATCACTACGTTTGTATCTTTAGGGTAAATACCCAGTAGTGCAATTGTGGGTCATGGGGCAGTTCTATTTTCAACATTTTGAGGAACCTCCGGGCTGTTTTCCAGAGTGGCTGCACCAGCTTGCATTCCCACCAACAGTGTAGGAGGGTTCCCCTTTCTCCGCATCCTCGCCAGCATCTGTCATTTCCTGACTTGTTGATTTTAGCCATTCTGACTGGTGTGAGGTGATATCTCATTGTGGTTTTGATTTGTATTTTCCTGATGCCGAGTGATATGGAGCACTTTTTTATGTGTCTGTTGGCCATCTGGATGTCTTCTTTGCAGAAATGTCTGTTCATGTCCTCTGCCCATTTCTTGATTGGATTATTTGTTCTTTGGGTGTTGAGTTTGCTAAGTTCTTTATAGATTCTGGACACTAGTCCTTTATCTGATATGTCGTTTGCAAATATCTTCTCCCATTCTGTCAGTTGTCTTTTGATTTTGTTAACTGTTTCCTTTGCTGTGCAAAAGCTTTTGATCTTGATGAAATCCCAATAGTTCATTTTTTCCCTTGCTTCCCTTGCCTTTTGCGTTGTTCCTAGGAAGATGTTGCTGCGGCAGAGGTCGAAGAGGTTGCTGCCCGTGTTCCCCTCAAGGATTTTGATGGATTCCTTTCGCACATTGAGGTCCTTCATCCATTTTGAGTCTATTTTTGTGTGTGGTGTAAGGAAATGGTCCAATTTCATTTTTCTGCATGTGGCTGTCCAATTTTCCCAGCACCATTTATTTATTAAATGGATTTTATTTTTTTTAAGAAGTTGTTTAGGGTTTGAATTGTTTCCAGCATCTAATATTACAATAAAGTTGCTTCTCCCCAGATATGTAACTGAGGAGCTCAGAAAATGTATTATTTATATGCTTTCCACAACAACCATGAACCTGAAGAAGATGCAGAGGAACAATTTTGCATCACGGATTTGATGAAACCCTCCTCATGGTCCATTATTAGTAGTTTTTCTCTGTTCTCCTCACCTTCCTTCCTTTCCATCAACTTATCATCTATATGAATTACTCTCTCCTCTTCCTCATTTACCATAGCCGTTAGAGTTATCTAATCTAGACGGCCTCTCAGTTAGACCTTTTTTTTTTTTTTTTGATGTTTGAGAGTTAATTTTACTTTTATTTATTTTTTTAATTAAATTTATTTCTTATCAGCATAACAGTATTCATTATTTTTTCACCACAACCAGTGCTCCATGCAATCCGTGCCCTCTATAATAACCACCAACTGGTACCCCAATCTCCCACCCCCCTGCCACTTCAAACCCCTCAGATTGTTTTTCAGAGTCCATAGTCTCTCATTATTCACCTCCCCTTCCAAATTCCCCCAACTCCCTTCTCCTCTCCATCTCCCCATGTCCTCCATGCTATTTGTTATGCTCCACAAATAAGTGAAACCATATGATAATTGACTCTCTTGCTGGACTTATTTCACTCAGCATAATCTCTTCCAGTCCCGTCCATGTTGCTACAAAAGTGGGGTATTCGTCCTTTCTGATGGAGGCATAATACACCATAGTGTATATGGACCACATCTTCCTTATCCATTCGTCCGTTGAAGGGCATCTTGGTTCTTTCCATAGTTTGGCGACCATGGCCATTGCTGCTATAAACATTGGGGTACAGATAGCCCTTCTTTTCACTACATCTGTATCTTTGGGGTAAATACCCAGGAGTTCAATGGCAGGCACATAGGGAATTTCCAATTTTAATTTATTGAGGAATCTCCACACTGTTCTCCAAAGAGGCTGTACCAACTTGCATTCCCACCAACAGTGGAAGAGAGTTCCCCTTTCTCCACATCCCCTCCAACACATATTGTTTCCTGTCTTGTTAATTTTGGCCATTCTAACTGGTGTAAGGTGATATCTCAATGTGGTTTTAATTTGAATCTCCCTGAGGGCTAGTGAGGGTGAACATTGGTATTTTTAATGATTCAATTAACCCTGAAATTATTCAAAGAGAAAAAGAAAGAAATTGAAACTATGCAAATACAAGATCAAGGAGATTGAAATTGGTATTTTGAAGAGACAAATGTAATTTAAAATCATATATAGACTAGAAAAATAGATAAACCTCAAATAAATACAGAGTTCAAATAGAAGAAGTAGGTGACGCCAAATAATGAAAAGGAACATGAAGAAAATACTAAGATATTTACAGAGCAACATTGGAATAACAAAGGGCAAATTAGAAAATTTCTAGATTTATCAGTAGACCAAGACTGTTTCATGAAGAAATAGAAAATGAACAGAAAAAAACTAATAAGACAAAATTCATAATCTAAATCCTTATGCCTCAAAAATAAAAACAAAAACAAATCAAAAGTGAACGAGCAGACAAAGAAACAGTCCAGGATCAGATCATTTTACCTATGAATTACACCAAATATTTAAACAAGAATAAAGGCCAATATTTCTAAGTCTCTTCCCAAAAATATGACAGGAAAGTAATATGTCCAAATTTATTCTATAATGCCAGCATGACACCACCAACAAAGCCAGCAAGGAATACCTGAAAACTCAGACCAATATCTCACATGAACACTTCTGTATAAATCCAGACATACTGAATGGAAAGTACATTGAAAGATCATACATGATGACCTAGTGTGAATCATCCTTCAGAAACAAAGATCACTCAACATACATAGATCAATAAGTGGGACATTCTGCATTAAGACAGGGAAATATTGGATCTACATAATGCTCTCTGCTGATGCCTAAAACTATGAGAAATTTCAACACATATTCATTATTAAAGTATCTCAACAATTGAGGAACAGATGGAAATTACCTCCACATGATCATGGTTGTAGATGAAAAACCCACACTTTACATCATATTAAACAGTGAAAACCTGAAGCCTTTCCTGTCACATCAGGAGACAGACAAGGTTTCTCATTCCTACCATGAGTATTCAACATGGTATCCTTAAGGAGAATAAGATGTACAATTCCAAATATCTCATCTGATCCCTGAGATACTGTGAACTAAAGTCATTTGATAACCTGCCAGTGGAAGGACATTCTGAGCCTCCTTTGTCCTCCTGACAGCAGGAAATCAGTCTCCTGTGGGAAAGCTCCTCTTCCCTGTACCGGGAGGAGAGAACCATGCCCAGCACCAGAATATGGAACTTAGATCCCAGAAGACTATGCAAACAAACCTTGTTGGTTCTTCACTAATTAACTAACCCAAATCTTTGCCTTAAATCTTTGCAAATCCAATCTTTTGTTATATAAGTTGCACAAGTGCTGCCTACTTTGGTCATTTTCTGAGTTCATATTTTAGGGATCTGAAGCATGTGCAAAATGCAATACATTTTCCCCTTACATCTGTCCTGCAGCTACTGAATATTTAGACCCAACAAAGAACCCGGAAGATAAGAAGGGAAATTCTTCTACATTGACAACTGGAAGACCTACCCAGAGAAATTATCCAATAAAAAAAATAAATAAATATATTGAAATCAGTAACAGGAAGAAAAATTTATTGTTTTCATATGATATGTGTGTTTTTAAAAGATTTTATTTGTTTATTTGTCAGAGAGAGAGAACAAGGAGCTATCACAAGCAGGGAGAAAAGCAGGCAGAGGAAGAAGCAGGCTCCCCACTGAGCAAGGAGACTGATGTGGGACTCGATTCCAGCACCCTAGGATCATGACCTGAGCTGGAGGCAGAAGCTTAATGATGGTGCCACCCAGCGGTTCCCACATATGACATGTTCTTACACACACTCAAACACTATAAATGCCACACACATAGACAAAAATCTTTGAAGTAAACAATGATATCTGGGAAACTCCAGGATACAAAATCAACATACAAAATAAAGCTATGTCTCCACACAATAACAAGTATCTAAAAAAAAAGAAATTAATAAAATCATTCTATTTACACTACAGAGGAAATAAACATTTTGGGTTAACATTCAATAAGGAGTTCAGATACTGTACACTAAAAATGGTGTACATTGATGAAAGACTTTTAAAAGTGCAAACAGAAATGGAAAGGTAACTGTGTTCACAGATTAGAAAACTTGCTCTAGTCACAGTGCCATCCAAACAAAGTGATCTTCAAACGTAACGCAATCTTTGATTTCTTAACTAGTAAAGGAAGGAATCTAAGCCTGGAGCTGGCTATATAGTCAGAAGACATGCAAATAGGGCCCTCCTTTTGCTGATTAAAACATCCCAGCGAGAAACCTGCAGCTGGGAGAGGAGACATTCCCTGGGATTCCAAGGCATTCACATTCAGTGATTAGGACAACACAGACAACACATCATGGAGTTTGTGCTTTGCTGGGTTTTCATTTGTGTTCTTTTATTTTTTTCATTTTTTTATTATTTTTTAATTTTTTTATAAACATATAATGTATTTTTATCCCAGGGGTACAGGTTTGTGAATTGCAGGTTTACACCTTTCACAGCAGTCACCATAGCACATACCCTCCCCAATGTCCATAAACCAGCCACCACTCCCGACACCTCTCCCCCCAGCAACCATTAGTTTACTTTGTGAGGTTAAGAGTCTCTTATGGTTTGTCTCTCTCCCAATCCCATATTGTTTCATTTATTCTTTTCCTACCAACCAAAATCCCCACGTTGCCTCTCAACTTCCTCACATCAGGGAGATCATATATGATAATTGTCTTTCTCTGATTGGCTTATTTCACTAAGCATAATACCCTCCACAGTGGAAGGTATTATGGAACCAGGATGTTGTGGTTCCATCCACAACATCGCAAATAGCAAGATTTCATTTCTTTTGATGGCTACATAGTATTCCATTGTGTATATGTACTACACCTTCTTTATCTATTCATCTGTTTAATTTTCTTTCATTTATTTGTTTTTTTTAATTTATTTTCAGCATAACAGTATTCATTATTTTTTCACCACACCCAGTGCTCCATGCAATCCGTGCCCTCTATAATAACCACCAACTGGTACCCTAACCTCCCACGACCCCCCGCAACTTCAAACCCCTCAGATTGTTTTTCAGAGTCCATAGTCTATCATGATTCACCTCCCCTTCCAATTTCCCCCAACTCCCTTCTCCTCTCCAACTACCCATGTCCTCCATGTTATTTGTATGCTCCACAAATAAGTAAAACCATATGATAATTGACTCTCTCTGCTTGACTTATTTCACTCAGCATCATCTCTTCCAGTCCTGTCCATGTTGCTATAAAAGTTGGGTATTCATCCTTTCTGATGGATGCATAATACTCCATAGTGTATATGGACCACATCTTCCTTATCCATTTGTCCGCTGAAGGGCATCTTGGTTCTTTCTACATTTTGGCGACAGTGACCATTGCTGCTATACACATTGGGGTACAGATAGCCCTTCTTTTCATGAAATCTTTATCTTTGGGGTAAATAACCAGGAGTGCAATGACAGGATCATAGGGAAGCTCTATTTTTAATTTCTTTTATTTATCTATTTATCTATTTATTTATTTTTAAAATTTATTTTTTTTTAATTTTCAACATAACAGTATTCATTATTTTTTCACCACAACCAGTGCTCCATGCAATCCATGCCCTCTATAATACCCACCACCTGGTACCTCATCCTCCCACTCCCCGCCCCTTCAAAACCCTCAGATTGTTTTTAAGAGTCCATAGTCTCTCATTATTCACCTCCCCTTCCAATTTCCCCAAACTCCCTTCTCCTCTCTAACACCCCTTGTCCTCCATGATATTTGTTATGTTCCACAAATAAGTGAAAACATATGATAATTGACTCTCTCTGCTTGACTTATTTCACTCAGCATAATCTCTTCCAGTCCCGTCCATGTTGCTACAAGAGTGGGGTATTCATCCTTTCTGATGGAGGCATAATACTCCATAGTGTATATGGACCACATCTTGCTTATCTATTCGTCTGTTGAAGGACATCTTGGTTCTTTCTACAGTTTTGTGACCATGGCCATTGCTGCTAAGATCATTGGGGTACAGATGGGCCTTCTTTTCACTACATCTGTATCTTTGGGGTAAATAACCAGGAGTGCAATGGCAGGGTCATAGAGAAGCTCTACTTTTGATTTCTAGAGGAATCTCCACACTGTTATCCAAAGAGGCTGCACCAACTTGCATTCCCACCAACAGTGGAAGAGGGTTCCCCTTTCTCCACATCCCCTCCAACACATGTTGTTTCCTGTTTTGTTAATTTTGGCCCTTCTTACTGGTGTAAGGTGGTATCTCAATGTGGTTTTAATTTGAATCTCCCTGATGGCTAGTGATGATTATCATTTTTACATGTGTCTGATAGCCATTTGTATGTCTTCATTGGAGAAGTGTCTGTTTACATCTTCTGCCAATTTTTTGATATGATTGTCTGTTTGTGTGTGTTGAGTTTGAGGAGTTCATAATAGATCCTGGATATCAACCTTTTGTCTGTACTGTCATTTGCAAATATCTTCTCCCATCCCATGGGTTGCCTCTTTTTTTTTTTTTTTTCTTGACTATTTCCTTTGCTACGTAGAAGCTTTTGATTTTGATAAAGTTCCAAAAGTTCATCTTCACTTTTGTTTCTTTTGCCTTTGGAGACATATCTTGAAAGAAGTTCCTGTGGCTGATATCGAAGAGATTACTGCCTTTGTTCTCCTCTAAGATTCTGATGGATTCCTATCTCATGTTGATGTCTTTTATCTATTTTGAGTTTATCTTTGTGTATGGTGTAAGAGAATTGTCACGTTTCATTCTTCTACATATAGCTGAACTACATGGTCCTCTCAATTGATGCAGAAAAAGTATTTGAAAAAATCCAGCATCCATTCCTGATTAAAATGCTTCAAAGTATAGGGATAGAGGGAACATTCCTGAACTTCAACAAATCTATCTATGAATGACCCACAGCAAATATCATCCTCAATGGGAAAAAGCTTGCAGCCTTCCCATTGAATTCAGGAAAACTAAAAGGATGCCCACTCTCACCACTCTTGTTCAACATAGTATTAGAAGTCCTAGCAACAGCAATCAGACAACAAAGAGAAATAAAAGGTATCCAAATTGACAATGAAGAAGTCAAACTCTCTCTCTTCGCAGATGACATGATTCTTTATATGGAAAACCCCAAAGACTCCACCCTCAAACTGCTAGAACTCATACAACAATTCAGCAATGGGGCAGGATATGAAGTCAATGTAACGAAATCAGTGGCGTACTTAATCACTAACAGTGAAAATACAGAAAGTGAAATTAGAGAATCGATTCCATTTACTATAGCAGCAAGAACCATAAGATACCTGGGAATAAACCTAACCAAAGAGCTAAAGGAACTGTACTCGAGGAACTACAGAACAATCATGAAAGAGATTGAAGAAGACACAAAAAGATGGAAGACCATTCCATGCTTTTGGATCAGAAGATAAACATTGTTAAAATGTCTATACTGCCTAAAGCAATTTATACTTTTGATGCCATTTTGATCAAAGTTCCACCAGTATTCTTCAAAGAGCTGCAACAAATAATCCAAAAATTTGTATGGAATCTGAAGAGACCCCGAATCGCTAAGGAAGTGTTGAAAAACAAAAATAAAACTGGGGGCATAACATTACCTTATTTCAAGCTCTATTACAAAGTTGTGATCACCAAGACAGCATGATACTGGCATAAAAACAGACAAATAGACCAGTGGCACAGAGTAGAGAGCCCAGATATGGACCTTAACTCTATGGTCAATTAACCTTCAACAAAAGAGGAAAAATATTCATTCATCTGTTGATGGACATCTAGGTTCTTTCCATAGTTTGGCTATTGTGGACATTGCTTCTATAAACATTTGAGTGCATGTGCCCCTTCGGATCACTACGTTTTTATCTTTAGGGTAAATACCCAGTAGTACAATTGCTGGGTCATAGGGTAGCTTTTATTTCAGCTTTTTGAGGAACCTCCATGCTGTTTTCCATAGTGGTTGCACCAGCTTGCATTCCCACCAACAGTGTAGGAGGTTTGCCCTTTCTTCACATCCTCACCACCATGTGTCAGTTCCTGACTTGTTAATTTTTGCCATTCTGAATGATGTGAAGTGGTTTCTCATTGTAGTTTTGATTTGTATTTCCCTGATGCCGAGTGATGTGGAGCATTTTTTCATGTCTGTTGGCCATCTGGATGTCTTCTTTGCAGAAATGTCTGTTCATGTCTTTTTCCCATTTCGTGATTGGATTATTTGTTCTTTAGGTGTGAGTTCGCTGAGCCCTTTATAGATTTTGGATACTAGTCCTTTATTTGATATGTAGTTTGCAAATATTTTATCCCATTATGTCAGTTGTCTTTGAGGAAGACACAAAGAAATGGAAAAGTGTTCCATGCTCATGGATTGGAAGAACAAATATTGTGGAAATGGCTATACTACCTAAAGCAATCTACACATTTAATGCAATCCCTATAAAAATCCCATCGATTTTTTTTCAAAGAAATGGGAAAAATAATCCTGAAATTTATATGGAATCAGAAAAGAGCTCGAATAGCCAAAAGAATATTGAAAAAGAAAGCCAAAGTTGGTGACATCACAATTCCAGGCTTCAAGCTCTATTGCAATTTTACAAATCTATCATCAAGACAGCATGGTACTGGCACAAAAACAGACACATTGATAAATGGAACAGAATAGAGAGCCCAGAAATAGACCCTTAAGTCTATGATCAACTCATCTTCGACAAAACAGGAAGGAATGTCTAGTGGAAAAAAGACAGTCTCTTCAACAAATGGTGGGAAAATTGGACAGCCACATGCAGAAAAATGAATTTGGACCATTTCCTTATACCACACATGAAAATAGACTCAAAATGGTTGAGGGATTTCAATGTGAGAAAGGAATCCATCAAAATCCTTGAGGAGAACACAGGTGGGAAGCTCTCTGACCTGAGCCGTAGCTACTTCTTCCTAGGAACATCGGCAAAGGCAAGGGAAGAAAGGGCAAAAATGAGCTATTGGGACTTCATCAAGATCAAAATATTTTGCACAGCAAAGGAAATAGTTAACTTTTTTTTTATTCCCTTAAAAAGTAATTTATGGAGAATAATAGACATTAAGTATGCAAGTGAATGTGTGTGAGAGAAACGGTGGGTATGTGAGAATTTCCTATCCAGAATGTCTTGTGTCTGCAGGTATCCATCGTGAGATGCAGCTGGTGGAGTCTGGGGGAGACCTGGTGAAGCCTGAGGGGTCCCTGAGACTCTCCTGTGCAGCCTCTGGATTCACCTTCAGTAGCTACGGCATGAGCTGGGTCCGCCAGGCTCCAGGGAATGGGCTGCAGTGGGTCGCAGGTATTAGCTATGATGGAAGTAGCACATACTATGCAGACTCTGTAAAGGGCCGATTCACCATCTCCAGAGACAACGGCAAGAACACGCTGTATCTTCAGATGAACAGCCTGAGAGCCGAGGACACGGCCGTGTATTACTGTGCAACAGACACAGTGAGGGGATATCAGTGTGAGCCCAGACACAAACCTCACTGTAGGACGGGATCTGGACCACCAGGGGGTGCACACTACTCACGAATTCTGTCGTAAGCCCCAGGAGCAGCTGTAGATGGTGGTTATGAGCAGGTTTCCTGTCAGGGTCTGGGGCTTCCTCTCCATAGAGCAGTTTCCCCACAGGAAGCCTCTCTGGACACATGATTCTGTGCTTACTTCACTCTCTGACAAACATTTTGTTCTAATGGGTAAACAACTACACAAATTTTTTTTTTAAAAATGATATAAATACACAAAATACAGAATCAGCTACCTTGTTTATTCCCATCCCTAAGTACCAATGGATTAAAAATATTCTGGTGCTCATCAATGAACCTTTACAGGAATCCCAGCAGCACTCAGTATGCATCCCAGGTTCACCCAGATTACAGTGCAAACTTGCTAGAAGGAATGTCCATGCTAGACAAGAGGCTACAGAGGCATTGACAATGCAAAGCAACAGAAGAAAGATCCATAAAAGGGTCACTGTCTTGAACCATGCTCACAGCATCAAAACAGGGACAGTCTGGGAAAGCAGAGGGACCCTCAGCCATCCATGGTGTGCAAGTGGAGTCTGAAGATCAGACACACACACACACACGTATGTAAAACCATCACCACCTTCACCATCATGTGTGCTGAGAGTGGGGCAGACCTCTCAGCAAGGCATAAATGCTTGGATAGAATCAAGGAAGGACACTGGCTCAGCATTTGTGTTGCATGTCAGTGGTGGGGACAGGGTTCTGCTCATGGGAGGGACTTGTGTGGAGTCAACCTTCCACCTGCATTGAAGTAAGGAGATCCCATGGGTTCTTGCTGGATTTTCCATGTGTGGGGTATGAGGATAAGTGGGAGGAATGAAGATCAAGGAGCTAGCAAGCAATGGTCAAAGGATACAATGTGATGGCAAATTCCACTAAACAAGTACAAAACGAGTGAGAACAAAAACAGAGAAAAGGCCATCCTAAGGAGAAAAAGGTCTGAGTTTCTGGAAAATGAGGAATGATTTATGGAGGCAGCACAAGAGAATTGCACTATGTTGCTATAGAGAATTTTCATTCTAGTCAGAGTTAAAAACACAGTCTAGGTCCATGGTTACTGAAAGGAAATAAGGGGTGCCTGGGTGGCTCAGTGGGTTGGGCCGCTGCCTTTGGCTCAGGTCATGATCTCAGGATCCTGGGATCAAGTCCTGCATCGGGCTCTTTGCTCAGCAGGGAGCCTGCTTCCTCCTCTCTCTCTCTCTCTCTCTCTCTGCCTGCCTCTTTGCCTACTTGTGATCTCTCTCTGTCAAATAAATAAATAAAATCTTCAAAAAAAAAAAAAGAAAGGAAATAAGTTCATGAAGTAATTAGGAGGCATACATGTGTCCATCCTCCTTATGAGCCTCACCAATGTTGGAAAAATCTCAACAAAAGGAGAGTCCACAAGCGTTAGGTATGCTCTCTGGGGTGTCGGCAGATGTTGCTGCAGAAATGGGTGCTCTCCATGCACTGGTGACCAGGAAAGAAGGCTCCAGGTTTGAGACAAAGAGTGGCTGCCATTCCCAGGTGGTTCCTGTAGCTCACAGCTGAGGTTGGCAGTGGAATCCAGTGGAGAACATGGAAGATATGGGCACAGTCATAGGCTAACCACTTGACATAACTTCCACAGCCTGGTTCCTGAGTTTTGGGTTTGCATGTGCACAGGTTCCTTCTGAAGTTTGGCAAGCTCCTTCCATACTGCTCTTCCTTCTGGTGTCTGGCCTCTTCCAATGAATGGAATTTCTGAGCTTCTACCTCAACATTCTCCTGTCCTGATGTCTCTTGGCGCTCTTCTCCACAGCCAGTGGGAAAGGTTCATGAACAACAAGGAATTGCTTCTCTTTCTGTGGTCCAAGAGCTCCTGGGACAAGAAGGTGCATAGATGAACCTCAAAGCAAGCTGCTTCTTTCTGCCACTTCAGATCTTCTTCCAGCTTGTGCTTCCAATTCTGTGCCTTCAGAGCCACCAGTCTCAAAACCAGCAATTATGGATACACACAGCAACATGGCTGTGTGCACAAGGATTGATGCTGAGCCAAAGAAGCCATACAAAAACAGTATGTGTGTAGTACAATGACCCATTCATGAATTCTGCAAAATTAGAGTCTAAGGTGACACGAGAAAGAACAACAAGTATATGGGGACAGGATGAAGAAGGGAAGAGGAAGGAGGAATTCCAGAGAACGTGGAGGAAGTTTTCAGGAAAACTGATTTCCTCATTCTTGATACTGTTGATTTTGACACACTCGCCTGTGCGCAGTTCATCCAGTGTCAAGTACATGCACCAAAGCTATGAGAGATAATCACAGAGATGACTTAGGAGGAATGCAGAGATAGTGCATGGTTAAAGACTTAAATAAACACCTGCACGGATCTGGTTCTGTCTGTAATTCAGGTAAATACTGCAACAAGAAAAATCATCCCATCCCCATCACAGGAGGGGTTCCACATTCCTCATGAGCCTGCCCAATCTGTCCTTCTGCTGATTCAGGGATGCAGCAGGTCCTGAGGGGAGGAACACAGTCCCATATCATGGGATCACTCTCACCCTACAAGTGTTGATGGACACCTCACAAAAATTCTTCAATTCTGAGTGTAGGCTCACACCTTTTATGGTGTACATGATACCTACATTCTGAGATTTTTGCAAATATGGAAAAAACAAAGTAGCAGATATAGCCAAGGTATATACTCCATAAACATATATAATAAAATATCATATTTTGTTTCAGAAGTGGTCAATACCACCAAATCAAAGACAGTCACACCTGCTACACTCACTGCCCCCTCTGTCAGATAAGATCCCAATGTGGCAATTTACACAGAGTACATGCAAATAGGGCCCTCCCCATGCTGATTAAACCAAGCCATGCCTGATCCTGCAGTTGGCAGAGTAGCATCATACCCAGGATTTCCAGGTGTTCCACTCAGCAATCAGGAAAGAACACAGATGACTCAGCATGGACTTAGTGCTTTTGTGTTTTCCATATTCCAATTTTAAAAGGTAATTTATGGAGGACATGGGGAGATGGAGAGGGGAAGTGAGTTGGAGGAAATCAGACGTGGAGATGAACCATGAGAGACTGTGGACTCTGAGAAACAAACTGAGGGTTTGGAAGGGGAGGGGGTTAAGAGGGTGGGTGAGCCTGGTGGTGGGTATTAAGGAGGAGACATACTGCATGGAGCACTGGGTGTGCTGCATAAACAATGAATCTTGGAACACTTATAAAATAAAATTTAATTCAAAAAAAAAAAAGGTCATTCATGCAGAACAGAAGCTAATGAGTATGTGACTGAATATGTGTGACAGAAACAGTGGATGTGTGACAAATTCCTGACCAGAATGTCATGTGTCTGCAGGTGTCCAGTGTGAGGTGCAGCAGGTGGAGTCTGAGTGAGGCCCAGTGAAGCCTGGGGAGTCCCTGAGACTCTCATGTGCAGCATCTGGATTTACCATGAGCTGGTCCACCAGGATCTAGGGAAGGGGCTGCAGTGGTTCTCAGGTGTTAGCTATGATTGAAGTAGCAAAAGTCAGACAGATTCTGTAAAGGGTCGCTCACTATTTCCAGAGAAAAACCAAGAACATGTAGTATATGCAGGAAAAAAAACAGCCTGAGAGCAAAAGACATGGCTATATTTTACTGTGGGGGAAAGACAGTGAGGGGACATCAGTGAGAACTTAGACAAACCTCCCTACAGGGACACACCTGGACCTCGGCTAAAGAGGTACACAGATCACCAGGGGATGCTCAGGTCACCAGGGGAGACAGGGATTATGAGCATTCAAGACCCACCAATACACTTCCACACCAGAAGCAGGTGCAGGTGGAGATTAAATGCATGTTTCATGGCACAGTTTGGGGCTTCCTTTCCATAAACCAGTTTTCCCAAAGAGAATTTCTAGAATTATTATTTGTTCTTACTTCTTACATCTGTGAATAGAAACTTTGGCAATAATAGGAGAAAACTATATTTACATGCGCAAAAGGCAGGAAGTCACTTACACTTGATGAATCTTTTCCCTCAATGACAATTATGGACATTCTGATGTAAGCCTGCTAAGTCTGTAAAAGTTTCAGCTGGACTCAATGACACAGCATCACACAGCTCAGTGTACAAGCTGTGAGCCACCATCATCAAGTTCATGCTGGACATCAGGTACAGGGCCACCATGAAGCCAAAGCCAGAGAAGAATGGCCCCAGGGTGAGGGGTCACAGTGTGTACCACATGCTCACAGAATCTATTTAGCTGACACCATCCAGAGCCAGAGGGACACTTACAAGAGAATATAAAATGCTAATCACCTCCATCATTGAAGTGTCTGTTGATTTCAGGTAATGCCTCCCTGCATGCCAGAAATGCTCCAATAAACCTTAGAAAGGACATGAAATCTGGATTTTTTTTTTGTTTTTTTACTGTGAGTCAGTTCTTGAACATTCCATACAGATCTGGAACATCAAGGACACAGAACCTAGGATTTCCTATGAGATTTCCCATGTATGAAGCATGAGAAGATGGAGGAATGAGGCTTCTGATGCCAGTAAAAAGTCATCAGTAGATAAAGTGTCATGACAAATACCATGCAACAACTACAAAAATGAGTGAAAAAGGAATATAAGTGATAAATAGGTGTAGAAGACCATCTGAGTCCCTTGAAAATAGGAATGATAATATATAAGCAGACAATAATAATAACAAATCTATGAGAAGAGGGCAAAGGTCGTAGCCAGCGTCTCAGGTGAAAGATGTCCACTTCCCAAGGTCACCAGCAGGTTCTGATGGTCTTGTGAACCCTGTGTGCACACAGAGACTAGAAGCTTCAGCAGGATCCATGAGAATGCTCAGGTTGAGGCGCTGGTTGGCAGGAGCCTTTCCACCTGCAGAGAATAATTAATTGATCCTTCAGTTACTGATATCATCTCAATGTGTTTAATTTCTACCATCACAATGTTGAAACCTAACACCAATTTAATGGAATGAGTGGGTGGAGCATTAGGGAAGCACTTAGGTCAGGAGCGTGCAGTCTCATAATGGGATTAGGGCTCTTATACACCAGGACTGGGAAAGCTTTCTCCCCCTTGGACCCATGTGAACTTACAGGAAAAGGACTGCCTAGGATGTGAGTTCTCTCCAGACATCAAATCTGCCTGTACCTTGACATGGCACTTCCCAGACTCCAGAACTGTGAGAAATGTGTGTCTAATGTTTAAAACCACCCAGATTGTGTACATTGGTACAGCAGTTGGAACACATGAAGACATTAGTGACACATAAACCTAAGCATTTTTTTCTGGCATTTTCAGAGTTTGTGGTTGTGATAACTGATGGGATTTGAGTCTTACCATCATTTTACAAGGTTGTGTTATGCTGATTGCCATGAGCTGTGCAGCTCAGTCACTGGACACAATGTTGTTACCCTGTGTCCCCACCATGAAACCCAGGTTGTGGTTTTCTGTGACTCTCCATCTGATTATGAGGGTAGGTTCCCCTTGACGTGTTCATTACTGGAAACCCTCAAGGCACCTACCTTACTTGTTTATTCTTTATCATGTTCTTTATATGCAATCCTTTTTCTAATGTGTTTTGCGCCAACTAGGTCACAACAAATAATAATACCTAACAGTTCTGCCATCTTATTACATAGTTAACACGTGAACACACCTGGTAGTGAAGCTGTTTCAATAAAGTTTAGTGCACTGATGATGAGTGGAACAGTTCTGAATTACCAGAAGTAGTGGAGAGGTCCAGCTCTGTCCAAATTCAACAAGATTTGTACACTAAGCTGCTTTCCCTAAACTTGCACATCTATGACTTTAAACCCAAGAGGATGGAGGAGGCAGTGGACCAAAGAGGTTCTCTAACAGAATGAAGCCCCTCGACTAGTGATGGGCATTGATGAATGTGTGATCAGCCTTTGGGAAAGAGGTATACCGGCTCTCCATGCAGTAGGATCATCTCCTCTGGCTGTAACCAGGTCTCTGGGCAGCTCCATCAGGACATTCCCCACATGGGAGCAAGAGGGTCCTGGGCATGGGCATGGTGAAGGGGGAACCCAGCGAGAACACTGAATTCCCTGAGGGTACAGGGATACCCTCTTCCAAGGGGACCTCCAGGAACTAGCACTCTCTGTCCCCTATTCCCAATTCCATACAAAGTCAGCTCCCACATTCCCATCTCTACCTGGACAATAGATGGGACCCCAGACCTCATTTACTTACATTCTGGTCCTCCTTACCTAGTACTTACCTATTTTCACTATCTCTTACATTTTGCTACATCTGTTCCATGGATTCATGATGTCACAGAGTCATATTTCTGCACTGAGGTCCCTGCCGCCCTGAGAGCCAGGCACCATGGAAACAAGGACAACACTAACAATCATAATAATACCTAAATACCAACCACGGAGCCTTTTCCTCACCCTGAGAACAGAAGGTTCTAGAGAAGAGCATATTAATCTTATTTGGAAAGAGAATCTCTGCTGTTCCCTTCCCACACAACCTGAGACATGGCAACCCTATTACAAAGGCACCATAAGGGGTCCTAGCCCCAGGATGTGCCACCCACCACCATCCAGACCCTGACCTCTCATGGGAAAGATGAGGATGAGGGGGAAGCTGGAAGTGAGCTTTCACACAGGATCTAGAGTATGGAGATTATTCAACTTGATTTCTCTGTCCTATGGTCCTCATGGAAAGGTTCCTGCAGGTATGTTACATTTTCTGGGTGTTGAGTATGAGAACTTCTTTCTAGATTATGGATATCAGCCCTTTGCCTGTAGTGTCACTTAAGAATATCTTCTCCCAATCTGTGGGTTGCCTCTTTGTTTAGTTGACTACGTACTTTGTTGTGCATAAGACTTTTATCTAGATGAAGTCCCAAACGTTCATTTTTGCTTTTGTTTCCTTTGCTTTTGGAGACATGTCTTGAAATAAGTTGTTGTTGCTAATATCAAAGAGGTCACTGCCTATGTTCTCCACCAAGATTTTTTTTTTTTTACATTTGATCTTATAGTCATTTTCTTTTTAATTTTTATTTTCAGCATTGCAGTAGTCATTATTTTTGCACTACACTCAGTGTTCCATGCATTCCATTTCCTCTATAATACCCACCTGGTACCCCGACCTCCCACCATCCCGCCACTTCAAAACCCTCAGATTGTTTTTCAGAGTTCATAGTCTCTCATGGTTCACCTCCCCTTCCAATTCCCCCCAACTCCCTTCTCCTCTCTAACTCCCCATGTCCTCCATGCTTTTTGTTATGCTCCACAAATAAGTGAAACCATATGAGAGTTGACTCTCTCTGCTTCACTTATTTCACTCAGCATAATCTCTTCCAGTCCTGTCCATGTTGCTACAAAAGTTGGGTATTCGTCCTTTCTGATGGAGGCATAATACTCCATAGAGTATATGGACCACATCTTCCTTATCCCTTCGTCCGTTGAAGGGCATCTTGGTTCTTTCCACAGTTTGGCGACCGTGGCCATTGCTGCTATAAACATTGGGGTACAGATGGCCCTTCTTTTCACGACATCTGTATCTTGGGGGTAAATACCCAGGTGTGCAATGGCAGGGTCATTGCGAAGCTCTATTTTTAATTTCTTGAGGAGTCTCCGCACTGTTCTCCTCCAAGATTTTAATGAATTCATGCCACACATTGAGGTCTTTCATCCATTTTCAGTTTATCTTTGTGTATGGTTTAAGAGAACGCTCGAGTTTCAGTCATCTACACACAATTGTCCAATTTTCCCAGCACCATTTATTGAAGATAATTCCCCCCACACACACTGGATATTTTTTTTTCCTGCTTTCCCAAAGATTAGTGGACTATAGAGTTGAGAGTCCGTATCTGGCTCTCTATGGTTTTCCATTGGTCTGTTTCTGTTTCTGTGCCAGTACCATTCTGTCTTGGTGATCAGAGCTTTGTAGTAAAGCTTGAAATCAGGCGACATGATATCCCCAGCTTTATGTCTTCTTCCACATTTAAATAGCGATTTGGTGTCTTTTCTGGTTCCATATAGAATTTAGGATTGTCTGTTCCAGCACATTAAAAATTTTGATCAGGTTGAAATTGAAAGCATACATAGCTTGGGGCAGCATGGACATTTTAACAATGTTTGTTCTTCTTTATTTTAAATTAATTTATTTATTTTCAGCATAACAGTATTCATTATTTTTTCACCACACCCAGTGCTCCATGCAATCTGTGCCCTCTATAATACTCACCACCTGGTACCCCAACCTCCCACCCCCTGCCACTTCAAACCCCTCAGATTGTTCTTCAGAGTCCACAGTCTCTCATAATTCACCTCCACTTCCAATGTTTGTTCTTCTAATCCCTGAGCATATTTTTTTTTTATCTTTATGTGTCTTCTTTAATTTCTTTCATGAGTGTTCTGTAGTTCCTTGAGTATAGATACTTTACTTCATTGGTTAGGTTTATTGCCAGATATCTTATAGTTTTTTGATGCTATTGTAAATGGAATTGATTCTTTAATTGTTCTTTCTACAGTTTCATTATTAGTGCATTAGAAAGCAACTGATTTCTGTACATTGACTTTGTATCCTGCCACATTACTGAATTGTGTATGAGTTCTAGTAATTGGTGGGTGGAATCTTTGGGGTGCTTTATATAAAGGATCGTGTTATCTGTGAAGAGAGTTTGACTTATTTTTGGCCACTTGAATATATTTTATTTCCTTTTGTTGTCTGATTGTTGTTGATAGAACTTCTAGCATTATGTTGCACAACACTGGTAAGAGGGGGTATCATTGTCATGTTCCTGATCTCAGTGGGAAGGCTCCAGTTTTTCCCCACTGAGAATACTCAACACCCAAAAAAACCAGATAATCATGTCAAAAAATGGACAGAAAACATGAACAAACATTTCTCCAATGAAGATATGCAAATGGCTAGAAGGCACATA
Organism: Mustela putorius furo; assembly: GCF_011764305.1. NCBI lineage: Eukaryota > Metazoa > Chordata > Mammalia > Carnivora > Mustelidae > Mustela > Mustela putorius. Next base: position 302,951 of record NW_025421844.1, read on the forward strand.
AAAATATTCACCATCATTAGCCATCAGGGAAATTCAAATCAAACTACATTGAGATACTACTTTTTATCCATTAGAAAGGCAAAGATTAATGAAAAAGGAAAACAATTTTGGAGAGGTTGTGGAGAAATGTGAACCCTCTTACATTGCTGGTGGGAATGCATTTTGGTACAACCACTTTGGAAAACAGTGTGGCGATTCCTCAGAAAATTAAAATAGAGCTGCCCTATGACCCTGCAATTGCAATACTGGGTATTTATACCAAAGATACAGATATACTGAAAAGAAGGGTCAGCTGAAACCCAATTGCCAAGTGGTGGAAAGAACCAGGATGCCCTTCAGCAGACAAATGGATAAGCGTGATATGGTCCATATACACAAAAGAATATTACTCAGCCATCAGAAAGGATGAATACCCACCATTTGTATCAACATAGATGGGACTGGAGGAGATCATGCTTAGCGAAATATTTCAAGCAGAAAAAGTCAATTATCATATGGTTTCACTTAATTGTGGAACATAATGAATAACATGGAGGACATTAGGAGAAAGAAAAGAAAAGTGAATTTGGGCAATTTGGGGGAGATGAACCATCAAACACTGGACTCTGAGAAACTATCTGAGGCTTTTGGAGGGAAGAAGGATAGGGTGATAGGTGAGCCTGGTGTTGGGTACTAAGGAGGGCATGTATTGCATGGAGCCCTGGGTGTTGTACACGAACAATGAATCTTGGAACACTGAATCAAAAACTAATGATGTATTTTATGTGACTAACATAACACAATTTAAAAAGACTTTATGGATGAGGGGCAAGATGGAGGAGAATAGGAGACAATGTTTCAACTGGTGCCCTAAAGTGAGCCCAATATCTATCTGAACATTCTGAATACCAATTAAATCAGCCTGAGATGTAAGAGTGTACACTTCTGCATCTCTACAGGGGCAGAAAACACTATTGAAGAGGTAAAGTGGAGTGGGAGCACTCAGACTGACGTCGGAGGATAAGCAGAAGGGGGAAGAAGCCATCAGGAGCGACTCATTGTAAAGTAATACCCCATCATGTTAGTGTCCTGTGGCTGTGGACAAGCATTAGTTTAGAGTCTGGTTAAAAGCACTACAAAAGAGCAAAAGGTCTTAGGGGCCAACTGGTGGAATCAAGCAGTCATGAGCACGGGCCTAAGCCCACAGTCCCAGGATGGTCACCACTGGTGACCACACATCCTAGAGAGACCAGTGGAGGCTCCTGTTCATGATCCCTGAGCCCACGGCTTTTCAATGCTTGCACCATCACTCAGGCTGAGTGCACACCTGCCCACACCTGAGAGAATCCCATACAGGCAGCAGCCAGTGGTCTCTTGGCCCACCTTGATCCTATGATTGGCCACAGGGTCTGAATTCATCCAGCTCACACATGAGAGAACATGGTGTGGTCTCGAGTTGCGTTCCCTCCACCCACAGACTTCTGGGACCTGCAGACTTCCGGGACCTGCATCTCCTCTGGATGTGAGCACACCCAACGTGGGCGTGGACCTCAGATAGTAGTCCAAGCAATAGCCATCACCCAGGTTCAGGCTTGCTGGGACAAATATTGCTCACAGTTTTAGAGACACAGGGTTGTAGAGACAAGTGAGGGCGTTGGGCAACCACTGAGATGCTGGCTGAGGGTGTGTGCCACCTGTAGAAGCTTGTAGTGTTCACTGTAATTTACAGAGGGGAATTTTGTGTATCCTGGACCACCCAGACAGGAGCAGACTGTGGCTTCTCTCTGAGGCATAGTTCTGGGTGCAGACAGTTTATGTTTCACTAACCCCCTGAAAAGACACAAAGTGCCACCAAGGAACAAAAGTATCCAGAGAACAAAAGCCTGAAAAACTGGTTTCCACAAAGCTAAACCCCTTGATATGGGGTAGGGTGACTCAGCCCAAGCAGGACTGACTGAAAAACTAGGTGGCAGGCTCCTCTCTCAGAAGACAAGCTGAAAGTACAGGAGAGACAACCACCACAGGGTCCCCACAGAATGGCAAAACCCCAACATCAAGGGAAAACAATATATTGGGCTCCCAGTATTGCTTTAGAGCTTGCATATTTCATAGACACAACTTTCCTTTCTTTCCTTTCTTCTTTTAAAATTTCTTCTCATGATCCTTTCTCTTTTAATTTTTTATCCCACTTACTATTACAAATAAATGTTTAATATAACATACCCCATAATAAATTTTTCCATAAGAACTTTTTAATTTGAACTTTTTTCATACATATACCTGTTTCTTTTTCTTTTCTTTTTTATACATATAGATATAGCTTCAAGGTAATGTTTTTCCCATATTCAATACTATCCCTATAATAAAACAGTTTTACTTTCCCTATATCTCTGGAAAGTTGAGTCCTTTAACAAAGAGAACAATTTTCACTGAGGAAGAACGAAAATAACCATCCTTGCCCACATAGAAGTGTTATAACCACCTTCCTAACTTACTCTTCTGTTAGTGTTCCTGCATATTTGTTTTTGTTTTTGTATTATATAAATCTTACTCCTGGGGTTCACTTTGGGTGGGTTTTTTCTCTTATTTTTCTTCATCCTTTACTTTCATTATTCTTTCTGTTTGTTCATTTTGTTTATGCAACTTATAGATCTTACTTTTGGGGCCCATTTTGGCTGTTTTTTTTTAATTTTTATTTATTTATTTTTTTTATTTTCAACATAACAGTATTCATTATTTTTGCACCAACCCCAGGGCTCCATGGAATATGTGCCCTCTATAATACCCACCACCTGGTACATCAAACTCCCACCAACCGCCCCTTCAAAACCCTCAGATTGTTTTTCAGAGTCCATAGTCTCTCATGGTTCACCTCCCCTTCCAATACCCCCAACTCCCTTCTCCTTTCTATCTCCCCATGTCCTCCATGCTATTTGTTATGCTCCACAAATAAGTGAAACCATATGATAATTGACTCTCTCTGCTTGACTTATTTCACTCAGCATAATCTCTTCCAGTCCCGTCCATGTTGCTACAAAAGTTGGGTATTCATCCTTTCTGATGGAGGCATAATACTCCATAGTTTATATGGACCACATATTCCTTATCCATTCATCCGTTGAAGGGCATCTTTGTTCTTTCCATAGTTTGGCGACTGTGGCCATTACTGTTATAAACACTGGGGTACAGATGGCCCTTCTTTTCACGACATCTGTATCTTGGGGGTAAATACCCAGGAGTGCAATGGCACGGACATAGGGAAGTTCTATTTTTAATTTCTTTTTTTTAAAGATTTTTATTTATTTGATAGACAGAGAGAGATCACAAGTAGGCAGGGAGGCAGGCAGAGAGAGAGGGGGAAGCAGGCTCCCCACTGAGCAGAGAGCCCGATGTGGGGCTTGATCCCAGGACCCTGAGATCATGACCTGAGCTGAAGGCAGAAGCTTAAACCATTGAGCCTCCCAGGCGCCCCTATTTTTAATTTCTTGAGGAATCTCCACACTGTTCTCCAAAGAGGCTGCACCAACTTGCATTGCCACCAAGAGTGGAATAGGATTCCCCTTTCTCCACATCCCCTCCAACACATGTTGTTTCCTGTCTTGCTAATTTTGGCCATTCTAACTGGTGTAAGGTGATATCTCAATGTAGTTGTAATTTGAAACTCCCTGATGGCTAGTGATGATGAACAGTTTTTCATGTGTCTGAAAGCCATTTGTATGTCTTCATTGGAGAAGTGTCTGTCCATATCTTCTGCCCATTTTTCGATATGATTGTCTCTTTTGTGTGTGTTGAGTTTGAGGAGTTCATTATAGATCCTGGATATCAACCTTTTGTCTGTGCTGTATTTTGCAAATATCTTCTCCTATTCCATGGGTTGCCTCTTTGTTTTCTTGTCTGTTTCCTTGGCTGTGCAGAAGCTTTTGATTTTGATGAAGTTCCAAAAGTTTATTTTTGCTTTTGTTTCCTTTGCCTTTGGAGACATATCTTGAAAGAAGTTGCTGTGGCTGATATCGAAGAGATTACTGCCTATGTTCTCCTCTAGGAGTCTGATGGATTCCTGTCTCACATTGAGATCTTTATCCATTTTGAGTTTATCTTTGTGTACTGTGTAAGAGAATGGTCGAGTTTCATTCTTCTACATATAGCTGCCCAGTTTTCCCAGCACCATTTATTGAAGAGACTGTCTTTTTTCCATTGTATATTTTTTCCTGTTTTGTCAAAAATTATTTGAGCATAGAGTTGAGGTTCCATATATGTGGCTCTGTACTCTGTTCCACTGGTCTATGTGTCTGTTTTTATGCCAGTACCATGCTGTCTTGGTGATCACAGCTTTGTAATAAATCTTGAAATCAGGTAGCATGATGCCCCCAGTTTTATTTTTGTTTTTCAACCTTTCCTTAATGATTCAGGGTCTCTTCAGATTCCATACAAATTTTAGGATTATTTGCTCCAGCTCTTTGAAGAATACCAGTGGAATTTTGATCAGAATTGCATTAAAAGTATAGATTGCTCTAGGAGGAGGAGACAAGATGGCAAAGAAGTAGCAGGCTGAGACTACTTCAGCTATCAGAAGCTCAGCTAGATAGCTTATCTAAAGATTGCAAACACCTGCAAACCCATCGGAAGATCAAAGAGAAGAACAGTAATTCTAGAAACAGAAAAACAACCACTTTCTGAAAGGTAGGACTGGCAGAGAAGTGAATCCAAAGCGACGGGAAGATAGAACCCAGGAGGAGGGGCCGGCTCCTGGCAAGCGGTAGAGGAACGGAGCACAAAATCAGGACTTTTAAAAGTCTGTTCGCTGAGGGACATCACTCCAGAGGCTAAACCGGGGCAAAGCCCATGCTGGGTCAGAGTGCCCTCATGTCCTACAGGGTCACAGAAGGATTGGGGGTGTCTGAGTGTCACAGAGCTTGTGGGTATTGGAACAGGAAAGCCAACTACAGAGACAGAGCTGACAGTAAGCTCGGTGTTACCTTGAACAAGCCACAGGCTCGGTGAGCTCAGAGCGCGGCCGGAGGTCAGGCAGACGGGAGTTACTGGGCAGGGTTCTCTGAGGACGCACTGAGAAGTAGGGCCCCTGGCTCTCAGCTCCTCTGGGCCAGAGACCAGGAGGCCACCATTTGTATTCACGTCCTCTGGAACTCTACGGAAAGTGCTCAGGGAACAAAAGCTCCTGAAAGCAAACCGGAGCAGATTACTCAGCCTGGCCCCTGGTAAGGGTGGTGCAATTCTGCCAGGGGCAAAGACACTTGAGAATCACTACACCAGGCCACTCCCCCAGAAGACCAACAAGAAATCCAGCCAAGACCAAGTTCACCTACCAAGGAGTGCGGTTTCAATATCAAGGAGAGCAACAGAATTCCAGAGGAGGAGAAAACAAAGCGCAGAACTCATCGCTTTCTCCCTGTAATTTTTTAGTCTTGCAGTTAATTTAATTTTTTTTCTCTTTCGTTTTTTTCTCATCTTCTGATAAATTTTTTTAACTTTTATCCTCTTCATTTTTAAAGTTTTTTAACTACTTTATCTAATATATATATTTTTTCTTTTTTATACTTTTCTTTATTTTTTTTCTTTTTAAAATTCTTTTCTTTTTTTTTTTCCTTTTCCTTTCTTTCTTTTTAAACCTCTTTTTATCCACTTTATCACACATCACGATTTGGGATCTCTTCTGATTTGTTTAAAGAATATTTTCCTGGGGTTTTTGCCACCCTTTTAGTATTTTACTTGCTCTTTCATATACCCTTAGCTGGACAAAATGACAAGGGTGAAAAATTCACCACAAAAAAAAGAACAAGAGGCAGTACCGAAGGCTAGGGACCTAATCAATACAGACATTGGTAATATGTTAGATCTAGAGTTCAGAATGACAATTCTCAAGGTTCTAGCCGGGCTCGAAAAAGGCATGGGAGATATTAGAAAAACTGTCTCCAGAGATATAAAAGCCCTTTCTGGAGAAATAAAAGAACTAAAATCTAACCAAGTGGAAATCAAAAAAGCTATTAATGAAGTTCAATCAAAAATGGAGGCTCTCACTGCTAAGATAAATGAGGCAGAAGAAAGAATTAGTGATATAGAACACCAAATAACAGAGAATAAAGAAGCTGAGCAAAAGAGGGACAAACAGCTCTGGGACCATGAAGGGAGAGTTCGAGAGATAAGTGACACCGTAAGATGAAACAACATTAGAATAATTGGGATTCCAGAAGAAGAAGAAAGAGAGAGGGGAGCAGAAGGAATACTGGAGAGAATTATTGGGGAGAATTTCCCAATATGGCAAAGGGAATGAGTATCAAAATTCAGGAGGTTCAGAGAATGCCCCTCAAAATCAATAAGAATAGGCCCACACCCCATCACCTAATAGTAAAATTTACAAGCCTTAGTGACAAACAGAAAATCCTGAAAGCAGCCTGGGAAAAGAAGTCTCTAACATACAATGGTAAAAATATTAGATTGGCAGCTGACTTATCCACAGAGACCTGGCAGGCCAGAAAGAGCTGGCATGATATTTTCAGAGCACTAAACGAGAAAAACATGCAGCCAAGAATACTATATCCAGCTAGGCGATCATTGAAAATAGAAGGAGAGATTAAAAGCTTCCAGGACAAACAAAAACTGAAAGAATTTGCAAAGACCAAACCAGCTACAGGAAATATTGAAAGGGGTCCTCTAAGCAAAGAGAGATCATACAAGTGATAAATCAGAAAGGAACAGAGACAATATACAGTAACAGTCACCTTACACGCAATACAATGGCACTAAATTCATATCTCTCAATAGTTACCCTGAATGTTAATGGGCTAAATGCCCCAATAAAAAGACACAGGGTATCAGAATGGATTAAAATACAAAACCCATCTATGTTGCCTACAAGTAACTCATTTTAAGCCCAAAAACACCTCCAGATTTAAAGTGAGGGGGTGGAAAAGAATTTACCGTGCTAATGGACATCAGAAGAAAGCAGGAGTGGCAATCCTTATATCAGATCAATTAGATTTTAAGCCAAAGACTATAATAAGAGATGAGGAAGGACACTATATCGCACTCAAAGGATCTGTCCAACAAGAATATCTAACAATTTTAAATATCTATGCCCCCAACGTGGGAGCAGCCAACTATATAAACCAATTAATAACAAAATCAAAGAAACACATCAACAATAATACAATAATAGTAGGGGACTTTAATACTCCCCTCACTGAAATGGACAGATCATCCAAGCAAAATATCAAGAAGGAAATAAAGGCCTTAAATGACACACTGGACCAGATGGACATCACAGATATATTCAGAACATTTCATCCCAAAGCAACAGAATACACATTCTTCTCTAGTGCACATGGAACATTCTCCAGAATAGTTCACATCCTCGGTCCTAAATCAGGACTCAACCGGTATCAAAAGATTGGGATCATTCCCTGCATATTTTCAGACCACAATGCTCTAAAGCTAGAACTCAACCACAAAAGGAAGTTTGGAAAGAACCCAAATACATGGAGACTAAACAGTATCCTTCTAAAGAATGAATGGGTCAACCGGGAAATTAAAGAAGAATTGAAAAAAATCATGGAAACAAATGATAATGAAAATACAATGGTTCAAAATCTGTGGGATACAACAAAGGCAGTGCTGAGAGGAAAATAAATAGCAGTACAAGTCTTTCTCAAGAAACAAGAAAGGTCTCAGGTACACAACCTAACTGTACACCTAAAGGAGCTGGAGAAAGAACAAGAAAAAAACCCTAAGCCCAGCAGGAGAAGAGAAATCATAAAGACCAGAGCAGAAATCAATGAAATAGAAACAAACAAACAAACAAAAAAAAAAAAAAAAAGAACAATAGAACAAATCAATGAAACTAGGAGCTCATTCTTTGAAAGAATTAGTAAAATTGATAAACCACTGCCAGACTTATCAAAAAGAAAAGAGAAAGAACCCGGATAAATAAAATCATGAATGATAGAGGAGAGATCACAACTAACACCAAAGTAATACAAACTATTATAAGAACATACTATGAGCAACTCTATGCAAACAAATTCGACAATCTAGAAAAAATGGATGCATTCCTAGAGACATATAAACTACCACAACTGAAACAGGAAAAATAAGAAAGCCTGAACAGACCCACAACCAGTAAGGAGATTGAAACAGTCATTAAAAATCTCCAAACAAATAAAAGCCCAGGGCCAGACGGCTTCCCGGGGGAATTCTACCAAACATTTAAAGAAGAACTAATACCTATTCTCCTAAAACTGTTCCAAAAAATAGAAATGGAAGGAAAACTTCCAAACTCATTTTATGAGGCCAGAATCACCTTTATCCCAAAACCAGACAAGGATCCCATCAAAAAAGAGCTATAGGCCAATATACTTGATGAACACAGATGCGAAAATTCTCACCAAAATACTAGCCAATAGGATTCAACAGTACATTAAAAGGATTATTCACCACGACCAAATGGGATTTATTCCAGGGCTGCAAGGTTCGTTCAACATCCGCAAATCAGTCAATGTGATACAACACATCAATAAAAGAAAGAACAAGAACCATATGATACTCTCAATAGATGCTGAAAAAGCATTTGACAAAGTACAGCATCCCTTCCTGATCAAAACCCTTCAAAGTGTAGGGATAGAGGGCACATACCTCAATATCATCAAAGCCATCTATGAAAAACCCACTGCAAATATCATTCTCAATGGAGAACTACTGAAAGCTTTTCTTCTAAGGTCAGGAACACGGCAGGGATATCCATTATCACCACTGCTATTCAACATAGTACTAGAAGTCCTAGCCTCAGCAGTCAGACAACAAAAGGAAATTAAAGGCATCCAAATCGGCAAAGAAGAAGTCAAATTATCACTCTTCACAGATGATATGATACTATATGTGGAAAACCCGAAAGACTCCACTCCAAAACTGCTAGAACTTGTACAGGAATTCAGTAAAGTGTCAGAATATAAAATCAATGCACAGAAATCAGTTGCATTTCTCTACACCAACAAAAAGACAGAAGAAAGAGAAATTAAGGAGTCAATCCCATTGACAATTGCACCCCAAACCATAAGATACCTAGGAATAAACATAACCAAAGAGGCACAGAATCTATACTCAGAAAACTAGAAAGTACTCATGAAAGAAATTGAGGAAGACACAAAGAAATGGAAATATGTTCCATGCTCCTGGATTGGAAGAATAAATATTGTGAAAATGTCTATCCTATCTAAAGCAATCTACACATTTAATGCAATTCCTATCAAAATACCATCCATCTTTTTCAAAGAAATGGAACAAATAATTTTAAAATTTATATGGACCAGAAAAGACCTGGAATAGCCAAAGGGATATAGAAAAAGAAAGCCAAAGTTGGTGGCATCACAATTCCGGACTTCAAGCTCTATTACAAAGCTGTCATTATCAAGACAGCATGGTACTGGCACAAAAACAGACACATAGATCAATAGAACAGAATAGAGAGCCCAGAAATAGACCCTCAACTCTATGGTCAACTAATCTTAGACAAAGCAGAAAAGAAAGTCCAATGGAAAAAAAGACAGCCTCTTTAATAAATGTTATTGGGAAAATTGGACAGCCATGTGCATAAAAATGAAATTGGACCATTTCCTTACACCACACACAAAAATAGACTCAAAATGGATGAAGGAACTCAATGTGCGAAAGGAATCCATCAAAATCCTTGAGGAGAACACGGGCAGCAACCTCTTCGACCTCAGCCGCAGCAACATCTTCCTTGGAACATCACCAAAGGCAAGGGAAGCAAGGGCAAAAATGAACTATTGGGATTTCATCAAGATCAAAAGCTTTTTCATGTGTCTGTTGTAGCAACATGGATGAGACTGGAAGTGATTATTCTGAGCGAAATAAGTCAAGCAGAGAGAGTCAATTATCATATGGTTTCACTTATTTGTTGAGCATAACAAATATCATGGAGGACATGGGTAGTTAGAGAGAAGGGAGTGGGGGAAATTGGAAGGGGAGGTGAATCATGAGAGACTCTGGACTCTGAAAAACAACCTGGGGGGATTGAAGTGTGGGAGTGTGGCAGGTTTGGGTACCAGTAGGTGGGTATTATAGAGGGCATGGATTGCATGGATCACTGAGTGTGGTGAAAAAATAATGAATACTGTTATGCTGAAAATAAATAAAAAATAAAAATAAATAAAATATTGTATAAAATAGAAAACCAGGAGGGTAGCAGAGTGGCAATAAATATCCATTCTTTTAATACAGAGTCTACATTCTTGTCTCAGTTTATACCCACAGTCATGGTCCACAATGGCTCAAAATAAGTTAAGTACTTGGAGTCAGTAGGAGACACAGATGTGTCATGCTTCCTAATGAACCTCAGTAATGCAGGAAAACAATTCTCAACAAAAAGAGTTTCCACATGTGTCAGGTGCAATCTGTGGGGGTGTCGCCAAGTGTGACTGCAAAAATGGTCGTCTCCATGCACTGGTGACAAGGAACAAAGGCTCTTGGATTGAGACAAAGAGCAGCTGCTCTTCCCAGGTGGTGACTGCAGCCCACAGCTGAGGTTAGCAGTGGAACTGAATGGAGAATGTTGGAGTTATGGGCATAGTCAGAGGCTGCCACTTGACATGACATTCACAGCCTGGTGCCTGAGTATCGGATTTGTTCGTGCAGAGGTTTCTTCTGCAACAGTACAGCTTCTCCCATGCTGTTCTTCCTCTGGTTGCCTTGCATCTTCCATTTATAGGACTTTCTGAGCTTCTAACTCAACCTTCTCTGGTCCATCTCTTTTTTTTATTTTTTTTAATTAATTTATTTTTATTTTTTTTAATTTATTTTCAGCAAAACAGTATTCATTATTTTTGCCCTAAACCCAGTGCTCCATGCAATCCGTGCCCTCTATAATACCCACCACCTGGTACCCCAACCTCCCCCCCTGCTTCTTCAAAACCCTCAGATTCCTATTCAGAGTCCATAGTCTCTCATGGTTCACCTCCCCTTCCAATTTCCCCCAACTCCCTCTCCTCTCTAACTCCCCATATCTTCCATGCTATTTGTTATGCTCCACAAATAAGTGAAACCATATGATAATTGACTCTCTCTGCTTGACTTATTTCACTCAGCATAATCTCTTCCAGTCCCATCCATGTTGCTACAAAAGTTGGGTATTTGTCCTTTCTGATTGAGGCATAATCCTCCATAGTGTATATGGACCACATCTTCCTTATCCATTCGTCCAATGAAGGGCATCTTGGTTCTTTCCACAGTTTGGCAACCGTGGCCATTGCTACTATAAACATTGGGGTAGAGATGGCTTTTCGTTTCACTACATCTGTATCTTTGGAGTAAATACCCAGGAGTGCAAGTGCAGGGTCATAGGGAAATTCTATTTTTAATTTCTTAAGGAATTTCCACACTGTTCTCCAAAGAGGCTGCACCAACTTGCATTCCCACCAACAGTGGAAGAGGGTTCCTCTTTCTCCACATCCCCTCCAACACATGTTGTTTCCTGTTTTGTTAATTTTGGCCATTCTAACTGGTGTAAGGTGACATGTCAATGTGGTTTTAATTTGAATCTCCCTGATGGCTAGTGATGATGAACATTTTTTCATGTGTCTGATAGCCATTTGTATGTCTTCATTGGAGAGAGGTCTGTTTATACAGTGGAACAGAGTAGAGAGCCCAGATATGGACTCTCAGCTGTATGGTCAAATAATCTTTGACAAAACAGGGAAAAATAGACAGTGGAAGAAAGACAGTCTCTTCAATAAATGGTGCTTGGAATCTGGGCAGCTATATGTAGAAGAATGAAACTCGACTATTCTCTTACACCGTATACAAAGATAAACTCAAAATGCCTAAAAGACCTCAACGTGAGATAGGAATCCATCAGAATCCTAGAGGAGAACATTGGCAGTGATCGCTTCGATATCAGCCACAGCAACCTCTTTCAAGATACATCTCCAATGGCAAAGGATACAGAAGCGAAAATAAAGTTCTGGAACTTCATCAAAATCAAAAGCTTCTGCACAGCAAAAGAATCAGTTAAGAAAACAAAAAGGCAATTCACCGGATAGTTGAAGATATTTGCAAATGACAGTACAGATAAAAGGTTGTTATCCAGGATCCTCAAAGTTAACTCGTGAAACTCAACACACACAAAACAGACAATCATATCAAAAAATGGTCCACCTCTTTCTGTATTTAGTTCTCTTCTCCACAGCCAGCAGAAATGGCTCCTGAACAACAAGGGAGTTCTTCTATTTTTGGAACAAAGAACTCCTGGGTCAAGAGGGTGTGTGGATGAGGCCTGAAGCAAGTGGCTTCTGTCTGCTCTTTCAGATCTTCCTCCAGCTGGTGCTTCCTATTGCTGCCTTCAGAGCTGTCAGTCATTAAAACCAGTGATTCCTGATGCAGACAGCAACATGACTGTATCCACAAGTAATGATTCCGGAGCAAAGATGCCCCACCAAGAAAGTACATAAAGTACAATGTCCCATTTATGAATTCTACAAAATTAAAGCTAGTATAAGCTGACATGAGAAAGAACAATAGTTATGTGGGAACAGGGTGAACAAGGGAAAGGGAAGGAGAAATTCCAGAGGAAAATGCTGAAATTTTTAGGGAGAATTGGTGTGCCCCCTGCCAATAATGTTGATTGTGACACCTGTGTTTGTTATATCACACACTCCGTATGTGGGCCATTGATCTTGTCTCAAGTGTACACATCAAACTTATTATAGTTAATAACAAAGGTGATCCTGGAGGAAAGCAATGAGAATGGAATGTTAAAGATATTAAAATACACCTACACGATACTGATTTATTCTCTATTTATGGTAAACTATAAAATAAGCAAAATCAATCCATCCCCATTACAAGAGGAGCTGCACATGCCTCATAGCTTCACACTCTGTCCTGCAGATGATTCAGGGGAAGGGCAGCAGCTCCTGTGGGGGGTAGCACTGACCTAGATCCTGAGATCAATATCACCCCATATATGTTCATGGACACCTTATAAACACAAGTATACACCATGGAATGTTATATAATAAAAAACTTTTTTTTTTTTTCAAAATAGGTCATTACCACTAAATTAAAGGCATTCCAACAGCTTGGGTCATTGCTTCTCTGTAAGAATAGATCCCCAAGCTGAATATATAGCCAGAGGACATGCAAATAGGGCCTGCCTTCTGCTGATTTAACCAGCACAGCCAAGATCCTGCAGCTAGGAGAGGAGCCCCAGGCCCGGAATACCCAGGTGTTCATTCAGTGATCAGGAGAGAATACAGACAACTCACCATGGAATTTGTATTGGGCTCGGTTTTCCTTCTTGCTCTTTTAAAAGGTAATTTATGGAGAAAAAAAATGAATATGTGAGTGGATATGAGTGAGAGAAACAATGGGTGTGTGACAGTTTCCTGACTGAGATGTCATGTGTCTGCAGGTGTCCAGTGTGAGGTGCAGCTGGTGGAGTCTGGGGGAGACCTGGTGAAGCCTGGGGGATCCCTGAGACTCTCCTGTGCAGCCTCTGGATTCACCTTCAGCAACTACTACATGGACTGGGTCCGCCAGGCTCCAGGGAAGGGGCTGCAGTGGGTCGCAGATATTAGCGGTGGTGGAAGTAGCACAAGCTACGCAGACTCTGTGAAGGGCCGATTCACCATCTCCAGAGACAATGGCAAGAATATGCTGTATCTGCAGATGAATAGCCTGAGAGCAGAGGACACGGCCCTGTATTACTGTGCAACAGACACAGTGAGAGGCCCTCAGTGTGAGCCAGGACAGAAACTTCCGTGTTGACACAGGATGTACTGCGCTGCAGGGGCACTCAGAGCCGCAGAGAGCGCTCAGTATCCACAGCAGAGATCAGATAGAGGAGGAGGTGCAGTGCGGTAAGACTTCCTTTTGAGATCAGAGATTTCCTCTCTATACTCTCAGCTGTCCACAGGGATATTTAATTTTTTTTCTTCCATCTGAAATACCTCTTTTTCTCCATGAAGCAAACCACAAGAATATAGCTTTGCCTTTGAATTACCAATTATCAATGAATTACAAATACCTCCATGTATGTCATCTGAACCTTACAGGAGTCCCAGCTACTCTTTCTGTTCATTAGAAGACCACCCAGCCCAGTGTGAAAACTTGTCAAAACCAGTGTAAAGCGCATGCTGCATATGAGCCTACAGAGGCATCAACAATACAAAGCAAGAGAATTAACAGCCGTGGTACAGTCTCAATCTTGAATTATACTCATGGTATCAATGTTAATGACATCGTGGGAAAGAAGAGGAAACCTGCACCAGGATGTTGTGTGGATACAGAGTCTGAAGATCACAAACACACCCAGAGACACACATATACACCCAAGAGAATACAAAACATTTTTTTTCGGAGGAGGAGTCAAGATGGCGGAGAAGTAGCAAGCTGAGACTGCTTCAGCTAGCCGGAGATCAGCTAGATAGCTTATCTAAAGATTGCAAACACCTGAAAATCCATCGGCAGATCGAAGAGAAGAAGAACAGCAATTCTGGAAACAGAAAATCAACCACTTTCTGAAAGGTAGGACCGGCGGAGAAGTGAATCCAAAGCGACGGGAAGATAGACCCCGGGGGGAGGGGCCGGCTCCCGGCAAGCGGCGGAGCAACCGCGCACAAAATCAGGACTTTTAAAAGTCTGTTCCGCTGAGGGACATCGCTCCAGAGGCTAAACCGGGGCGAAGCCCATGCGGGGTCAGCGTGGCCTCAGGTCCCGCAGGGTCACAGAAGGATCGGGGGTGTCTGAGTGTCGCAGAGCTTGCGGGTATTGGAACGGGAAAGCCAGCTACAGAGACAGAGCTGACAGTAAGCTCGCAGCTCCGTGTTACCTTGAACCGGTCGCAGGCTCGGTGAGCTCGGAGCGCGGCCGGAGGTCAGGCAGACGGGAGTAACTGGGCGCTGTTCTCTGAGGGCGCACTGAGGAGTGGGGCCCTGGGCTCTCGGCTCCTCCGGGCCGGAGACCAGGAGGCAGCCATTTGTATTCCCGTCCTCTGGAACTCTACGGAAAGCGCTCAGGGAACAAAAGCTCCTGAAAGCAAACCCGAGCGGATTACTCACCCCGGCCCCGGGTAAGGGCGGTGCAATTCCGCCTGGGGCAAAGACACTTGAGAATCACTACAACAGGCCCCTCCCCCAGAAGATCAACAAGAAATCCAGCCGAGACCAAGTTCACCTACCAAGGAGTGCGGTTTCAATACCAAGGAGAGCAGCAGAATTCCAGAGGAGGAGAAAGCCAAGCACGGAACTCATGGCTTTTTTCCTGTGATTTTTTTTAGTCTTGCAGTTAATTTAATTTTTTCTTTTTCATTTTTTTTTTTTCTCGCCTTCAGGTAATTTTTTTTTTTTTAACTGTTACCTTTTTCTTTTTTAACGATTTTTTACTAGTTTATCTAATATATATATATATATTTTTTTTTACATTTTTCTTAGGTGTTTTCTTTTTTTTAAAATTCTTTCTTTTCTTTTTTTTTTTTTTTTTTTTTTTTTTCTCTCTTCTCCTTCCTTTTTGAACCACTTTTTATCCCCTTTCTCCCCACTCACGATTTTGGATCTCTTCTAATTTGGTTAAAGCATATTTTCCTGGGGTTGTTGCCACCCTTTTAGTATTTTACTTGCCCCTTCATTTACTCTTATCTGGACAAAATGACAAGACGTAAAAATTCAACACAAAAAAAAGAACAAGAGGCAGTACCGAAGGCTAGGGACCTAATCAATACAGACATCGGTAATATGTCAGACCTAGAGTTCAGAATGACAATTCTCAAGGTTCTAGCCGGGCTCGAAAAAGGCATGGAAGATATTAGAGAAACCCTCTCGAGAGATATAAAAGCCCTTTCTGGAGAAATAAAAGAACTAAAATCTAAACAAGGTGAAATCAAAAAAGCTATTAATGAGCTGCAATCAAAAATGGAGGCTCTCACTGCTAGGATAAATGAGGCAGAAGAAAGAATTAGTGATATAGAAGACCAAATGACAGAGAATAAAGAAGCTGATCAAAAGAGGGACAAACAGCTACTGGACCACGAGGGGAGAATTCGAGAGATAAGTGACACCATAAGACGAAACAACATTAGAATAATTGGGATTCGAGAAGAAGAAGAAAGTGAGAGGGGAGCAGAAGGTATACTGGAGAGAATTATTGGGGAGAATTTCCCCAATATGGCAAAGGGGACAAGCATCAAAATTCAGGAGGTTCAGAGAATGCCCCTCAAAATCAATAAGAATAGGCCCACACCCCGTCACCTAATAGTAAAATTTACAAGTCTCAATGACAAAGAGAAAATCCTGAAAGCAGCCCGGGAAAAGAAGTCTGTAACATACAATGGTAAAAATATTAGATTGGCAGCTGACTTATCCACAGAGACCTGGCAGGCCAGAAAGAGCTGGCATGATATTTTCAGAGCACTAAACGAGAAAAACATGCAGCCAAGAATACTATATCCAGCTAGGCTATCATTGAAAATAGAAGGAGAGATTAAAAGCTTCCAGGACAAACAACAACTGAAAGAATTTGCAAATACCAAACCAGCTCTACAGGAAATCTTGAAAGGGGTCCTCTAAGCAAAGAGAGAGCCTACAAGTGGTAGATCAGAAAGGAACAGAGACCATATACAGTAACAGTCACCTTACAGGCAATACAATGGCACTAAATTCATATCTCTCAATAGTTACCCTGAATGTGAATGGGCTAAATGCCCCTGTCAAAAGACACAGGGTATCAGAATGGATAAAAAAACAAAACCCATCTATATGTTGCCTCCAAGAAACACATTTTAAGCCCGAAGACACCTCCAGATTTAAAGTGAGGGGGTGGAAAAGAATTTACCATGCTAATGGACATCAGAAGAAAGCAGGAGTGGCAATCCTTATATCAGATCAATTAGATTTTAAGCCAAAGACTATAATAAGAGATGAGGAAGGACACTATATCATACTCAAAGGGTCTGTCCAACAAGAAGATTTAACAATTTTAAATATCTATGCCCCCAATGTGGGAGCAGCCAACTATATAAACCAATTAATAACAAAATCAAAGAAACACATCAACAATAATACAATGATAGTAGGGGACTTTAACACTCCCCTCACTGAAATGGACAGGTCATCCAAGCAAAAGATCAGCAAGGATATAAAGGCCTTAAATGACACACTGGACCAGATGGACATCACAGATATATTCAGAATATTTCATCCCAAAGCAACAGAATACACATTCTTCTCTAGTGCACATGGAACATTCTCCAGAATAGATCACATCCTCGGTCCTAAATCAGGACTCAACCGGTATCAAAAGATTGGGATCATTCCCTGCATATTTTCAGACCACAATGCTCTAAAGCTAGAACTCAACCACAAAAGGAAGTTTGGAAAGAACCCAAATACATGGAGACTAAACAGTATCCTTCTAAAGAATGAATGGGTCAACCGGGAAATTAAAGAAGAATTGAAAAAAATCATGGAAACAAATGATAATGAAAACACAACGGTTCAAAATCTGTGGGACACAACAAAGGCAGTCCTGAGAGGAAAATATATAGCGGTACAAGCCTTTCTCAAGAAACAAGAAAGGTCTCAGGTACACAACCTAACCCTACACCTAAAGGAGCTGGAGAAAGAACAACAAAGAAACCCTAAGCCCAGCAGGAGAAGAGAAATCATAAAGATCAGAGCAGAAATCAATGAAATAGAAACCAAAAAAACAATAGAACAAATCAACGAAACTAGGAGCTGGTTCTTTGAAAGAATTAATAAAATTGATAAACCCCTGGCCCAACTTATCAAAAAGAAAAGAGAAAGGACCCAAATAAATAAAATCATGAATGAAAGAGGAGAGATCACAACTAACACCAAAGAAATACAAACTATTATAAGAACATACTATGAGCAACTCTACGGCAATAAATTTGACAATCTGGAAGAAATGGATGCATTCCTAGAAACATATAAACTACCACAACTGAACCAGGAAGAAATAGAAAGCCTGAACAGACCCATAACCAGTAAGGAGATTGAAACAGTCATTAAAATCTCCAAACAAACAAAAGCCCAGGGCCAGACGGCTTCCCGGGGGAATTCTACCAAACATTTAAAGAAGAACTAATTCCTATTCTCCTGAAACTGTTCCAAAAAATAGAAATGGAAGGAAAACTTCCAAACTCATTTTATGAGGCCAGCATCACCTTGATCCCAAAACCAGACAAGGATCCCACCAAAAAAGAGAGCTATAGACTGATATCCTTGATGAACACAGATGCGAAAATACTCAACAAAATACTAGCCAATAGGATTCAACAGTACATTAAAAGGATTATTCACCACGACCAAGTGGGATTTATTCCAGGGCTGCAAGGTTGGTTCAACATCCGCAAATCAGTCAATGTGATACAACACATCAATAAAAGTAAGAACAAGAACCATATGATACTCTCAATAGATGCTGAAAAAGCATTTGACAAAGTACAACATCCCTTCCTGATCAAAACTCTTCAAAGTGTAGGGATAGAGGGCACATACCTCAATATCATCAAAGCCATCTATGAAAAACCCACCGCAAATATCATTCTCAATGGAGAAAAACTCAAAGCTTTTCCGCTAAGGTCAGGAACACGACAGGGATGTCCATTATCACCACTGCTATTCAACATCGTACTAGAGGTCCTAGCCTCAGCAATCAGACAACAAAAGGAAATTAAAGGCATCCAAATCGGCAAAGAAGAAGTCAAATTATCACTCTTCGCAGATGATATGATACTATATGTGGAAAACCCAAAAGACTCCACTCCAAAACTGCTAGAACTTATACAGGAATACAGTAAAGTGTCAGGATATAAAATCAATGCACAGAAATCAGTTGCATTTCTCTACACCAACAGCAAGACAGAAGAAAGAGATATTAAGGAGTCAATCCCATTTACAATTGCATCCAAAACCATAAGATACCTAGGAATAAACCTAACCAAAGAGACACAGAATCTATACTCAGAAAACTATAAAGTACTCATGAAAGAAATTGAGGAAGACACAAAGAAATGGAAAAATGTTCCATGCTCCTGGATTGGAAGAATAAATATTGTGAAAATGACTATGCTACCTAAAGCAATCTACACATTTAATGCAATTCCTATCAAAGTACCATCCATCTTTTTCAAAGAAATGGAACAAATAATTCTAAAATTCATATGGAACCAGAAAAGACCTCGAATAGCCAAAGGGATATTGAAAAAGAAAGCCAACGTTGGTGGCATCACAATTCCGGACTTCAAGCTCTATTACAAAGCTGTCATCATCAAGACAGCATGGTACTGGCACAAAAACAGACACATAGATCAATGGAACAGAATAGAGAGCCCAGAAATAGACCCTCAAATCTATGGTCAACTAATCTTCGACAAAGCAGGAAAGAATGTCCAATGGAAAAAAGACAGCCTTTTCAATAAATGGTGCTGGGAAAATTGGACAGCCACATGCAGAAAAATGAAATTGGACCATTTCCTTACACCACACACAAAAATAGACTCAAAATGGATGAAGGACCTCAATGTACGAAAGGAATCCATCAAAATCCTTGAGGAGAACATGGGCAGCAACCTCTTCGACCTCTGCCGCAGCAACATCTTCCTAGGAACAACGCAAAAGGCAAGGGAAGCAAGGGCGAAAATGAACTATTGGGATTTCATCAAGATCAAAAGCTTTTGCACAGCAAAGGAAACAGTTAACAAAATCAAAAGACAACTGACATAATGGGAGAAGATATTTGCAAACGATATATCAGATAAAGGACTAGTGTCCAGAATCTATAAAGAACTTAGCAAACTCAACACCCAAAGAACAAATAATCCAATCAAGAAATGGGCAGAGGACATGAACAGACATTTCTGCAAAGAAGACATCCAGATGGCCAACAGATACATGAAAAAGTGCTCCATATCACTCGGCATCAGGGAAATACAGATCAAAACCACAATGAGATATCACCTCACACCAGTCAGAATGGCTAAAATCAACAAGTCAGGAAATGACAGATGCTGGCGAGGATGCGGAGAAAGGGGAACCCTCCTACACTGTTGGTGGGAATGCAAGCTGATGCAGCCACTCTGGAAAACAGCATGGAGGTTCCTCAAAATGTTGAAAATAGAACTGCCCTATGACCCAGCAATTGCACTATTGGGTATTTACCCTAAAGATACAAATGTAGTGATCCAAAGGGACACATGCACCCGAATGTTTATAGCAGCAATGTCCACAATAGCCAAACTATGGAAAGAACCTAGATGTCCATCAACAGATGAATGGATCAAGAAGATGTGGTATATATACACAATGGAATACTATGCAGCCATCAAAAGAAATGAAATCTTGCCATTTGCAACAACATGGATGGAACTAGAGCGTATCATGCTTAGCGAAATAAGTCAAGCAGAGAAAGACAACTATCATATGATCTCCCTGATATGAGGAAGTGGTGATGCAACATGGAGGCTTAAGTGGGTAGAAGAATAAATGAAACAAGATGGGATTGGGAGGGAGACAAACCATAAGTGACTCTTAATCTCACAAAACAAACTGAGGGTTGCCGGGGGGAGGGGGTTTGGGAGAAGGGGGTGGGATTATGGACATTGGGGAGGGTATGTGATTTGGTGAGTGCTGTGAAGTGTGTAAACCTGGTGATTCACAGACCTGTACCCCTGGGGATAAAAATATATGTTTATAAAAAATAAAAAATAAAAAAAAAAAACATTTTTTTTCTTTTATTTTTTTTATTAATTTATTTTCAGCATAACAGTATTCATTATTTTTTCACCACACCCAGTGCTCCATGCAATCCGTGCCTTCTATAATACCCACCCACTGGTACCCCAACCTCCCACACCGCCGCCACTTCAAACTCCTCAGATTGTTTTTCAGAGTCCATAGTCTCTCATGATTCACGTCCCCTTCCAATTTCCCCCAACTCCCTTCTCCTATCTAACTCCCCATGTCCCCCATGCTTTTTGTTATGCTCCACAAATAAGTGAAACCATATGATAATTGACTCTCTCTGCTTGACTTATTTCACTCAGCATAATCTCTTCCAGTCCCATCCATGTTGCTACAGAAGTTGGGTATTCATCCTTTCTGATGGAGGCATAATACTCCATAGTGTATATGGACCACATCTCCCTTATCCATTAGTCCATTGAAGGCCATACCACCCTGAACGCGCCCGATCTCGTCTGAATATAAAACATTTTAAATTTAATTTTATTTTCTCAGACTTCCAAGATTCATTGTTTATGCACCATGCCCTGTGATACATACACTAGATGCTCTCCTTAATACCGACCACCAGGATCATCCATCCCCGCACCCCCCCCCTTCCAGAACACTCAGTTTGTTGCTCAGAGTCCACAGTCTCTCATGGATCATCTTCCCCTCTGAATTACCCCAATTCACTTTTTCTTTCTATCTCCTAATGTCATCTGTGTTATTCCTAAATTCCACAAGTAAGTGAAACCACATGATAATTAACGCTCTCTGCTTGACTTATTTCACTCACCATGCTCTCTTCCAGTCCCAACCATGTTGATACAAAATATGGGTATTCAACTTTGTGATGGAGGCATAATACTCCATAGTGTATATGGACCACATTTTTCTTATCCATTCTTCCATTGAAGGGCATCTTGGTCCTTTCCACAGTTCAGCGACTGTGGGCTCAATGGAGTTTTGATTTGAATCTCACTGATGGCTAGTGATGATAAACATTTTTTCATGTGTCTGATAGCCATTTGTATGTCTTCATTGGAGAAGTGTCTGTTCGTAACTTCTTTCTTTCTTTCTTTCTTTTTTTTTTTTTTTTTAGTTTTTTCAATTTATTTATTTTCAGAAAAACAGTATTCATTATTTTTTACCACACCCAGTGCTCCATGCAATCCATGCCCTCTGTAATACCCACCACCTGGTACCGCAACCTCCCACCCCCCGCCACTCAAACCCCTCAGATTGTTTTTCAGAGTCCATAGTCTCTCATGATTCACCTCCCCTTCCAATTTACCCCAACTCCCTTCTCCTCTCTACCTCCCCATGTCTTCCATGCTATTTGTTATGCTCCATAAATAAGTGAAACAATATGATAATTGGATTTCTATGCTTGATTTATTTCACTCAGCATAAAATCTTCCAGTGCCATCCATGTTGCTACAAAAGTTGGGTTTTCATCCTTTCTGATGGAGGCATAATACTCCATAATATATATGGACCACATCTTCCTTATCCATTCATTTGTTGGAGGGCAAATGGTTCTTTCCACAGTTTGGCGACCGTGGTCATTGCTGCTATAAACATTGGGGTACAGATGGCCCTTCTTTTCACGACATCTGTATCTTTGGGGTAAATACCTAGTAGTGCAATTGCAGGGTCATTGGGAAGTTCTATTTTTAATTTCTTGAGGAATTTCCACACTGTTCTCCAAAGAGGCTGCACCAACTTGCATTCCCACCAACAGTGGAAGAGGGTTCCCCTTTCTCCACATCCCCTAAAACAAATGTTGTTTCCTGTCTTGCTAATTTTGGCCATTCTAAGTGGTGTAAGGTGGTATCTCAAAGTGATTTTAATTTGAATCTCCCTGATGGCTAGTGATGATGAACATTTTTTCATGTGTCTGATAGCCATATGTGTGTCTTCATTGGAGAAGTGTCTGTTCATATCTTCTGCCCATTTTTTGATATGATTGTCTGTTTTGTGCGTGTTGAGTTTCAGGAGTTCTTTATAGATCTTGGATATCAACCTTTTGTCTGTACTGTCATTTTCAAATATCTTCTCCTATTCTGTGGGTTGCCTCTTTGTTTTTTTTTTTTTTTTTCAAATTTTGCTTCATGTCTTTATTTTAAATAAATAAAAATTCCAAATACATTTCGAACCCCCTATATAATTGTCCCTTTTCCTATTCCATTTTCTCCTTCCCAGAGGTCTTAATTATCTTGATTTGATTTTAAACCTCTCCATGCTTGTTTTTTTTAATATAATTTTTTATTTTTTATAAACATATATTTTTATCCCCAGGGGTACAGGTCTGTGAATCACCAGGTTTACACACTTCACAGCACTCACCAAATCACATACCCTTCCCAATATCCATAATACTACCCCCTTCTCCCAAACCCCCTTCCCCCCAGCAACCCTCAGTTTGTTTTGTGAGATTAAGAGTCACTTATGGTTTGCCTCCCTCCCAATCCCATCTTCTTTCATTTATTTTTCTCGTACCCACTTAAGCCCCCATGTTGCAACACCACTTCCTCTCTGGAAAACAGCATGGAGGTTCCTCAAAATGTTGAAAATAGAACTGCCCTATGACCCAGCAATTGCACTATTGGGTATTTACCCTAAAGATACAAACGTAGTGATCCAAAGGGGCACATGTACTCGAATGTTTATAGCAGCAATGTCCACAATAGCCAAACTATGGAAAGAATCTAGATGTCCATCAACAGATGAATGGATCAAGAAGATGTGGTATATATACACACTGGAATACTATACAGCCATCAAAAGAAATGAAATCTTGCCATTTGCGACAACATGGATGGAACTAGAGCGTATCATGCTTAGCGAAATAAGTCAGGAGGAGAAAGACAACTATCATATTATCTCCCTGATATGAGGAAGTGGTGTTGCCTCTTTGTTTTTTTGACTGTTTCCTTTGCTGTGCAGAAGATTTGATTTTGATGAAGTCCCAAAGTTCATTTTAGCTTTTGTATCCTTTGCCTTTGGAGACACATATTTTTTTATGCAATTTTGTTTATTTCTTTTCAGTGTAACAGAGTTCATTATTTTTGCACCACACCCAGTGCTCCATGCAATCCTTGCCCTCTCTAATACCCACCAACTGGTTCCCCAACCTCCCACCCCCCGCCCCTTCAAAACCCTCAGATTGTTTTTCAGAATCCATAGTCTCTCATGGTTCATATCCCCTTCCAATTTCCTTCAACTCCATTGACTTAACTCTTTGCTCTGGTTTTCTTGGGTCTTATTGCTAATGATATTTCCCTATACCCAGAAGGTTAGATTTATTGTGTGTATTAATTTTCTGGAGTCTGTCTTTTCCAATAATTCTATTTCCAATGATATGTAATGTTCATTCTGTTGCATTTCTTATGTGGCCATCATACTTCACAGGTGTATAGTAAATCTTGCATATGTGCTTATCTTCTCCATGGGTTAGCAGATACTCTGTCACTGGCACTTTGCACTGGAGAAGGACAGAAGTCCTGATAAATTCAGAGAGAAGGGAGGTTGAGCCCTGAGCAGAGGGCTCCAGGCACCACAAATACAATCTTAACCTCTCCTCCATACTGCCACCTGCTACACACCTCCTGTGAAAAGGCAGTCAACTTTAAAACCCTTAGAAGAAATTACAGAGGAAAGACCAAGTCTCTTCAGGTAGTACTCACCTTGCATAGGGGAGGGGGTAGAAGAGGGGGCACAGGGATCATGTACTAAAGGTGCCTATCTGGACCTACACACTAGTTGACATGGCCACCCTGCAGCATACTGGCACCTGAAAAATATAGGCAGCATTTGTCACAGAGTATGGGATGGGCAAAGAGCAGAAGATTTGACAAGAGTTCTTCAAGCCCATCTTCTTTTCACCCTACCCTCTTCTCCCAAATATGGGCCACTTCAGGATTGCCTTTAGTTCTGCCAGGTTTCCTCAATGACCTTGTTCACTTCAGCAGCACATATACTAAAATTGGAACAGGTTTCCTCAATGACTCTACATTTTCTTCTCACCTGCTCTGCTCACCCATCACTTGTCTGGGGATGTGATCCAGCAGCCCATGGGGAGATACTGATGGCAGGTTTAGTGAAACCCACTGCAGTGGCACTCTCAGCCTGTGCCCCAGCTGCAGACTCACTGGCCCTGTAGACCTGCTCGGCACGCTGACATCCAACTTTCTACTTAGGAGACATATCTTGAAAGAAGTTGCTGTGGCTGATATCGAAGACGTTACTGCCTATATTCTCCTCTAAGATTCTGATATATTCCTGTCTCATGTTGAAGTCTTTTATCCATTTTGAGTTTATCTTTGTGTATGGTGTGAGAGAATCGTCAAGTTTCATTCTTCTACATATAGCTGTCCAGTTTTGCCAGCACCATTTATTGAAGAGATTGAGATAAGAACCACATGGTCCTCTCAATTGATGCAGAAAAAGCATTTGACAAAATCCAGCATCTGTTCCTGATTAAAACGCTTCAAAGTATAGGGATAGAGGGAACATTCCTGAACTTCATCAAATCTATCTATGAAAGACCCACAGAAAATATCATCCTCAATGGGAAAAAGCTTGCAGCCTTCCCATTAAGTTCAGGAACACGACAAGGATGCCCACTCTCACCACTCTTGTTCAACATAGTATTAGAAGTCCTAGCAACAGCAATCAGACAACAAAGAGAAAAAAAAAAGGTATCCAAATTGACAATGAAGAAGTCAAACTCTCTCTCTTCTCAGATGACATGATTCTTTATATAGAAAACCCAAAAGACTCCACCCTCAAACTGCTAGAACTCATACAACAATTCAGCAACGGGGCAGGATATGAAGTCAATGTAACGAAATCAGTGGCGTACTTAATCACTAACAATGAAAATACAGAAAGTGAAATTATAGAATCGATTCCATTACTATAGCACCAAGAACCATAAAATACCTGGGAATGAATCTAACCAAAGAGGTAAAGGATCTGTACTCGAGGAACTACAGAACACTCATGAAAGTAATTGAAGAAGACACAAAAAGATGGAAGACCGCGGGAGACAAGATGGCGGGAAGTAGGAGGAGGCGCCCTTTCAACCTGTACCCTAAAGTGAGCTGATTACCTTCAAAAGAAGTCCAATCACCCACAAAATCAGCCTGAGAGCAGAATTATACACGTCTGGATCTCTACTGGAGCAGAAGACACCAGTGGGCAGGTAAGGTGGAGTGGGAAAGTCAGACTGATATTGGAAAATAAACAAAAGGGGGAGGGAGTCACCAGAGGCGACCCATTGAAAAGTAATATCCCAATACGAGAGTGCCCTATACCTGGGGACCAGCATTAACTCCGGAGTCTGGTAGAAAGCACTCAAAAAGAGCAAAGGAACACTGGGGGGGAAATTGCGGGAATCGGGGTGTTAGGGTCAGGGCTTACATCCCCAGACACAGGACAGCCACCCCTGGCACAGAGCCAGAGAGAGTGTGGCAGAGAAACCAGGTCTAGGTCCCTGAACCACCAGCGTGCCTGAGAGTGAGTGGTGCCTGGCTCCGGTGAGTGCCTGGGAGCCTTGCCAGCCAACAGAAGCACAGCCTTTTTGCAGTCCCCACATGAATGCCCTACCATGCCATCAAAGTCTGAATCGTGCCCCGCGCCCTCCCCTGAGAGAGGTGCACACAAACACCAGTTGGGTGCTCTCAGACCTGGAAAGACCAGGCACTTCCAGCCCAGGCCAGCGGGGAAATCTCAGTGTGCAATCGCTGCTTGGAACTTCTCTGGCAGTCTGGAGCTTCCCAGACAACCACCGCTGCCCTGGTTTTGGGTACAAGCAAAAAATCCTGAGTCCCCAGAGACCACAACTGGGAACCTGCACTGCCAATGGCCAAGGGAGGACATATTTGGGCTCTGCAGCCAAACTGAGGCTTCTCTCTGAGAAGGAGGTCAGGGTGCAGTTTTCTTTCCTCTAAACCTACAAAAACTAGAATAAATGAAACAAGATGGGATTGGGAGGGAGACAAACCATAAGTGACTCTTAATCTCACAAAACAAACTGAGGGTTGCCGGGGGGAGGGGGTTTGGGAGAAGGGGGTGGGATTAGGACAAAAGCCTGTGATTTGGTGAGTGCTGTGAAGTGTGTAAACCTGGTGATTCACAGACCTGTACCCCTGGGGATAAAACCCCCTTGAGGGAAGGCAGCTATGCTCACGAGAGAGAAAAACAAAAGTGAACAAATATAAAAACCTCCAGAGAACAAAAGCCTGAAAAAAACAGTTTCCTCAGAGCCCACCCCCTTGAGGGGAAGGAGAGAACTTAAGTGAGAGAAAGTCATTGACTGAAAACCCACCTGGCAGGCCCCTCCCCCAGAAAGCCAACCAAGAAAGGGGAAAAAAAAAAGAAAAGACAACAAGACAACAACCACCACTACTTCATAGGACAATTTTTATTATTAATTCGATCCCACTATTCTGGCTCATTTTTAAATATAGTTAATTTTTATTATTATATAGATAATTTTTAACCTACTTACATCACAGTGAGATGTCCAGTACATCAAGTTCCATAATAATCTTCTAACCTGAACTTTTTGATACATACATCTGTGTTTTCCTTTTGCATTTCTATTTTTTTAATTTCTTTTTTTAAATTTTAATTTCGTTTAGTCTAGTTTATTCCTTTTTAAAAATTTTTATTTTCTAATATTCATATAGAGTTAAACTTCAAGGTAATTCCCTTTCCCCAATCAATGTCACCCCTATAGGTAAACCAATTCCTAATCCCCCCTTATCTAAAGAAAGTTGAGTCCTTTAACAAAGATATCAAGATACATCCAGGGAGAATCAAAACAACATTCCTCACCCACACTGAGAATTTACAACCACTCTCCCAACTTTTTCTTCCACCAGTATTTCTGTGTTTTGGTGTTTGTCCTGATAGTATACAAATCTTACTCTCAGGGTTCTTTTTGATGAGGTTCTTCCTTTATTTGCATATAAATATATGCAAATATATATATATATATATTTTCTCTTTTCATATAATTTTATCAGTCTTTGTGTTTGTCTGTTTTTGTTTGTATACTTCATAAATCTTACCTTGGGGCCCATTTGGGCTGAACCTTCTCTTTTATCTCCCCTTTCATTCCTGTCTCCCTCCCTCTCTCTTCCTTTCTTTTCCTTTTCTTTTTCCTCTCATTTGGGTGGGGAACCCTGATTGCTCAGAAGCATTCCAGGGTGCACCTTGAATGCACCACAGTCGATACACCCAGCTACACCCGTTCAGCCATCTCTCACCAAAATGACTAGGAGGAGGAATGCCCAACAGAAGAAAAATACAGAGGATGTACCTTCTGCAACAGAGCTAATGGCTATCAACATAGACAATATGTCTGAAAGATAACTCAGGCTAACAATTATCCAAGCAATAGCTAGGTTGAAGAAAGCCATGGGTGACCAAAAGGAATTGATTAGGGCCAAACTGAAAACGACCAGAGATCATGTTTTCAATATTAGGCAAGAGCTGAAAACTACCAGGGATGAGCTTCACAATGCTCTCAATGAATTCCAATCTAATCTCAATTCTCTCAACGCTACAGTAACTGAGAAAGAAGATAGAATTAGTGATCTGGAGGACAAACAGATAGAGATAAAGGATCAGGAGGAAGCATGAAACAAACAACTTAGAAGCCACGAAAACAGAATCAGGAAAATAAATGATGCCATGAAACGTTGCAACGTCAGAATTATTGGAATCCCTGAAGGGGAGGAGAAAGAAAAAAAGTCTAGTAGATATAGTGGATCAAGTTCTTCATGAAAATTTTCTAAATCTCGTGAATGGAACCAGCGTTCATGTACTAGAGACCAAAGGTCTCCCCCCAAGATTACAGATTCTTGAAAGTCCTCGAGACACCAAATAGTAAGAATGAAGAATTATAATTGTAGGCAGAACCTCTTGAAAGCAGCTAGGACAAAGAAGATCC
This sequence comes from Mustela putorius furo, assembly GCF_011764305.1. Lineage (NCBI taxonomy): Eukaryota > Metazoa > Chordata > Mammalia > Carnivora > Mustelidae > Mustela > Mustela putorius. The sequence goes on from NW_025421844.1 coordinate 331,664, forward strand.
TTACGTACAGAGGAAAGCCCATCAGAATAACGTCAGACCTGTCCACAGAGACCTGGCAAGCCAAAAGGGCTGGAAAGATACATTCAGGGCACTGAATGAGAAGAACATGGAGCCAAGAATACTTTATCCAGCAAGACTGACATTCAAAATGGATGGAGAGATAAAGAGTTTCCAAGACCGGCAAGGCAATATTTATTCTTCTAAACCATGACCATGAAATGTTTTTCCATCTTTTTGAGTCTTTTCCCATTTCTTTCATAAGTGTTCTGTAGTTTCTGGAGTATAGATCCTTTACCTCTTTTGTTAGGTGTATTCCAAGGTATCTTATTATTTTTGTGCTATTTTAAATGGAGTTAATTTTCTATTTTCTCTTTCCACAGTTTCATTGTTAGTGTATACAAAAGCAACTGATTTCCGTGCATAGGTTTTGTATCTTGCCATGTATGAATTGCTGCATGATTTCTAGTTGTTTGGGGGTCGAGTCTTTTGGGTTTTCCACATAATGTATCATGTCATCTGTGAAGAGAGAGAGAGTTTGACTCCTTCTTTACCCATTTGAATACCTTTTATTTCTTTTTGTTCTCTGATTGCTGTTGCTAGAACTTCTAGCACTATGCTGAACAACAGTGGCTAAAAGGGGCAACATTGTCATGTTCCTGATCTTAAAGGAATGATATTTGTTGTGGGTTTTTCATAGATGAAATTTGTGAAATTGAGGAATGTTCCCTCTCTCCCACACTCTGAAGAATTTTAAGCAGGAAAGAATGCTGTATTTTATCGAACGCTATTTCTGCATCAATTGAGAGGACCATGTTATTCTTCTCTTCTCTTATTAATATGTTCTATCACACTGACTGGTTTGCAAATGTTGAATGAACCTGTCAGTCCAGGGAAAATCCCACTTGGTCGTGATGGATAATTCTTTTAAAGTACTATAATTGAATTCTCTAGGATCTACATGACACTTTTGGCATCCATATTCAATCTCGTTACTGGTTATTGGTCTATTCAGGTTGTCAATATCTTCCTGTTTCAGTCTTGGAAGTTTATAGGTTTCCAGGAATGCATCCATCTCATCTAAGTTACTTAACTTATTGACATACAGCAGTTTATAACAATTTATGATGATTGTTTCTATTTCCTTGGTGTTAGTCAGATCTCTCCACTTTCATTCATAATTGAATAATTTACTAACTTGGGGCGCCTGGATGGCTCAGTAGGTTAAAGGCTCTGCCTTTGGCTCAAGTCATGATTCCAGGGTCCTGGGATGGAGCCCCGCATTGGGCTCTCTGCTCGGCAGGGAGCCTGCTTCCTCCTCTCTCTCTGCCTGCCTCTCTGCCTACCTGTGATCTCTGTCTGTCAAATAAATAAATAAATAAATAATTTTATTTTTTTTAATTACTAACTTAATTTACATGGCTTAACGATTTAATAATATAATAATTTAATAATTCAGGTCCTTTCTCTTTACTTTTGGATAATTATGGCCTGTTGCTTATTTATCTTACTAATTCTTTCAAAGAACCAGCTTCTAGTTTCATTGATGTGATCTACTGTATTTCTGGTTTCTAATTCATTGATCTCTGCTCTGATCTTAATTGTTCCCCTTCTAATAAATAGGTTAGACTTCATTTCCTTTGATTTTATTCTTCCTGGACTGATTCCCCAGCCCCAGCAAGAGGGTGCACTCCTCCAGATGCCAGTCAGCCTGGGGAGGAGGTTGCTCCATGAGGAAGGCAAGACCATTTTCTCTGCACTCTCTCCCAGTGTGTCAGCTACCTCGCAGTCCACTTTCAGGATACTTCCTATTCTCTGGCATGTTTGAATAATTACTCTCATGCCTGATAAATACCTTTTCTCAGGAAACAGAATGGCAGAGAAGTAGGAGATGCTGTTCCAACTGGTCCCCTAAAGTGAGCTGATTATCTACCAAAGAACTCTGATCATCCATAAAATCAGCCAGAGATTAGAATTATACACTTCTGGATCTCTGTGGGGGAAGAAGACACCAGTGGACAGGTAAAGCAGAGTGGGAACATCAGACTGATATTAGAAGATAAACAAGAGGGGGAGGGAGCCACCAGAAGGGACCCATTGGAAAGTAATACCTCAATATGAGAGTGCCCTGCGACTGGGGACCAGCATTAACTTCGAGTCTGGTTGAAAGCACTCAAAAGAGCAAAAGATCTTAAAGGGAATCAGGTGGTTAGGGACAGGGGCTTAAGCACATGAACTCAGAACCACTAACCCTGGTGCTGAGCCAGAGAGAGTGCAGCAGAGAACCAGGACTTGGCCCCTGAGCTACGAACATGCTTGAGAGCATTTGGGTGGCAGCTCACATGACAGAGTCTGGTGTGGAGGACAACCGGTGCTCTCTCGAACCACAGCCTTTTGTATTTTGCATGCACACTGTGCAAATGGGGTCTGAGTCACACTTCACACCCTCCCCTGAGAGAGATCCTAGCCAGTGCTCTATAGGACCAGGGGAGTCTGAACACTGCCAGCCTGGACCAGCAGGAAAATCTCAGTGCACTATCTCCAGTTGTGAACCTCTCTGGAGGTCTGGACCTGCACAGACAGCTATGGCAGAGGTAGCCACAGGAAGCCAGCTCTCTGGACTAGGAATTCTCATAGTTTTGGGCAAAAAATGAGAGTTCTTATGAACACTGAGATTGACTGGGCATGTGTTCTGCCAGCAGCAGGAGGGGATTTATGTGCTCTGAAACACCCAGAGAGGAACAGACTGAGGCTTCTCTCTGAGATGGAGGTCTGGGTGCAGTTTGCTTTTCTCTAGACCTCCAAAGAAATGCCAAAAGCTGCAAATGGAGGAGAAAAAAAAAAAAACTCCAGAGAACAGATGCCTGAAAAAACAGTTTCCTCAGAGACCAGCCACTTGAGAGGGGCAGGAGAACACAACTCTAGCAAGACCTTCTGAAAAACCATGCAGCAGGCCCCTCCCACAAAAAAACAGCCAACCAACCAACCAAACAAACAAACAAAAAAGAGAACAGTCACCACTACATCCTAGATAACAACTTTTATTTTAATTCATTCCAACTATTCTAGTTATTTTCAATTTTTAAAATAATTTATTAACATATTTAGCGTCACAATGAGATACTCAGTACAACAAATTCCATAATAATCTTTTTTTATATATAATTTTTTAAAAATTTATTTATTTTCAGCGTTTCAGTATCATTAATTTTCACCACACCCAGTGCTGCATGCAATCCGTGCCCTCTATGATATCCACCACCTGGTACTCCGACCTCCCACCCCCCCACCCGCCACTTCAAACACCTCAGATTGTTTTTCAGAGTCCATAGTCTCTCATGATTTACCTCTCCTTCCAACTTAAACCAACCCCCTTCTCTCTAACTCCCCATGTCCTCCATGCTATTTATTATGCTCCACAAATAAGTGAAACCATATGATAATTGACCATATCTGCTTGACTTATTTCACTCAGCATCATCTCTTCCAGTCCCGTCCATGTTGCTACAAAAGTTGGGTATTCGTCCTTTCTGATGGAGGCATAATACTTCATAGGGTATATGGACCACATCTTCCTTATCCATTCGTCCGTTGAAGGGCATCTTGGTTCTTTCCACAGTTTGGCGACCGTGGCCATTGCTGCTATAAACATTGGGGTACAGATGGCCCTTCTTTTCATGACATCTGTATCTTTGGGATAAATACCCAGGAGTGAAATGGCAGGGTCATAGGGAAGTTCCATTTTTAATTTCTTGAGGAATCTCCACGCTGTTCTCCAAAGAGGCTGCACCAACTTGCATTCCCACAAAGAGTGGAAGAAGGTTCCCCTTTCTCCACATCCCTTCCAACACATTTTGTTTCCTGTTTTTCTAATTTTGGTCATTCTAACTGGTGTAAGGTGGTATCTCAATGTGGTTTTAAAGTGAATCTCCCTGATGGCTAGTGATGATGAACATTTCTTCATGTGTCTGATAGCCATTTGTATGTCTTCATTGGAGAAGGGTCTGTTCAACTTTTTGGTATGATTGTCTATTTTATTTGTGTTGAGTTTGAGGAAGCTGGATATGAACCTTTAGTCTGTACTGTCATTTGCAAATATCTTCTCCCATTCTGTGGGTTGCCTCTTTGTTCTGTTGACTGTTTACTTTGCTGTGCAGAATCATTTGATCTTGAGGAAGTTCCAAAAGTTCATCTTCGCTTTTGTTTCCTTTGCCTTTGGAGACATATCTTGAAAGAAGTTGCTGTGGCTGATATCGAAGAGGTTACTGCCTATGTTCTCCTCTAGGATTCTGATGTATTCCTGTCTCACATTGAGGTCTTTTATCCATTTTGAATGTATCTTTGTGTACGGTGTAAGAAAATCGTCGTTTCATTCTTCCACATATAGCTGTCCAGTTTTCCCAGCACCATTTATTGAAGAGACTGTCTTTTTTCCACTGTATATTGTTCCTGTTTTGTTGAAGATTATTTGACCATAGAGTTGAGGGTCCATATCTGGGCTCTCTACTCTGTTACTCTGGACTATGTGTCTGTTTTTATGCCAGTACCATGTTGTCTTGGAGATCACAGCTTTGTAGTAAAGCTTGAAATCAGGTAGCGTGATGCCCCCAGTTTTATTTTTGTTTTTGAACATTTCCTTAGTGATTCAGGGTCTCTGCTGATTCCATACAAATTTTTGGATTATTTGTTCCAGCTCTTTGAAAAATACTGGTGGAATTTTGATCAGAATGGCATTAAAAGTATAGATTGCTTTAGACAGTATGGACATTTTTTAAAATTTATTTTTTATTTATTTTCAGCATAACAGCATTCATTATTTTTGCACCACACCCAGTGCTCCATTAAATCCATGCCCTCCATAATACCCACCACCTGGTACCCCAACCTCCCACTCCTCACTCCTTCAAAACCTTTAGATTGTTTTTCAGAGTCCATAGTCTCTCATGGTTCACTTCCCCTTCCAATTTCCCCCAACTACCTTCTCCTCTCTATCTCCCCATGTCCTCCATGCTATTTGTTATGCTCCACAAATAAGTGAAACCATTTTATAATTGACTCTCTCTGCTTGACTTATTTTACTCACCATAATCTCTTCCAATCCCGTCCATGTTGTTACAAAAGTATAGACTTTTTTTTTAAGATTTTATTTATTTGACAGAGAGATCACAAGTAGGCAGAGAGGCAGGCAGAGAGAGAGAGAGAGAGAGAGAGAGGAAGGAGTCTCCCTGCTGAACAGAGAGCTGAAGTGGGATTAGATCCCAGAAAACCGAGGTCATGACCTGACCTGAAGGCAGAGGCTTATACCACTGAACCACCCAGGTACCCTGGCAGTATAGACATTTTAACAATGTTTATTCTTCTGATCCAAGAGCATGGAATGGTCTTCCATCATTTTGTGTCTTCTTCAATTTCTTTCATGAGTGTTCTCTAGTTCTTCGAGTACAGTTGCTTTACCTCTTTAGGTTTATTCCCAGGTATCTTATGGTTCTTGCTTCTATAGTAAATGTAATTGATTCTCCAATTACCCTTTCTGTATTTTCATTGTTAATATATAAGAAAGCCGGCGATTTCTGTACATTAACTTTGTAACCTGCAACGTTGCTGAATTGCCATATGAGTTCTAGTAGTTTGGGAGTGGAGTCTTTTGGGTTCTCCATATAAAGAATCATGTCATCTGTGAAGAGAGAGAGTTTTACATGTTCATTGCCAATTTGTACCCCGTTTATTTCTCTTTCTTGTCTGATTGCTGTTGCTAGGACTTCTTTTTTTTATTAATTTATTTTCAGCATAACAGTATTCATTATTTTTTCACCACACCCAGTGTTCCATGCAATCCGTGCCCTCTATAATTCCTACCACCTGGTACCCCAACCTCCCACCCCCCTGCCACTTCAAACCCCTCAAACTGTTTTTCAGAGTCCACCGTCTCTCATGATTCACCTCCCCTTCCAATTTCCCCAAACTCCCTTCTCCTAACTCCCCATGTCCTCCATACTATTTGTTATGCTCCACAAATAAGTGAAACCATATGATAATTGACTCTCTCCACTTGGCTTATCTCACTCAGCATAATCTCTTCCAGTCCTGTCCATGCTGTTACAAAAGTTGGGTATTTATCCTTTCTGATGGAGGCATAATACTCCATAGTGTATATGGACCACATTTTCCTTATCCATATCCATTTGTCCATTGAAGGGCATTTTGGTTCTTTTTTTTCTTTTCAATTTATTTTTTTTCAGCATAACAGTATTCATTATTTTCATCTCGGTTCTTTTCACAGTTTGGCGACCGTGGCCATTGCTGCTATATACATTGGGGTACAGATGGCCCTTCTTTTCACGACATCTGTATCTTTGGGGTAAACACCCAGGAGTGCAATATCAGGGTCATAGGGAAGTTCTATTTTTAATTTCTTGAGGAATCTCCACACTGTTCTCCAATGAGGCTGCGCCAACTTGCATTCCCACCAACAGTGGAAGAGGGTTCCCCTTTCTCCTCATCCCCTCCAACAGATGTTGTTTCCTGTCTTGCTAATTTTTGCCATTCTAACCACATTCTCAATGTGGTTTTTGTTTGAATCTCCCTGAGGGCTAGTGATGATGAACATTTTTTCATGAATCTGATAGCCATTTGTATGTCATTATTGAAGAAGTGCGTGTTCATATCTTCTGCCCATTTTTTGATATGATTGTCTGTTTTGTGTGTGTTGAGTTTGAGGAGTTCATTATAGATCCTGGATATCAACCTTTTATCTTTAGTGTCATTTGCAAATATCTTCTCCTATTCCGTGGGTTGCCTCTTTGTTTTCTTGACTCTTTCCTTTCCTATGCAGAAGCTTTTGATTTTGATGAAGTCCCAAATGTTCATCTTTGTTTTGTTTCCTTTGCCTTTGGAGACATATCTTGAATGAAGTTGCTGTGGCTGATATCGAGGAGATTACTGCTTATGTTCTCCTCTAAGATTCTAATGGATTCCTGTGTCACATTGAGGTCTTTTATCCATTTGAGTTTATCTTTGTATACTGTGTGAGAGATTGATCGAGTTTCATCCTTCTCCATATAGCTGTCCAGTTTTCCCAGCACCATTTATTGAAGAGACTTTCTTTTTCCACTGTATATATTTTTCCTATATTGTCGAAGATTAATTGACCATAGAGTTGAGGTTCCATATCTGGGATCTCTACTCTGTTCCACTGGTCTATGTGTCTCTTTTTATGCCAGTACCATGCTGTCTTGGTGATTACAGCTTTGTAGTAAAGCTTGAAATCAGGTAACGTGATACCCCCAGTTTTATTTATGTTTTTGAACATTTCCTTAGCGATTCGGGGTCTCTTCTGATTCCGTACAAATTTTTGGATTATTTGCTCCAGCTCTTTGAAGAATTCCGGTGGAGTTTTGATCGGAATGGCATTAAAAGTATAGATTGCTCTAGGAACTATAGACATTTTAACAATGTTTATTCCTCTGATCAAAGAGCATGGAATGGTCTTCCACCCTCTTACACTGTTGGTGGGAATGCAAGTTGGTGCAGCCTCTTTGTAGAACAGTGTGGAGATTCCTCAAGAAATTAAAAATAGAACTTACCTATGACCCTGCTATTGCACTCGTGGGTATTTACCCCAAAGATACAGATGTAGTGAAAAGAAGGTCCATCTGTACCCCCAATGTTTATAGCAGCAATGTCCACGGTCACCAAACTGTGGAAAGAACCAAGATGCCCTTCAACGGACAAATGGATAAGGAAAATGTGGTCCATATACACTATGGAATATTATGCCTCCATCAGAAAGGATGAATACCCAACTTTTGTAGCAACATGGATGGGACTGGAAGAGATTATGCTGAGTGAAATAAATCAAGCAGAGAGAGTCAATTATCATATGGTTTTACTTATTTGTGGCGCATAACAAATATCATGGATGACATTGAGATTTATAGAGGAGAAGGGAGTTTGGGGAAATTGGAAGGGGAGGTGTACCATTAGAGACTATGGACTCTGAAAAACAATCTGAGGGTTTTGAAGGGGCGGGGAGTGGGAGGTTGGATTACCAGGTGGTGGTATTATAGAGGGCATGGATTGCATGGAGCACTGGGTGTTGTGAAAAAAATAATGAATATTGTTACGCTGAAAAATATATATATAATATATTTTTAAAATTCTTTAATAAATAGCCACTAATAAACTAGATTTCAATGGCAAAAAAAAAAATACCATCTACATACAGTTTTCACAGCACTGAAATTAACAATCCAAAATTTGTTGGAGCCCAAAAAGACATCAAATCACCAGGGAAATGTTGAAAATGAAAACAAAATGTGGGGCCTTAGAATGCCTGATTTCAAGCCATATTACCAAGCCATAGTCATCAAGAGAGAATGGTTCTGGAGCAAAAACAAACACATAGATCAATGGAACAGAATAGAGACCCTAGAAATGGACCCTCAATTCTATGATCAAATAGAATTGCTCTTTGACAAATAACAAAAGAACATTCTATGGAAAAACACAGTCTTTTCCATAGATGGTTCCTGGAAAATGGGACAACCACATGCAGAAGAATGACACTGGACCATTCTCTTACACTACACACTAACAGAACGTCCAAATGGAATAAGGGCCTCAATGTGAGACAGAAATCCATCAAAATGCTAGAGAACATAGGTAGTGACCTCTTCGACACTGACCACAGCAACTTCTTTCAAGACATCTCTCTAAGACAAGGGAAACAAAAGCAAAAATTAACTTTTGGGACTTTTTATCAAGATTATAAAGCTTTTGCACAATGCAAAATACAGTCAACAAAATTAAGAGAGAGTCCACAGAATGTGAGAAGATATTTGACATTACAGAAAAAGGGCTGGTATCCAAGACCTATAAAGAACTTATTAAACTCGGGGCGCCTGGGTGGCTCAGTGGGTTAAGCCGCTGCCTTCGGCTCAGGTCATGATCTCAGAGTCATGGGATCGAGCCCCGCATTGGGCTCTCTGCTCAGCAGGGGCCTGCTTCCTCCTCTCTCTCTGCCTGCCTCTCTGCATGCTTGTGATCTCTGTCAAATAAATAAATAAAATCTTAATAAAAAAGAACTTATCAAACTCAACATCCCCCCAAAAAATAAAAAACAAAAACAAACAAACAAACAAAAAATTAATCCAGTCAAGAAATGGGCAGAAGACAAGAACGGACACTTTTCCAAAAAAGACTTAAAAATGGCTGACAGACAGAAGAGAAAATGTCCAACAACACTAGCCATCAGGGAAATACAAGACAAAAATATAATGAGATATCACCTTATACCTGTTAGAATGGCCAAAATCAACAGAACAGGAAACAGGTGTTGGCAAGGATGTGGATAAAGGGGAACCCTCTCAACTTTGCAACCCTTGCAACTCCTGGTGGTAGGAATGCAAGCTGGTATAGTCATTCTGGAATACAGTATGGAGTTTCCTCAAGTAGTTAAAAATAGAGCTATCATTTGACCCAAATGCACTACTGGGTAGTTATCCCTAAGATACATCTGTAGTGAAACCAAGGGGCAACGGCACTCTAATGTTCATAGCAGCAATATCCACAATAGCCATATGGTGGAAGGGAAAGAGATACCCTTCCACAGGTGAATGGATAAAGAAGATGTGGTCCTTAAACACAATGGAATATTATTCAGCCAACAGAAAGGATGAATACTTACTAATTACAGCAATGTGGATAGAACTGGATGGTACCACACAAAGTGATGTAAGTCAGTCAGAGAAAGACAATCATCACATGGTTTCAGTCATATGTTGAATAGAATATATAGGGCAGAGGATCATAAAGAATAGAATGGAAAAATGAAAGGGAAGAAATCAGAGAGAGAAAACCCATAGGAAACTTTTACGTCTGGGAAACAAAGTGAGGGTTGCAGAAGGGAGTGTGTAGAGATATGGGGAAGCTGAGTGATGATTAAGGAAGGCATGTGTTGTAATGAGCACTGGGTGTTATGTGAAACTAATTAGTCATTGAACACTGCATAAAAACTGATGATGTACTATACTTGAATGATGAACATAATAATAGAAATTCCTTGTTTCCTTGATCTGTTTAGATCTTTGGTTAGTTGTTTTGTCCATTGCTGTGAATGGGGTGTTAAATATACCTACTATTATTGTAGTATTATCAATGTGCTTCTGCATTAATATATTAATTATTTATATACATGACTGCTCCCAGGTTAGGGGCATAAATATATACAATTTTTAGAACTTCTTATTGGCTAAACACTTTTATTATGATATAGTGCCCTTCTTTCTCTATTATTACTATCATTTGATTAAACACTATTTGTCTGATATATGGATGGCTACCCTAGCTTTCTTTTGATGTCCACTGGCATAATCGATAGTTCTCCATCCCCTTACTTTCAAACCGAAGATGTCTTTGGTTCTAAAATTAGTCTCTTGTAAGCAAGAAATGATGGGGCTTGTCCCTTAAGATCTGGAACCTGACAGGGATGTCCACTCTTACCACTGTTCTTCAAGGTATACTGGAAGACTAGCCTCAGCAATCAGAAAACAAAAAGAAATAAAAGGCACCAAAACTGGGAAAGTAGAAGTCAAACATTCATGCTTCAAAGATGACATGAAACTCAATATAGAAATGCCAAAAATTTATCGCAAAAAAAATTTGCTAGAACTGTTGCAGCAATTCAGCAAAGTAACAGAATATACAATCAATGACCAGAAGTAAACTGCATTTCTATACACTAACAATGAGGCATAAGAAGGGTAATCAAGCAGTTGATCCCCTTGACAATTGCACCCAAAAAAGATACCTAGGAATAAACTTAAATAGAGAGGTAAAGGATCTGTACTCTACAGAACACACATGAAAGAAATTGAGAAAAACATAAAGAAATGGAAAAAACATTCCATGCTTTTCCATTCTCAATAAAGCAGGAAAAAATATCCAATGGAAAAAGTCCCTTCAGTAGATGGTTTGGGAAAGCTTGACAGCAACATGCAGAAGAATGAAACTGAACCACTCCATTCTCTTTTTTAAATTATTTAATTTATTTTCAGCATAACAGTATTCATTATTTTTTCACCACACCCAGTGCTCCATGCAATCTCTGCCCTCTATAATACCCACCACCTGGTACCACATCCTCCCACCCCTCAGATTGTTTTTCAGAGTCCATAGTCGTGATAGACTATGGACTCTGAAAATGAACCATTCTCTTACACCATACACAAAGGTGAACTCAAAATGGATAAAAAGCCAAAATGTGAGTCAAGAATTCATCAAAATCATAGAGAAGAATGCAGGCAGCAACCACTTTGATCTCAGACACAGGGACTTCTTTTTTTTTAAGATTTTATTTATTTATTTGACAGAGGGAGATCAGAAGTAGGCAGAGAGGCAGGCAGAGAGAGAGAGGAGGAAGCAGGCTCCCTGCTGAGCAGAGAGCCCAATGCGGGACTCGATCCCAGGACCCTGAGATCATGACCTGAGCCGAATGCAGTGGCTTAACCCACTGAGCCACCCAGGTGCCCTCAGACACAGGGACTTCTTGACAGTCAAATTTCCAAAGGTAAGGCAAACAAAGGAACAATGAACAATTCAGACTTCATCAAGATAAAGACCTGCCCAGCAAAGGAAGCAGTCTACAAAGCTAAAAGGCAACCTCAGAGTGAGAGAAGATATTTTTAAATGCCTTAGAGATAAAGGGTTCCTATCCAAGATCTATAAAGAATTTAACAAACTCAACACCTTAAAACACCTAAATAATCCAGGCAGGAAATGGGTAGAATACACAAACAGACAAACAGACTTAAGAAAAACTGTCCAATATCACTTGGCATCAGGAAAAAACGAAATCAAAACTACAATGAGATACCACCTAACCCTAGTCAGAAGGACTAAAATTATTGAGTTGGAAACATTGGTTGGCAGGGAGGTGAATAAAGGGTAAACCTCTTGCACTGGTACTGGGAATGCAAGCTGGTACAGCTACTCCAGAAAACAGTAAGGAGTTTCTCAAGACGTTAAAAATAGACCTACCCTACAACCCAGAAATTCCACTACTAGATATTTACCCCATAGTACAGGTGTTGTAAAAAGAAGGGGCACATGCTCCCCAATGTTCACAGCAGCAATGTCTACAATAGACAAACTGTGTCAGGAGCTCAGATGTCCTTCAACAGAGGAATGGATAAAGAAGATGCAGTTCATATATACAACGGAATATTGCTCAGCCTCCAGAAAGGATGAATACCTAACATTTGTATCAACATAGAGGGAACTGGAGGGTATTATTGTAAATGAAATGAGTCAGGCAGAGAAAGATAATTATCACATGGTTTCACTCATATGTGGAATATAAGGAATAGTGCAAAGGACAATAGGGGAAGGGAGGGAAAACTGAATGGGAAGAAATCAGAGAGCGAGACAATCCATAAGAGACTCTGGACACAGAGTAACATGTTGAGGGTTCAGAAGGAAAGGAGATAGAGAGATGGGGTAAGAAGGTCATGGATATTAAGGAGGGGACATGATCTAATGGGCACCGGAGGTTAATGCAACTAGTTAATCATTGAACATTACATCAAAAACCAACGATGTAAAAAAAAAAAACTAATGATGTACTAGACATTAGATAATTGAACTTAAAAAAATGATTAATACCTAAAAGCTACAAAGAACTTAGCAAACTCAACACCCAAATATCAATTAATCCAGTCAAGAAATGTAGAGAACACAATAACAAACATTTCTCCAAAGAGACACATGAAAAAATCCTCCACATCATTCAGCATCAGGGAAATACAAATCAAAACAACAATATGATATGACAACACAGGTGACAAAGGCTACAATGACAAGATAGGAAACAACAAATGTTGGCAAGGACGTGGTGAAAGGGGAGCCTTCTTGCATTATTGGTGGGAATTCGACCTGGTGCAGCCACTTTGGAAACAATATGTAGGTGCACATCCCAGAGCTCAGGACACCCTGGGAAGTAAGACCATGGGATTACAGGTAGTGTCTCTGGAGGAGAGGAGGAATATGATTATTGGGGCCCTCAGGGCCCTCTGACCATGAGTCCCAGCCACAGATGCGGGTGCAGACAGAAGCTGGGAAGTGACAGGTTCCTGTAGGGTTCTGACGTGTCCAATGCTGGGAACAAACCCATGCTTAGGGCTCCTCTATATTCCTGCCTCTGAGTCACAATTTCCCTTATAACCTTACACTCTGGGGAAATGGTTCAGATACACCTGAGCCTTCACCAATTCAGTCATTACAAGATGCTAAATAACACAAATAATCTTATTTATGTCCTCTCCATTTAAAGATGCAGTCCTGCTTATGTAATGACTTAGGTTTCAAAGACATGGGCTGTTATAGGGGAAGATCTGCTCCAGAGATTACACAAAATTATACAACAACCAATATCTACAAGGAGGCATCACCACCCTAAGTGGAAACTGCTTATTCATAAAAAAAAAAAAAAAAAAAAAAAAAAAAAAAAAAAAAAAAAAAAAAACTAACACATATCCTTACTTGGGTGTAAACCCAAAGTTGACACAAAATATTCTTTCATCATGAAAATATGGTTTTAGAAACAATGACAATTATGGGCATTCCATTTTATGTGTTCATAATGATATGATTCCTCTGTAGTGTCTTTTAAAATAATATGAACTCCTCAAACTCAACACACACAAAACAGGCAATCATATAAAAAAATGGGCAGAAGATATGAACAGGGATTTCTCCAATGAAGACATACAAATGGCTATCAGACACAGGAAAAAATGTTCATCATCACTAACCCTCAGGGAGATTCAAATTAAAACCTCATTGAGATATCACCTTACACCAGTTAAAATGGCCAAAATTAACAAGACAGGAAACAACATGTGTTGGAGGGGATGTGGAGAAAGGGGAACCTTTTTCCACTGTTGGTGGGAATGCAAGTTATTGCAGCCTCTTTGGAGAACAGTGTGGAGATTCCTCTAGAAATTAAAAATAGAACTTCCCTATGACTCTGCAATTACACTACTGAATATTTACCCTGAAGATACATATGTAGTGAAAAGAAGGGCCATCTGTACCCCAATGTTTATAGCTGCAATGTCCACATTCGCCAAACTCTGGAAAGAACCAAGACCTCTACAATGGACGAGTGGATAAGGAAAATGTGGTCCATAAACATTATGGAGTATTATGCCTCCATCAGAAAGGATGAATACCCAACTTTTGTAGCAACATGGACTGGGCTAGAAGAGATTATGCTGAGTGAAAAAGTCAAGCAGAGAGAGTCAATTATCATATGGTTTCACTTATTTGTGGAGCATAACAAATAGCATGGAGGACATGGGGAGTTAGAGAGGAGAAGGGAGTTGGGGGAAATTGTAAGGGGAGGTGAACCATGAGAGACTATGGACTCTGAAAAACAATCTGAGGGGTTTGATAGGGCGGGGGGGGTGGGACGTTGGGGGAACCAGGTGGTGGGTATTATAGAGGGCACGGATTGCATGGAGCACTGGGTGTGGTGAAAAAATAATGAATACTATTATGCTTAAAATAAATAAATTTAATTTATAAAAATAGAATAAAATAAAATAATATAAACTTATGTAAGTACCCATTTGTCATCAATCTGTACGATAGTCATCCGATCTCTATTGAAGTCTATTCATCTATCTCCGCATTTATCCACTTGCTGCAGGTTTTTCAGGAATATGAACATAACCCACACAATCTCTTATTAGACCTCTAATTATTAGGTCCTAATAATTTCTGGGTCATTAACACCATTTCCTTCACGGTAGTATTTGAGTGTCATTAACTCCATGCCTGAATTAATGATAATCTCTGTGCTGCATAAGAGAAAATTTACCCACTTTTCTTTAAGGCAAGATCCTTCTCCAACAGATAACAGGCCCCTGTGTGAGATGGATTTCTCAGGACCAGGGAGGCACCCTCCATAGGAACAGAATAGGTGCCTAGTGTTGGTGTCCATGCACTTGAGGACAAAGATATCACTTACATGTTTTGTAGACATATTTGCAGATAAAGGCCATCAGAAGAGACCATTAGGATCAAAGGTCTCCAGATGCACCCATGCTGTGAAGGTAGTTGTTCATTTGGAAAGCTGTAGCTACAAAGTGTGGACCCATTAAGTATCTTTTTGAAAAATAGTTTAGATTAAAATGAATTGTGAATCACTCGTTTATTCAACATTTATTCTTATGCTCAGAAAGTGAGGCCATCTATTGACCTGCTTCCAACACAGCTCATAGAACAAGGGCTCACCCATCACAGAGCAACATACCTTGTGAGTTCAACAAGGACATAACCATAGGTGGTCCTGGAAGGTCCAGAGGAGCCTGACTCTGTCCCTGTCAAGTTCCAAGGACAGGTTCCCTCCCACACATACAAACTTTTCATCAACCTCTAGGGTAAAATCCACTCTCAGGAAGTAGGAGCTCACAGCTCTCGCTTAAGACAGGGTGAGGTCTCTGGGGAAGGCAGAGCTTTGGTCTGGAGGAAAATGAGTTTCTAGGCTTTTCTCTGTGTCTGGTGACAGCTCCCCAAAGAGATGGTCCAGATGTCAGACATGGGACCATTGGGATGGTTGTGAGTGTTGTCAGTGATGGGGCCTTGTGCCAAGGTGTCCTGTCTCAGGTGTTGCTTCAGGAGTCAGGCTCATGACTGGTGAGGGGCTGACAGACCCTGCACCTCACGATCACCATCTCTGGATTCTCCGTGTCATGCAGTAATTTCTGGTGGCACTGAATCTACCAACCCCACATGACTGGGGGCAGTGAAATGGTTTATGAATCATAGATAAAGCACACATGACACCATCCAATAAGAGCTACATGTACATCTCCAGAGTCACATCCAAGAACAAGTTCTTGCAGCTGACTGATCTCAGTGCCACAATGGTTCTTGCCATGTATTACTGGTAGAGACATAGTGAGGGAATGTCAGTGTGAGCCCAGACCCAAACCTCCCTTCAGGGACACAGGAGAGGCTGGGCTGCAGGAACAGTCATGACACCAGTGGGCACTTGGGTCACCAAGGGGTGCTTGGGTCACTAGGGGCACTCAGGACACCAGTGGGCTCTAAGACCCACCAAATACAGGGTTGGTCTAGCTGCTGTTGAAGAAGGTGAATTTTTTTCCTTCTCAACTAGAAAAATATGTACTGGGTTTGAGGGGATGTGGATTTGTACAGGTTCTGATATTTTAGTATTTATTTATTTAGTATTTTAGTATTGTATGTTTTAATCATTGAGTTTCAAGGTGAAATAATTTTTACATTAAAATATATTTTATGTGTTCTCTGGAAATAAAAGATGAAAAATATATATTCCAAAGAAATAATAATGTGCAACTATTTCCTCTTATCCTTCCAGATTTTATGAATATTTATTGATATTTCTAACCACAAAGCAATTGGATTTTAATATATAACTATTAATAATTGCATAGTTTAAAAATATCTAGAGTAATCTATTTACTAAATATTTTAATGAATATTATTATTAAATATTTTAATACTATTTAATACTCTTAAACGCCCTTATTAAATTTCTCAATTAAATACTTCTATACCAGCTTGCATTCCCATCAACAGTGTAGGAGGGTTCCCCTTTCTCCGCATCCTCGCCAGCATCTGTCATTTCCTGACTTGTTGATTTTAGCCATTCTGACTGGTGTGAGGTGATATCTCATTGTGCTTTTGATTTGTATTTCCCTGATGCCGAGTGATATGGAGC
This sequence comes from Mustela putorius furo, assembly GCF_011764305.1. Lineage (NCBI taxonomy): Eukaryota > Metazoa > Chordata > Mammalia > Carnivora > Mustelidae > Mustela > Mustela putorius. The sequence continues at coordinate 348,426 of NW_025421844.1, forward strand.
ACTTTTTCATGTGTCTGTTGGCCATCTGGATGTCTTCTTTGCAGAAATGTCTGTTCATGTCTTCTGCCCATTTCTTGATTGGATTATTTGTTCTTTGGGTGTTGAGTTTGCTAAGTTCTTTATAGATTCTGGACACTAGTCCTTTATCTGATATGTCGTTTGCAAATATCTTCTCCCATTCTGTCAGTTGTCTTTTGATTTTGTTCACTGTTTCCTTTGCTGTGCAAAAGCTTTTGATCTTGATGAAATCCCAATAGTTCATTTTTTCCCTTGCTTCCCTTGCCTTTTGCGTTGTTCCTAGGAAGATGTTGCTGCGGCAGAGGTCGAAGAGGTTGCTGCCCGTGTTCTCCTCAAGGATTTTGATGGATTCCTTTCGTACATTGAGGTCCTTCATCCATTTTGAGTCTATTTTTGTGTGTGGTGTAAGGAAATGGTCCAATTTCATTTTTCTGCATGTGGCTGTCCAATTTTCCCAGCACCATTTATTGAAAAGGCTGTGTTCTTTTTTCCATTGGACATTCTTTCCTGCTTTGTCGAAGATTAGTTGACCATAGATTTGAGGGTCTATTTCTGGGCTCTCTATTCTGTTCCATTGATCTATGTGTCTGTTTTTGTGCCAGTACCATGCTGTCTTGATGATGACAGCTTTGTAATAGAGCTTGAAGTCCGGAATTGTGATGCCACCAACGTTGGCTTTCTTTTTCAATATCCCTTTGGCTATTCGAGGTCTTTTCTGGTTCCATATGAATTTTAGAATTATTTGTTCCATTTCTTTGAAAAAGATGGATGGTACTTTGATAGGAATTGCATTAAATGTGTAGATTGCTTTAGGTAGCATAGACATTTTCACAATATTTATTCTTCCAATCCAGGAGCATGGAACATTTTTCCATTTCTTTGTGTCTTCCTCAATTTCTTTCATGAGTACTTTATAGTTTTCTGAGTATAGATTCTGTGAAAACAGCATGGAGGTTCCTCAAAATGTTGAAAATAGAACTGCCCTATGACCCAGCAATTGCACTATTGGGTATTTACCCTAAAGATACAAATGTAGTGATCCAAAGGGACACATGCACCCGAATGTTTATAGCAGCAATGTCCACAATAGCCAAACTATGGAAAGAACCTAGATGTCCATCAACAGATGAATGGATCAAGAAGATGTGGTATATATACACAATGGAATACTATACAGCCATCAAAAGAAATGAAATCTTGCCATTTGCAACAACGTGGATGGAACTAGAGCGTATCATGCTTAGCGAAATAAGTCAAGCAGAGAAAGACAACTATCATATGATCTCCCTGATATGAGGAAGTGGTGATGCAACATGGAGGCTTAAGTGGGTAGAAGAATAAATGAAACAAGATGGGATTGGGAGGGAGACAAACCATAAGTGACTCTTAATCTCACAAAACAAACTGAGGGTTGCCGGGGGGAGGGGGTTTGGGAGAAGGGGGTGGGATTATGGACATTGGGGAGGGTATGTGATTTGGTGAGTGCTGTGAAGTGTGTAAACCTGGTGATTCACAGACCTGTACCCCTGGGGATAAAAATATATGTTTATAAAAAATAAAAAATTAAAAAAAATACTTCTATAAACAGTTCCTAAATAATAAAATTGAATGATGGACAAAGTATCAGTATTTGGGATTATCCTTAACTGACTTCAATATATCCACATACTACACATGAATTAGTTTTTCATTTTTCACTTCAAATGTAGTCATTCATTAGAGTGTTCCTGACAAAATCAGTATTGCTCTGTGTTTTGGAAAGATGTCATCGTCTTGAGACTCTAATCTACACTCTTCCTTCTTCAAGGCTTTAAGAATTGCCCCAAGGAGGCTTAAGTGGGTAGGAGAAGAATAAATGAAACAAGATGGGATTGGGAGGGAGACAAACCATAAGTGACTCTTAATCTCACAAAACAAACTGAGGATTGCTGGGGGGAGGGGGTTTGGAAGAAGGGAGTGGGATTATGGACATTGGGGAGGGTATGTGCTTTGGTGAGTGCTGTGAAGTGTGTAAACCTGGTGATTCACAGACCTGTACCCCTGGGGATAAAAATATATGTTTATAAAAAATTAAAAATTAAAAAAAAAAAAAGAATTGCCCCAAGGATGAACAGAAACTGTCTTTCCCCATCGTTGTCCAAGGACCAGGGGTCTCTCCCTTCTTAGATCTCATGATATTTTCATCATCTCTTCACTCCTCATTATCCTCACCCAGCTCTTGTCCCAAACACACAGCATGATAATTCATTCATAGAATTTTGATTGTTAGCCCTTCACATGTCTGACATATTTTGGCACTTAGAAGCCACAAGAATGTACCAGAAGCTCCATGTATTAGACATAGCTCTCCTGAGGAAAGGAACACATAGCCCACTGCATATATCACTGAAGAGTCTGAGAAGTCACATGATCTATTATCACAAGGTGGAGACCCAGGACAGCCAGGGATGAAAGTTTCATCAGATTCCCAGTGGGGTCTAGTCAGAGATCTGGGGACCTGAAGGTGTAACTGCATCCAAGGGCAGGTAGTGAACAGTGTCTCTGCTCAAGCATGCACATAGGAAGTAAACGCGAGGGAATTCCTCCCCCCTCAGCCTTTTATTCTACTCAGAACCTTCATGGATTGGATGATGCCCACGTACAGAGAGACCATGGATGCAAATGCCAATCCATTCCAGAAACAGCATCACAGACACCCAGAGAAACAATGTTCAATCCATGTAACCATGTCCCTCTTACACTGACATTGAGTTAACCATCAACCATCAACATCCCATAAACTGGGCCTCCATACTCATTGCCTTAATCGCACTCATTCTGCAAACAAAGAAAATAACACAGTCACAATTTCACCATATATGATACAAGTATCCAGCATAAAACCAAAACCATCTACAACCTTCCCCAGAAGAGGAGGTGAAGCTCTTCAGTGGTGTTTTCTCTTCGTATTGATATCCTTCAACTGAAATATTATGGTGCATAATTAAGAATTATTAAATGCAATAATATAAAGTCAATACATCTTATGTTACATGGCAAAGAAAAAGACAGAAACAAAACAAATACATACACATATTTAAAAAAAATAAGGAGGACGTAAGCATGATAGCTAAGGTACTCATTTCTGTAACTGGAAAAGACTGAAAACTGGGATATAGAGCTGCTTTCATACTCTACCGATGATGTATTCTCCCTGTTGTCAGCCAAGTCTTCAATATGTGCCAAGCCATTACCTGGCACGATGACCAATATCTTCTTTCCAGAAGGATCTTGAATTCGCCTCAAATTTGCAAGATGTTGTCACTGAATTAATTTTGTAATCCTGCCTTCATGAGGGGAATTCTGTCATATAAAACAGGTGCTCTAGGGAGGTGGAGAACGTCATAAGACAAGTGAATTCCCTCTGAGGAACTAACTGAAGATTTTGGAGGTAACTGGGGTAGGAGGTTGGTTGAGCCTGGTGGTGGATATTGTGGAGGGCACGTATTGCATGGAGCACTGGGCATGGTGCATAAACAATGAATTCTGGAACACTGAAAAGAAATTTAAAAATAAATACATTTTTGGGGCGCCTGGGTGGCTCAGTGGGTTAAGCCACTGCCTTCGGCTCAGGTCATGATCTCAGGGTCCTGGGATCGAGTCCCGCATCGGGCTCTCTGCTCAGCAGGGAGTCTGCTTCCTCCTCTCTCTCTCTGCCTGCCTCTCTACCTACTTGTAATCTGTCAGATAAATAAATAAAATCTTTAAAAAAATAAATAAATAAATACATTTTTTAAATAAATAAATATTTTTTAAAAGACTAGTGAATTCCACCTTTAACTGGTGTCTGAATATTATACAGAAACAAATGTGAACCAGGTTCAACTTTTTCTTTCCCTCTGAAGTAATTGTAGGACTCTCCCCATGAGGCCATATTTGTAGTTTGCAAGAGAGAAATCAGTACAGCAGGATGGGAGATCATGGGCATGTAGAAAATTCTTCATGTGACTTACTTGTGTCAAGATTTCTTCAGACACCAGTATTTCTTCCATTAGCTGATGGTGTATCAGTGTACATGCTCCCCTTTATGGTTTGGACATTCAAATAACACCCACTTCAAGATGGACAGTTCAATTTCCATGAGAACCTGGTGACTTGGGCTTGAACCTATAGTTCCTAAGATCCATGAAAAGGCTTCCAGTTATTTATCAAAAGAAGAATCATGATCTATAGAGAATGGCAGGACTTTCCTCCAAAATTTTAAAGTCCAAGACTGTGATTTACCAATAGGCATCTGCTACAGCTCTTAACAGCTTGTGCAGCACAAACTGGACATAGGAATGGGCAGGGGGTAAACTTAACATCCCTACATCCTCTATATCCATGATGATAGCACTAATCTTAGCAGTTCTTCAAGGAGCATGTATCAGCAAAATGTCCTATTCTAGAAAGAGGTAATTATATACATCAGTATGTTCATCCTCACAAGATATCACTACACCTCCACTAAGAATGGCTAAAATACAAAAATGCAGACAATGCCATATGCCAACAGCATGTACAGAATGGAGGGTTATTATTCATTTCCAGCTGAAATTTCACCTGCAGAAAGAACATATGTAATTAGATCCCATGGTAAGAGAGCCTGAGAAGGCCCGGGCTCCGTCCTCTACAAGGAACCCCTGGATGTATTGCTCAGTCCAAGAGTAGGATAGGAAAAGAGGAGATGAGCACTTCAGGCAATGAGACTGAAATAAAAGGGTGACTTCCTCTTCTTATGCTTTTGTTCTCCAGGTTCTCTGTAGGTTGGAGGATACTCACCTACACATGGAAAGGAAATCTGTTACACAGCAGGGATCCAATGCTAATATCACCTAGAAGCACACTCACTCCTATGTAAATCCAAGGTTTCTGTGCAAGACTTGTAGACTCAGCTAGGTCTGTGCCTCTCTGTAATGTGGGGGATGGACTCCTCTGTGACCTCAACTTTCTAAGGGGACCAAGAAATATATCTTCTTTTTATAATATCTTCGATATTTTCTGGTTTCAAAGATGGTGTGATAATACCCAGTGCTTTATATATAGAGGCTCAAAATGGCACCCTGCTGTTTTATTTCAGAATATCTTAACCTTATTTCCCTTCCTCCTTTGATCCAGTGGTCCTATGAGCACTACTGCTGTTTTAATGTGGAAAGCCCAGTGAATATTATTCAATAAGTATATCATTTTGCATTAAGTAACTGTTGCCACCTGAGGTCCAGGCACATACTCTCACCCAACAAGTCACAAGGAGAAGAAAACATTTGTCAGCAATGAGACAGTCACTTTGAGCAGGAAGTCGGAGGTGCTTCAAAAGTATGAGAATGGCAGGGATATCGTCAGCAGCACTCATTATCCCACTGCAGTGGACATTGCTGCATTGTGAATGGTTTGGCTGGATAGCAGTGTTCTTGATGCACAGGATCCTTTTGGCAATGGAAACTACTGGATCTGGAGACATAACACAAGTCTTCTGCTCACCCTGTGGGGTCAAAGGGACTGATCTAAGAAAACCTAGCTGAGGTTGATCAGAATTATACCTGAAACTAAAATCCCCATCTTGTCAGTTTCCCTAAAATTCTACCTTCTTCTGTATATTACAATAGCCAGTTTTATTGAGGGCTTGGTGATTCAGAGAGATCTCTGGTGTGTACCAGCATTTACTGTGTACTGTTCTCTGCTGTTTTGTTTTAGCAGGAATTACCTTCAGGCCAATTGTCTCCAGAGCTCATACTAGCCTGCAGTGGTCTGTGTTCAGTCCCTGGCCAGAAACTGGGGACTTTTTAAGTAGGTGTGCTCTGCTGGGCTTGATAAATGAGAACTGATACCACCTCCTTAAAACTGAGGCCCTGCATAATTCCCTGGTTGGATGTGGAGTGTGCAGGGTGCAGTCATTCTGGAAAACAAGGTGTAGATTCCCCAAATACTTAAAAGTAGAACTACACCATAACCCAGCAAACACACAACTGGATATTTACCCAAAGAGCACAAAAAGACTAGCTCACAGAGAACCTCACACCCATATATTAACAGCAGCATTATTTACAATGGCCAACGTATGCAAACAGCCCATGAGTCTACTCATTGTCCACTCACTGATGAATGATAAAGAAGATGTGGTACAGGTAAAAAGGATGGAACGTTACTCACTCATACAGAGGAATGAAATCTTGACATTTCCTATGACTTGGATGGAGGGTTTTGAAGGTACAGGGGGTGGGACTTTGGGGTACCAGGTGGTGGGTATTATAGAGGGTACAGATTGCATGGAGCACTGGGTGTGGTGAAAAAATAATGAATACTATTATGCTGAAAATAAAAAATAAATTAAAAAAAAGAGTTTTAGAAAGCTCTTAGAATAGTATCTCATGCATAATACATCATATATAAGCTTAAAAAAAAAAAAAGACCTTAATGTGAGAAAGGAATCCATAAGAATCCTAGTGGGAAACATAGGCAGTTACTACTTCAATATCAACCATGGAAACTTCTTTCAAGATATGTCTCCAAAGACAAAGGAAACAAAAGCGAAAATGAACTTTTGGAACTTCATCAAGATACTATGGACTCTGAAAAACAATCTGAGGGGTATGAAGTGGTGGGGGGGTTTGGAGTTCAGAGGAATCAGGTGGTGGGTATTCAAGAGGTCATGGATTGCATGGAGCACTGGGTGTGATACTAAAACAATGAATAATGTTATGCTGAAAATAAATTTTTAAAAAAATGAAAAAGAGTTTTGGAAAAAAAAAAAAAAGATCAAAACCTCTGCAAAGAAAAGGAAACAGTCAACAAAACAAAGAGGAAACCCACGGAATGGGAGAAGATATTTTCAAGTGACAGTACCGACAAAAGGTTGATATCCAGGATCTATAAAGAACTTCGCAAACTCAACACACACAGAACAGATAATCATATCAAAAAATGGACAGGGGGCAGCCTGGGTGGATCAGTGGGTTAAAGCCTAAGCCTCAGCTCGGGTCATGATCCCAGAGTCCTGGGATTGAGCCCGGCATTGAGCTATCTGCTCAGCGGGGAGCCTGCTTCCCTCTCTCTCTCTCTATGTCTGCCTCTCTGCCTGCTTGTGGCCTCTGTCTGTCAAATAAATAAATAAAATATATATTTTTTAAAAGTGGGCAGAAGGCACGAACAGACACTTCTCCAATGAAGACATACAAATGGCTATCAGACACATGAACAAATGTTCATCATCACTAGCCATCAGGGAGATTCAAATTAAAACCACATTGAGGTACAGATGGCCCTTCTTTTCACTACATCTGTATCTTTGGGGTAAATACCCAGGAGTGCAATTGCAGGGTCATAGGGAAGCTCTCTTTTTAATTTTATGAAGAACCCCACACTTCTCCAAAGAGGATGCACCAACCTGCATTCCCACCAACACATGCTGTTTCCTATCTTGTTAATTTTGGCCATTCTAACTGGTGTAAGGAGATATCTCAATGTTTTTTTTTTTTTTTTTTAAAGATTTTATTTATTTATTTATTTGACAGAGAGAGAGATCACAAGTAGGCAGAGAGAGGAGGAAGCAGGCTCCCTGCTGAGCAGAGAGCCCAATGCAGGACTCGATCCCAGGATCCTGAGATCATGAACTGAGCTGAAGGCAGCGGCCCAACCCACTGAGACACCCAGGCGCCCCTCTCAATGTGGTTTTAATATGAATCTCCATGAGGACTAGTGATGAACATTTTTTCATGTGTCTGATAGCCATTTGTATGTCTTCATTGGAAAAGTCTCTGTTCATATCTTCTGCTCATTTATTTATATGATTGTCTCTTTTGTGTGTGTTGAGTTTGAGGAGTTCTTTATAGATCCTGGATATCAACCTTTTGTCCGTACTGTCATTTGCAAATATCTTCTCCCATTCCGTGGGTTGCCTCTTTGTTTTCCTGACTGTTTCCTTTGCTGTGCAGAAGTTTTTGATTTTGATTAAGTCCTAAAAGTTTAATTTCACTTTTCTTTCCTTTGCCTATGGAGACATATCTTGAAAGAAGTTGCTGTGGCTGATATCGAAGAGGTTACTGCCTATGTTCTCCGCTGGGATTCTGATGCATTCCTGTCTCACGTTGAGGTCTTTTATCCATTTTGAGTTTATCTTTGTGTACAGTGTAAGAGAATGGTCGAGTTTCATTCTTCTACATATAGTGGTCCATTTATCCCAGCACCATTTATTGTAGAGACTATCTTTTATCCACTGTATACTTTTTCCTGTTTTGTCGATGATTATTTGACCATAGCATTGAGGGTCCATATCTGGGCTCTCTACTCTGTTACACTGGTCTATGTGTCTGTTTTTATGCCAGTACCATGCTGTCTTGGTGATCAATGCTTTGTAGTCAAGCTTGAAATGAGGTAACATGATGCCCCCAGTTTTATTTTTGTTTTCCAACATTACCTTAGTGATTCGGGGTCTCTTCTGATTCCATACACATTTTTTAATTAAATTTATTTATTTTCAGCATAACAGTATTCATTATTTTTTTCATCCCACCCAGTGCTCCATGCAATCCGTACCCTCTATAATGCCTACCATCTGGTACCCCAACCTCCCACCCCCTGCCCTTTCAAACTCCTCAGATTGTTTTTCAGAGTCCATAGTCTCTCATGGTTCACCTCCCCTTCCAATTTCCCCCAACTCCCTTCTCCTCTCCATTTCCCCATGTCCTCCATGCTATTTGTTATGCTCCACAAATAAGTGAAACCATATGATAATCGACTCTCTCTGCTTGACTTATTTCATTCAGCATAATCTCTTCCAGTCCCATCCATGTTGCTACAAAAGTTGGGTATTTGTCCTTTCTGATGGAGGCATAATACTCCATAGTCTATATGGACCACATTTTCCTTATCCATTCGTCCGCTGAAGGGCATCTTGGTTCTTCCCACAGTTTGGCGACTGTAGCCATTGCTGCAATAATCATTGGGGTACAGATGGCCCTTCCTTCTAGGATATCTGTATCTTTGGGGTAAATACCCAGGAATGAAATGGCAGGGTCATAAGGAAGTTCTATTTTTAATTTCTTGAGGAATATCCACACTGTTCTCCAAAGAGGCTGCAATAACTTGCATTCCCACCAACAGTGGAAGAGTGTTCCCCTTTCTCCAAATCCCCTCCAACACATGTTGTTTCCTATCTTGTTAATTTTGTCCATTCTAACTGGTGTAAGGTGATATCTCAATGTGGCTTTAATATGAATCTCCCTGAGGGCTAGTAATGAACATTTTGTGTCTGATAGCCTTTTGTATGTCTAAATTGGAGAAGTCTCTGTTCATAACTTCTGCTCATTTTTTTATATGATTGTCTGTTTTGTGTGTGTTGAGTTTGAGGAGTTCATTATAGATCCTGGATATCAACCTTTTGTCTGTGCTGTCATTTGCAAATATCTTCTCCATTCCGTGGGTAGCTTTTGTTTTTTTGACTGTTTCCTTTGCTGTGCAGAAACTTTTGATTTTGATGAAGTCCCAAAAGTTTATTTTCACTTTTTTTTTCCTTTGCCTTTGGAGACATATCTTGAAAGAAGTTGCTGTGGCTGATATCGAAGAGATTACTGCCTATGTTCTCCTCTAGAATTCTAATGGATGGCTGTCTCACCTTGAGGTCTTTTATCCATTTGAGTCTATCTTTGTGTACGGTGTAAGAGAATGGTCGAGTTTCTTTCTTCTACATATAGCTCTCCAGTTTTCCCAGCACCATTTGTTCAACAGACTGTCTTTTTCCACTGTATATTTTTTCCTGTTTTGTCGAAGATTATTTGACCATAGAGTTGAGGGTCCATATCTGGGCTCTCTACTCTGTTCCACTGGTCTAGGTGTCTCTTTTTATGCCAGTACCATGCTGTCTTGGTGACTGACCACAGATTTGTAATAAAGCTTGAAATCAGGTAACGTGATCCCCCCAGGATTATTTTTGTTTTTCAACATTTCTTTAGCGATTCGGGGTCTCTTCTGATTCCATACAAATTTCTGGATTATTTGCTCCAGCTCTTTGAAGATTACTGGTGGAATTTTGATCATAATGGCATTAAAAATATAGATTGCTCTAGGCAGTATAGACATTTTAACAATGTTTATTTTTCCGATCCAAGGGCATGGAATGGTCTTCCATCTTTTTGTGTCTTCTTCAATTTCTTTCATGAGTTTTCTGTAGTTCCTTGAGTAAAGATCCTTTACCTCTTTGATTAGGTTTATTCCCATGTAACTTACGGGTCTTGGTGCCATATTAAATGGAATTGAGTTTCTAATTTCTCTTTCTGTATTTTCATTATTAGTGTATAAGAAAGCCACTTCTTTATGTACATTGACTTTGTATGCTGCCACATTGCTGAATTGCTGTATGAGTTCTGGTAGTTTGGGGATAGAGTCTTTTGGGTTTTCCATATAAAGAATCATGTTATCTATGAAGAGATAGAATTTGACTTCTTCCTTGCCAATTTAGATACCTTTTATTTCTCTCTGTTGTCTGCTTGCTGTTGCTAGGACTTTTAATACTATGTTGAACAAGAGTGGTGAGAGTGGGCATCCTTTTCCTGTTCCTGATCTCAACGGGAAGGCTGCAAGATTTTTCCCATTAAGGATGATATTTGCTGTGTTATTTCATAGATAGTTTTGATGAAGTTCAGGAATGTTCCCTCTATCCCTATACTTTGAAGCATTTTAATCAGGAATAGATGCTGGATTTTGTCAAATGCTTTTTCTGAATTGTTTGAGATAACCATGTGGTTCTTCTCTCTTCTCATATTAATTTGTTGTATCACATTGATTGATTTGCGAATGTTGAACCATCCTTGTAGCCCAGGAATGAATCCCACCTCGTCATGATGGATAATCTTTTTAATGTGATGTTTTAATCTGTTGGCTAGGATCTTTTTGAGAATCTTAGCATCCATATTCATCAGTAATATTGGTCCTAAATTCTCCTTTTTGGTAGGGTCTTTGCCTAGTGTGGGGATCAGGGTAATGCTGGCTTCATAGAAAGATTCTGGAAGTTTTCCTTCTGCTTCAATTTTTTGAAACAGCTTCAGGAGAATAGGTGTTATTTCTTCTTTGAAATTTTGGTAGAATTCCCCAGCAAATCCATCAGGTCCTGGACTCTTGTTTTTTGGGAGGTTTTTGATCACTGCTTCAATCTTGCTACTAGATACTGGTCAACTCAGTTTGTCAATTTCTTCCTGGTTCAAATTTGGTAGTTTATAGTTTTCCAGAAATCCATCCATTTCATCTAGGTTGCTTAGCTTATTGGCATATAACTGTTGATAATAACTTCTGATGATTGTTGCTATTTCCTTGGTGTTCATTGTGATCTCTCCCTTTTCATTCATAATTTTATGAATTTGGGATTTCTCTCTTTTCTTTTGGATTAGTGTAGCCAATGGTTTATCGATCTTTTTGATTCTTTCAAAAAAAAAACAGCTTTAACTTTCATTGACACATTCTACTGTATCTCTGGTTTCTACCTCATTGATCTCAGCTCTAATCTTGATTATTCCCTTTCTTATGTTTGGAGTTGGTTTGATTTGTTGTTGATTCTCCAGTTCTTTAAGGTGTAGAGACAGCTGTTGTGTTCTGGATTTTTCAATTTTTTTGAGGGAGGCTTGGATGGCTATGTATTTCCCCCTTAGGACTGCCTTTGCGGTATCCCATATGTTTTGGACTGAAGTGTCTTCATTCTCATTGGTTTCCATGAAATGTTTCAGTTCTTCTTTGATCTCCTGGTTGATCCAAGCATTCTTAAGCAAGGTGTTTTTTAGGTTCCAGGTGTTTGAGTTCCTTCCGAACTTTGCCTTGTGACTGAGCTCCAGTTTCAAAGCACTGTGATCTGAGAATATGCAGGGAATCATCTCCGTCTTTTGGTATTGGTTGAGTCCTGATTTGTGACCCAGTATGTGGTCTATTCTGGAGAAGGTTCCATGTGCACTTGAGACGAATGAGTATTTTGTTGTTTTAGGGTGGAATGTTCTGTATATATCTATGAGGTCCATCTGTTCCAATGTGTCATGCAATGCTCTTGTTTCTTTCTTGATTTCCTGCTTCGATGATCTGTCTAATTCTGAGAGAGGCGTGTTAACATCTCCTACAATTAGTGTATTCATATCAATATGACTCTTTTTCTTGATTAACAGTTTTCTTATGTAATTGGCTGCTCCCATATTGGGAGCATAGATATTTAAAATTGTTAGATCATCTTGGTGGATAGTCCCTTTAAGGATTATGTAGTTTCCTTCTGTATCTCTGACTACAGTCTTTAGTTTAAAGTCTAACTTATCTGATATGAGAATCGCTACACCAGCCTCCTTTTGAGGCCCATTGGCATGAAAGATTCTTCTCCATCCCTTCACTTTCAGTCTGGGTGTATCTTTAGGTTCAAAATGGGTCTCTTGTAGACAACATATGGATGGGTCCTGTCATTTTATCCAATCTGCAACCCTGTGCCCTTTAATGGGCGCATTTAGGCCATTCACATTGAGAGTGATTATTGATAGATACATTTTTATTGATATCGAGTTACCTTTGAAGTCTTTCTATTTGTAGACTCTCTATATATTTATGTTCAATGCTATTCTTAGGATTTTTCCTCTTTTATAAACCCCCCCTTAATTTTTCTGCAGTGTCAGCTTGGTGGTTGCATAGTCTTTTAAGCCTTGGCGGTCTTGGAAACTCTTTATCTCTCCATCCATTTTGAATGTCAGTCTTGCTAGATAAAGTATTCTTGGCTGCATGTTCTTCTCATTCAGTGCCCTGAATATATCTTGCCAGCCCTTTCTGGCTTGCCAGGTCTCTGTGGACAGGTCTGACGTTGTTCTAATGGCCTTTCCTCTGTACATAAGGAGCTTTGTCCTAGCTGCTTTTAAGATGTTCTTCATACAATTATAATTCTTCATTCTTACTATTAGGTGTCTCAAGGACTTTCGAGAATCTGTAATCTTGGGAGGAAACCGTTCGGCCTCTAGTACATGAATGCTGGTTCCATTCACAAGACTCAGAAAATTTTCATTGAGAACTTGTTCCACTATATCTTCTAGAATTCTTTCTTTCTCCTCCCCTTCAGGGATTCCAATAATTCTGACTTTGGAACGTTTCATGGCATCATTTATTTCGCTGATTCTGTTTCCATATTTTATAAGCTGTTGTTCCAGGTTTCCTCTTGATCCTTTATCTCTATCTGTTTGTCCTCCAGATCACTAATTCTATCTTCTGTCTCAGTTACTCTAGCGTTGAGAGAATTTAGATTAGATTGGAACTCATTGAGAGCATTGTGAAGTTCCTCCCTGGTAGCTTTCAGCTGTTCCCTAACATTGGAAACATGATCTCTGGTCGTTTTCAGTTTGGCCCTAATCAATTCCGTTTGGTCACCTATGGTTTTCTCCAACCTAGCTATTGCTTGGATAATTGTTAGCCTGAATTCTCTTTCCGACATATTGTCTATGTTGATAGCCATTAGCTCTGTTGCATAAGGCCCATCCTCTGTATTTTTCTTCTGTTGGGCTTTCCTCCTCCTCATTTTGGTGAGATATGGCTGAATGGGTGTAGCTGGGTGTATCGACTGTGGTGCATTCAAGGTGCACCCTGGAACTTTTCTGAGCAATCAGGGTTCCCCACCCAAATGTGAGAAAAAAGTAAAGGAAAAGAAAAAAAAAAGAGAGAGAGATAGACAGGAATGAAAGGTGAGATAGAAGAGAAGGTTCAGCCCAAATGGGCCCCAAGGTAAGATTTATGAGTATACAAACAAAAACAGACAAACAAAAAGACTGATAAAAGTATATGACAAGAGGAAAAAAAAGATATATATATGCTAGTAACGAAAGAACCTCGTCAAAAATAACCCCAAGTGTAAGATTTATATACTATCAGGACAAACACAAAAACGCAGAAACACTGGTGTAAGAAAAAAATGGGAGAGTCGTTATAAATTCTCAGTGTGGGCGAGGAAGGTTGTTTTGATTCTTCCTGGATGTATCTTGACAACTTTGTTAAAGGACTCAACTTTCCTAAGATAAAGGGGGATTAAGAATTGGTTTACCTATAGGGGTAGCATTAATTGGGGAAAGGGGATTACTTTGACGTTTAACTCTATATGAATATTAGAAAATAAAAATTAAAAAAGGAATAAACTAGACTAAACTAACAAAGTGTTTAAAAAATAGAAATGCAAAAGTAAAACACAGGTGTATGTATCAAAAAGTTTAGGTTAGAAGGTTATTATGGAATTTGATGTACTGGACATCTCACTGTGACGGTAAATAGGTTAAAAATTATCTATATAATGAAATGAATACTGTTTTCCTGAAAATAAATAAATTGAAAAAAAATTAAAAAACTATCTATATAAAGATAAAAAATATCTATGTAACAAAAAAAAAAAAAAAATGAGCCAGAATAGTGAGAACGAATTAATAATAAAAATTGTCCTATGAAGTAGTGGTGGTTGTTCTCTTGTTGTTTTTTTTTTTTTTTTTCCTTTCCTGGTTGGTTTTCTGGGGGAGGGGCCTGCTATGTGGGTTTTCAGTCAATGATGTTCTGTGAGTTAAGTCCTCCTGCCCCCTCAAGGGGGTGGGCTCTGAGGAAACTGTTTTTTTCAGGCTTTTGTTCTCTGGAGGTTTTTATATGTGTTTACTTTTGTTTTTCTCTCTTGCCTTGACTGCTTTTGATGGTTTGTGTAGGTTTAGAGGAAAGCAAACTACACCCTGACCTCCCTCTCAGAGAGAAGCCTCAGTCTGGCTGCAAAGCCCAAAAAATCCCTCCTTGGCCACTGGCAGAGCAGTTTCCCAGTAGTGGTCCCTGGGGACTCAGGATTTTTTGCTTGTACTCAAAACCAAGGCAGGGCAGTTGTCTGGGCGGCTCCAGACTACCAGAAAGGTTCCAAGTAGGGATCACACACTGAGATTTTCCTGCTGGCCCAGGCTGGGATTGCTTTGTCTTTCCTGGTCTAGAGCACCAGGCTGTCTCAGGTAAGTGGGTGGGGTGTGACTCGGACTCTGATTGCAAGGCAGGGTACTTGGGTGGGGACTGCAAAAGGATTGTGCTTCTGTTGGCTGGTGAGGCTCCCAGCCCCTCACTGGAGCCGGGCCCCATCTGCTCACAGGTGCGCTGGTGGTTCAGGGCCCAAGACCTGGTTTGTCTGCCGCACTCTCTCTGGCTCTGCACCAGGGGTGGCTGTCCTGGATCTGGGGACTTAATCCCCTGTCCCTAACACCCCGATTCCCACAATTTCCCCCCCATGATCCTTTGCTCTTTTTGACTGCTTTCTACCAGACTCCGGAGTTAATGCTGGTCCCCAGACTCAGGACACTCTCCTATTGGGATATTACTTTCCAATGGGTCGCCTCTGGTGGCTCCCTCCCCCTTTGGTTTATCTTCTGATATCAATCTGACTTTTCCACTCTGCTTTACCTGCCCACTGGCATCTTCTGCCCACTGGTGTGTTCTGCTCTGGTAGAGATCCAGACATGTATAATTCTGATTTCAGGTTATTTCATGAGTGATCGGAGTTCTTTGGAAGGTAATCAGCTCAGTTCAGAGTACAGTTTGAAAGGGCGGCCTCCTCCTACTTCCCCACCATCTTGTCCCCTCCTCTAAATGTTTTATTTCTTTTCAGCGTAACAGTATTCATTGTCCTTGCACCACACCCAGTGCTCCATGCAATCATGCCCTCTCTAATACCCACCACCTGGTTCCCCCAACCTCTTACCCCCCGCATCTTCAAAACCCTCAGATTGTTTTTCAGTGTCCATAGTCTCTCATGGTTCACCTCCCCATCCAATTTCCCTCAACTCTCTTGTCCTCTCCATCCCCCTATGTCCTCCATACTATTTGTTATGATCCACAAGTAAGTGAAACCATATGATAATTGACTCTCTCTGCTTGATTTATTTCACTCAGCATAATCTCTTCCAGTCCCGTCCATGTTGCTACAAAAGTTGGGTATTCATCCTTTCTGATGGAGGCATAATACTCCATAGCATTTATGGACCACATCTTCCTTATCCATTCATCTGTTGAAGGGCATCTTGATTCGTTCCACAGCTTGGGGACTGTGGTCATTGCTGCTATGAACCATGGGGTACAGATGGTCCTTCTTTTCACTACATCTGTATCTTTGGGGTAAATACCCAGGAGTGCAATTGCAGGGTCATAGGAAAACTCTATTTTTAATTTCTTGAATAATCTCCACACTGTTCAAGATTTTATAGCTTGTAGGGTTAGGAAGTTACTTGCCTATTTTTAAATTTTGCTTCTTGACCATTCATTTGCTTTATTTTAACTTTTGTATAGTTGCCTTCTGTTTATGTCCTTTGTATGTGACAGTAGAATAGAACAACACAACCAGTAAACATTAACATACTCTATGTATCTCAACTCTACTCGGTTAAACCAGTAAAACCAGGAA
Source organism: Mustela putorius furo (assembly GCF_011764305.1). Classification (NCBI taxonomy): domain Eukaryota; kingdom Metazoa; phylum Chordata; class Mammalia; order Carnivora; family Mustelidae; genus Mustela; species Mustela putorius. Next base: position 364,864 of record NW_025421844.1, read on the forward strand.
GCTCTTGGAAAGGTGCAACTGACATCCTATGAGGGGCAAAACTAAGGTCCCGCCCTGAGGCCCTGAACATGGAAGGTCTGGTCCACATGTCAGGTGTGGTGGAAGAAATGAGACTCTGTTGGAGATGCTTCAGTGTGAAATCATGTGGTGTATATGCTTGTCACCATTGCATTTTACATTTCAAAACCTTATGATTCTCTGTATTATGTGGTGTTTTTTTTTTCTAAAATAAAAGAATTAAAGGCAGGCATTTTTGACAGCTAATACAGAAAATACACACTCACATGTTGACTGAGTGTTTTTAAGGTTTCAGAATAATTTGAATAGCGTCTCTAATTTGGATAGAAAGAGAGAAATTATGTCCCAAATGTCATAACTATTGGGATCTAGAGGAATGACACTCAACTTTTTGCATTTATCCATTTTCTCCCTGACTGTTTGTGGACATAATTAACTAAAACAGTCATGACTCTCTGTGTGGTGCCATATGGGTTGGCATTTCCTAACTCGTCTGTGTCCACACCTCAATGACAACTGTCCAAACACCTTGCATCCCACATCCTGCCCAAGTGTGGTTGTCCTGAGCTCTTGGGGCAGGCTGGATCCCCGCGGTGCATCTGAGAACTCATGAAGCATGGACAAGTGTCAGCTGGCCTTCCCTTGCACCTCCCATTCCTCCTCAGGGAACAAGCCCAAGCTTGACGATACATGTTTATGATGTGTTGTTCCCCTGGTCCTCACTGCCTGACACCACACATGTATTCTAGGACCTGCTTCTTTTCTCTTATTATTTTTACTTTAAATTTTATTAGTTACCACACAGTGTAATATTGGTTTTTGGAGTATAATTCACTGATTCATCCTTACGTACAACACCTAGTGTTCACAAAACTGGTTCCTTCTTTCATGCTCATCATCCATCTCTCCAATCCTCACTTGTCTCCCTCCAACAACCTGCAGTTTGTTCTCTATTATTAAGAGTCACTTGTGGTTGTTTCCCTCCCACAGTTTTTTTCTTTTCCCACTCCCCTCATGTTCATCTGTTTTCCTTCATAAATCCCACATATGAGTCATAATTGTGGGAAGATATTTGCACAAGACATATCTGATAAAGTTTAATATCCATAATCTATAAAGACTTTACTACAATCAACACCCAAGGAATGCAGTTAGGGAATGGTCAGAAGAAGGGAGTAAACACTTATTGAAAGAAGACATCCAGATGACTATCAGATACATTAAAAGATGCTCAACATCAGCCATCATCAGGGAAGTACAAATCAAACCCATGGCACGATGTCACCTCATACCTGTCTGAATGACTAAAATCCAATACCTGCTGAACACAATTCTCAGATTAGTGGCAACTTCATTAGTGATTCACATCAAATATAATTTGAAACATATAGAGACCTGGTTTCTAGGAATAACCCTCCAAGGAAAACAGCTGTCCCTCCCCTTACTGAGACAGGAGACATTTCCCATACAATAGAAACTATGAATTTATACCAACAGAAGGGAAAGACCTCACAGTGTGTGGGCACCTTATAGTTCACAGGGAATTGATCCAAAATTCCTGTTCACCTCTGAATACAATAAATATAGTTGGATGTTGTAGCCTAAGGAGCTGAATGAGGAACTCAAGTAAAGTAGGTAAGTATGAGGACATATCATTTCAACAGGACAGTCTGTAGTAGTTACACTGAGAGGGTAACTCCTCGCATGTTGGATAAATGGGGAAGGGAAAAGAGGAGTCCCTGTATCTCTGCAAGGGTCTGTGACACCTGCTGCTGTACTAAGACCAACAGGGTGCACTCACAGTCCATCTGACTCAAAAACCACGGAGCTCAAGATCCAGGGCAAGAGGTTGTTTGATGGCTGGTCTCCTTTCTAGGGTTTCCAGCTAAATGTTCTGTTAACTTCTCCCAGACAGAAACACAGTAAGCAGTTTGTAAATCTGTGGAAATAGATAAGAGTCCTACATGTTTTGATTAAACCATCAAAATGTCAATAATCAAACTTGCCAAGGGTGAAGAATTGGGAAAAATATAATTGATATCATCATGGCAATAAATATGAATGTAGAAGTACGATGATCTCCATTTCAGAAATGAAGAATTGTCTTTAACTAACAGCATACTTTCTGATTTCAGGTGTTCTGACATTAATTGTTTAACAAATAATTCCATTCTTTTATCTTTTTGAAGTTTTCCATTGATGTGTACAGAGAAAACAGGCATAAATGCCCCTTGTGGTTGTTGGTAACCCACAGTGTATTCAGCAGCTCTGTAAGTCTCTGTCAAGGCTTCCCATTGTCTCCAAGTTTATATGACAGAAAGACCTGGTCTCCACACATCAGTCTACTGGTAATTCTGGAAATTCAGGAAGCCTGCAAATCTCATGTCCATCTCTGTCCTGCAGGAGGTTTAAAGGAGCAAACAGATCCCATGGTAAGGAGCACAGACACAGACACTGGGGCTCAATTTCACCTGTTGTTCTCACCTGGAAATTCGCACAACCATTCTGTGCTGCAGAGTGTACATACCCACCTGTAAAATACTGGTAAAATTGGTACCTACATCACGAAGATGGGGTGCATATGTGAAAAAAGGAAGATAATGGGTTTTAAGCAGTTTCTCTAGCAAAATTACAAAATAAAAGGGTGTGGTTCCCGCAAAGATATCATGGTGACCAAACTCCCCCAGGACCTTCAGAACTGCTCTAGGTCTCTGCCATCATGAGAATGCTACCTTGAAAATTTGTTATATACTCAAAGAACATACAAACAAGGCCTTCCCTCTGCAGATTAACACAGCCCATCCCTGACTATGCAGCTGGGAGAGGAACCCCAGCACCAGGATTTCCAGGTGTTCTAATCAGTAATCAAGACAGAACACAGACAACCCAGTATGGAGTTTGTGCTTGGTTGGGATTTCATTGTTGCTCTTTTAAAAGGTAATTCATGGTGAACAAAAGACCCTGAGTGTGAGAGTGGATATGAGTGGGAGAAACAGTTGGTCTGCAACAATTTCCTAACCAGGATGTCTTGTGTCCTCAGGTGTCAAGTGTGAGGTGTAACTCGAGGAGTCTGGGGGAGACCTGGTGAAGCCTGGGGGATCCTGAGACTCTCCTGTGCCGCCTCTGGATTCACCTTCAGGAGTTACCACATGAGCTGAGTCCTCCAGGTTCCAGGGAAGGGGCTGCAGTGGGTCACATGGATTAGCAATGATGGAAGTAGCAAAAGCTACACAGACTCTGTGAAGGGTTGACTCACCATCTCCAGAGATAATGGCAAGAGTATACTGTTTCTGTAGATAAACAGCCTTAGAGCCGAGGACACAGCCATGTATTACTGTGCAATGACAGAGTGAGGGGACATTAGTGTGAGCCTAGACAGAAACCTCACTATAGGAGAGGATAGGGACCACCAGAGGATGCACACTGCTCACCAATTCTGTCTTTAAGCCCAGGAGAAGATACAGATGGAGATTATGGGAAATTTTTCTGTCAGGATCGAGCAATTCCTCTCCAGAGAACACTTTCTCTCAGGGCCCTCTCTGCACACATGATTCTGTGCTTAACTCTTCACTCTCTGACTTCAAATATTTATTCTAATGGGAAAACAATCATACTAAAATGCACAAAATACAGAGTCACTCACGTTGTTTATTCCTGTCCCTAAATACCAATGAATCACAAATATCCTGATGCTCATCAACTGAGATTTATAGGAATCCCAGAGGCACTCATTATGCATCACAGTTCACCCAGCTCAATGTGAAAACTTGATAGAAGGTGCATAAAGTGCATGCAGCACATGAGGGCACAGAGGCATCAACAATCCAAAGTAAAAGAAGAAAGGGTCTTTTGAGGGGGGTGTCACTGTCTTAAACAAATTTCAGAGCATCAATGTTAGTGACAACATCAGAAAGAAGTGAAACCCCACCAGGTATGTTGTGGATGTGGAGACTGAACATTAAACACACTCACCCACACACACTCACACAAAAGTATAAAACGTTCATCACTTTTACTTAATTAGCAAGGGTGGTCCTAAGACAGAAATACACAGAATACAAGAAGACCTCAAGATGCAAGAAAAATCTAAAATACACCACCTAACATTACATCTAAAGGAGCTAGAGAAAGTACAATGACTAAATACAGCAGAAAGAAGGAAATACTAAAGACTAGAGCAGAAATAAATAATATAAAAACCAAAAAATGAAAGGACAGATTAAAAAGCCAAGGTCTAGTTCTTCGGAAAAAAAATAAAATAAAATTTAGAAACCTCTGCCTAGATTTATCAAAAAAATAAGAGAAAGCGCCAAATAAATAAAATCAGAAATCTATATGTTTCTCTGTGAAACAAACATGATTTTGGAGGGGTGGGGTCAGAGGATGGCGTAACTTGGGGATGGGAGATAAGGAGGGCACATGCTGGGAAGAGCAGTGGCAGTTATACAAAAATAATGAATTGTTGAACACTGCATCAAAAATTAATGATGTAAAAAACTAATGAACTATATGGTAGATAAATGAACATAATTTTAATGGAGGACATCGGGAGATAGAGAGGAGAAAGGAGTTGGGGGAAATTGGAAGGGGAGGTGAACCATGAGAGACTATGGACTCTGAAAAACAATCTGAGGGTTTTGAAGTGTCATGGGGTGGGAGGTCGGGGTACCAGGTGGTGGGTATTATAGAGGGCAAGGATTGCATGGAGCACTGGGTGTGGTGCAAAAATAATGAATACTGTTATGCTGAAAATAAAAAAATAAATTAAAAATAATAATTTTAAAAAGAATTTAAAGAAAAAAAAAAAAAAGAATTTAAGCAGATAATGTTGTGATAAAATAAATAAATAATGCTATAATTCTAGGATGGACATTCCCCGTTCCAAATCCTCAAATTACAGTCAAAATTTTGAGTTTAAACTGGAGGTTGCTGTGGGGGATGGGGTAACTGGCTGATGGACATTAAGGACAGTACTTGATGGAATGAGCATTCAGTGCTATATGCAACCAATGAATCTCTAAATCTACCTCTGAAACCAGTAATGCCCTGTGTGTTAACTGAACTTAATTTAAATTAAAATAATTTAAAGCATAATATAAGAAATCAGCCTGATCGTGTGTGTCATTGAAAGTCCTTGTTTTGAAAAATGCCGGTGGAATTTTCATCGGGATGGCGCTGAAAGTACAGATTGTTCTGGGCAGTATAGATATTTTAACAATGTTTATTCTTCCAATCCATGAGCATGGAACATTTTTCATTACTTTGTGCTGGAACAAAAAATCCCCAAAACCTGTATGGAATCAGACAACACTCTAAATTGCTAAGAAAATGTTGAAAAAGAAAAACCAAGCTGTAAGAGGGTTCCCTTTCTCCACATCCCCTCCAACACATGTTGTTTCCTGTCTTGTTAATTTTGGCCATTCTAACTGGTGTAGGGTGATATCTCAATGTGGTTTTAATTTGAAACTCCCTGAGGGTTAATAATGATGAACATTTTTTCATGTGTCTGATTGCTATTTGTATGTCTTCACTGGAGAAGTGTGTGTTCATATCTTCTGCCCATTTTTTTGATATGATTGTCTCTTTTGTGTGTATTGTGTTTGAGGAGTTTATTATAGATCCTGGATATAAACCTTTTGTCTGTACTGTCATGTGCAAATATCTTCTCCCATTCCGTGGTCTGCCTCTCTGTTTTTGTTTTTGTTTTTTTTTTTTTTTTTTTTTTGACTGTTTCCTTTGCTGTGTAGAAGCTTTTGATTTTGATGAAGTCCCAAAAGTTTATTTTTGCTTTTGTTTCCTTTGCCCTTGGAGACATATCTTGAAAGAAGGTGGGAATGCAAGTTGTGCAACTTCTTTGGAGAACAGTGTGGAAATTCCTCAAGAAATTAAAAATAGAACTTCCCTATGTCCCTGCAATTGCACTCCTGGGTATTTACCCCAAAGATACAGATGTTGTGAAAAGAAGGGCCATCTGTACCCCAATTTTTATAGCAGCAAAGCCCACTGGGGTCGCCAAACTATGGAAAGAACCAAGATGCCCTTCAATGGACCAATTGATAAGGAAAATGTGGTCCATATACACTATGGAGTATTATGTCTCCATCAGAAAGGATGAATACCCAACTTTTGTATCAACATGGACAGGACTCGAAGAGATTATGCTGAGTGAAATAAGTCAAGCGGAGAGAGTCAATTATCTTATGGTTTCACTTGTGGAGCATAAAAAATAGCATGGAGGACATGGGGAGTTAGGAGAAGGGAGTTGGGGGAAATTGGATGGGGAGGTGAATCATGAGAGACTATGGACTGTGAAAAACAACCTGAGGTGTTTGAAGTGGCGGGGGGGTGGGAGGTTGTTGTACTAGGTAGTGAGTATTATAGAGGGCAAGGATTGCATGGAGCACTGGGTGTGGTGAAAAAATAATGAATACTGTTATGCTGAAAATAAATAAATTAATTAAAAAAAAAAAGACTTGGAGAAAAAAAAGAAAAAAAAAAAGAAAAAGAAAACCAAGCTGGAGGCATCATGTTTCCTGATTTCAAGATATACTACAAACCTATTGTCACAAAGACATCATGGTACTGACACAAACACAGACACATAGACCAGTGGAACAAAGCTGAGAGCCCAGTAATGGGCCTGCAACTTTACAATCAAATAAACTTCAACAAACCAGGAAAAAATATCCAGTGGGGCGGGGGGGGGGGGACAGTATCTTCAATAAATGGCACAGGAAAAATTGGACAGCTATGTGTAGAAGAATGAAACTTGGCCATTATCTTACACCATACACAAAGATAAACTAAAAATGGATAAAAGGCCTCAATGTGAGGCAGGAATATATCAAAATTTTAGAAGAGAACATAGGCAATAACCATTCAACATCAGCCACTGCAACTTCTTTCAAGACATGTCTCTTAAGGCAAAGGAAACAAAAGTGAAAATGAACTCTTGGGACTTTGTCTATATCAAAATATTTTGTACTTCAAAGATACAGTCAACAAAACAAAGAGGGAACACGTGGAATGGGAGAACATATTCACAAATGATGTTAGACAAAGGATTGATGTCCAAGATCTATAGAGAACTCCTCAAACTCAACACGCTAAACGGATAATGATGTCAAAAAAAAAAAAAATGGACAGAAGACATGAACAGACACTTCTCCAATAAAGACATACAAATGGCTCACAGACACATGAAATAAGGTTCATCATCATTAGCAGTCAGGGAGATTCAAATCAAAACCACATTGAGATACTTGAAAGAAGGGGCTGTGGCTGATATCGAAGAGATTACTGCCTATGTTCTCCTCTAGGATTCTGATGGATTCCGTATTGCATTGAGGTCTTTTATCCATTATGAGTTTATCTTTGTGTACGGTGTAAGAGAATGGTCGAGTTTCATTCTTCTACATATAGCTGCCCAGTTTTCCCAGCAACATTTATTGAAGAGGCTGCCTTTTTTCCACTGTATATTTTTCCTGTTTTGTCGAAGATTAATTGACCATAGAGTTGAGGGTCCATATCTGGGCTCTCTACTCTGTTCCAATGGTCCATGTGTCTGTTTTTATGCCAGTACCATGCTGTCTTGGTGACCACAGCTTTGTAGTAAAGCTTGAAATCAGGTAACGTGATGTCCCCAGTTTTATTTTTGTTTTTCAACATTTCCTTAGCGATTCGGGGTCTCTTATGATTGCATACGAATTTTAGAATTATTTGCTCCAACTCTTTGAAGAATATCGGTGGAGTTCTGATTGGAATAGCATTAAAAGTATAGATTGCTCTAGGCAGTATAGACATTTTAACAATGTTTATTCTTCCTATCCAAGAGCATGGAATGGTTTTCCATTTTTGTGTGTCTTCTTCAATTTCTTTCATGAGTGTTCTGTAGTTCCTTGAGTATAGATCCTTTACCTCTTTGGTTAGGTTTATTCCCAGGTATCTTATGGTTCTTGGTGCTATAGTAAATGGAATCGAGTCTCCAATTTCCCTTTCTGTATTTTCATTGTTAGTGTATAAGAAAGCCACTAATTTCTGTACATTGACTTTGTATCCTGTCACGTTGCTGAATTGCTGTATGAGTTCTAGTAGTTTGGGGGTGGAGTCTTTTCGGCTTTCCATATAAAGAATCAAGTCATCTTCAAAGAGAGAGAGTTTGACTTCTACCTCACACGAGTTAACACCAGTTTAACACCAGCTAAAGTGGACAAAATTAACAAGATAGTAAACAAGTGTTGGAGATGTGGAGAAAGGGAAACCCTCTTACACTGTTGGTGGGAATGAAGTTGGTGCAGCCACTTTGGAAAACAGTGTAGAGATTCTTTATAAAACTAAAAATAGTTTTGCAGACCTGTACCCCTACGTTTAAAAGTATATTTTATATTAATAAGAAACAGAAATTAAAAATAGAGATTCCCTATGACCCTGCAATTACACTCCCGGGCATTTACCCCAAATATATATATCAAGTGAAGAGAAGAGCCATCTGTACCCCAAGATTTATAGCAACAATGACCACAGTTGCCAAACTGTGGAAAGAACCCAGATTCCCCTCAATTAAGGAATGGATAAGGAAGATGTGGTCCATATGTACATGGACAACTGTGCCTCCATCAGAAAGGATGAATACCCAACTTTTGTATCAACATGGACAGGATTGGAAGAGATTATGCTGAGTGAAATAAGTCAAGCAGAGATAGTTATCACATGTTTTTACTTACTTGTGGGGTATAAGAAATAACACAGAGTACATGGGGAGATGGAGAGGAGAAGGGAGTTGGGAAATATTGGAGGGGGAGATGAACCATGAGAGACTGTGGTCTCAGAGGGACTACTGAGTGTTTTTGAGGGGAGAGAAGTGGGAGGTTGGGTAAGCCTGGTGATGGGTACTAAGGGGGGCATGTATTGCATGGAGCACTGGGTGTGGTGCATAAACAGAGAATTCTGAACACTGAAAAGATATTTAAAAAAATAAAAGAAATTTAAAAATGAAAGAAAGAAAGCAAACAGGCAACTAAGCCGCCTGGAGTCACCACACTCCAATTTCAAGCTAGATTACAAAGCTCTTGTCATCAAAACAGTATGGTGCTGGCATAAAAACAGACACACAGGACAATGGAACACAAGAGAAAGCTTGGAAACTGATAATCCTAGTACTTTTACAAAGTTTATTCATTCATATATTAAAGGTATATTTGAACTTGGCTCTGATAGAATTCTTAACACTGAAAGGGAATTTATAATATTGATGTCCTTTTCCAATGTTTTCTACCAAAAATGCATTTTTTAAAGATTTGATTTATTTATTAGACAGACAGAAATCACAAGTAGACAGAGAGGGAGGCAGAGAGAAGGGGGGGGTGATGCAGGCTCCTGGCCAAATAGAAATCCCAATGTGGGGCTCGATCCCAGGAATCCGGGATCATGACCTGAGCCAAAAACATAGGCTTTAATCCACTGAACTGTCCAGGCATCCAATAAATGCATTTTTTAAACAAACAACCAAAAAAGAATACTGCATATTGTGAAAGTGCCATCTAAACAAAGCGATCCAGAAACAATGTAATCTTTGTTTTTAACTTGTAAAGAACTGAACCTGAGTCTGGAGCTAACTATATACTCAGAGGACATGCAAATAGGGTCCTCCCTCCACTGAATAAAACAGCCCAGCCCGGACCATGCAGCTGGGAGAGGAGCCCCAGGCCTGGGATTTCCAGGTGTCCACATATACTGATCTGGTCAAAACACAGAACTCACCATGGAGTTTGTGCTTGGCTGGGTTTTCCTTGTTGCTCTTTTAAAAGGTAATCTCTGGAGAACAAGAGACATTGAGTATGTGAGTGGATATGAGTGAGAGAAACCATGGGTGTGTGATGGATTCCTGACTAGGATGTCTTGTGTCTGCAGGTGTCCAGTGTGAGGTGCAGCTGGTGGAGTCTGGGGGAGACCTAGTGAAGCCTGGGGGGTCCCTGAGACTCTCCTGTGCAGCCTCTGGATTCACCTTCAGCAGCTACAGCATGAGCTGGGTCCACCAGGCTCCAGGGAAGGGGCTGCAGTGGGTCGCATGGATTAGGAGTGATGGAAATAGCATATACTATGCAGACTCTGTGAAGGACCGATTCACAATCTCCAGAGACAACGGCAAGAACACGCTGTATCTGCAGATGAACAGCCTGAGAACCGAGGACACGGCAGTGTATTACTGTGCGAGAGACACAGTGAGGGGACTGCAGTGTAAACCCAGACACAAACCTCAATCTACAAGGGCATAAGACCAGCAGAGGGTGCACACTCCTCACTAATTCTGTCTTTAGTCCCAGGAGCAGGTGCACATGGAGTCTATGGCTTATTTCCTGTCAGGGTCTGGGGTTTCCTCTCCATAGAGCTGTTTCCCCAAGGGAGCCTCCTTGACATTATTCTGTGCTTACCTATTTACTCTCTGACTTAGAATCTTAGTTGTAGCAGGAAGAAAAATATACTAACATGCAAAAAAAAAAAAAGTCAGTTACATTAGTTTCCTCTTTTCCTTAAATACTAATAAATTAAAAATATCATGATGCAGGTCAACAAACCTTTTATAAGAATCTTATTGGCACTCATTGTGGATCACATGAACCTCCAACAGAGCCAGAATATCACACACATGCACATACACACACACACACACATACACACACACACACACACACGAGTATAAAATCGCCACTGAAAAAATAAAATTAAATCGAAGAAAAGAGTAAAAAACCTTTATTACCATCCTGTAACTTCTCTGCAGCAAAGGTGGTCCCAGGACATAAATATACAGCATACAGGAGCACCTCAAGAAGAAAGAACAATCTTACATAAACAACCTAACATTACACCTAAAGATGATTGAGAAAAAGCAACAGCTGAATCCTAAATAGAGCAGAAGGAAGGAAATAACAAGAGGAGAGCAGAAAAAGATTATATAGAAACTAAGAAACACAGAACAGATCAAAGAAACCAGGAGCTGCATATGCTTTTTTCTAATTCAATTAGCCAAGGTATAGTACATCATTGACTTTTTTTTTTAAGATTTATTTATTTATTTGACATACAGAGATCACAATTAGGCAGAGAGGCAGACAGAGAGAGAGGAGGAAGCAGGCTCCCTGCTGAGCAGAGAGCCCGATGTGGGGCTCGATCTCAGGACCCTGAGATCATGACCTGAGCCGAAAGCAGAGGCTTTAACCCACTGAGCCACCCAGGCGCCCCCATCATTGACTTTTGATATAATAATCAACGATTTATCTCTTCAGTATAAAACCCTGTGCTCATCATGTCACGTGATACTTCTGGGGGGAAAAAAACGCAATACAGCTGAGAATCCTCTACCTCGTTTCTCAAAATGAAAGAAAAAGTTCCCAAATAAATAACTAAGAAGTCTATTTGGTCCAGTGTGTCAAAGCCCTTATTTCCTTGGTGCATAAACAATGAATTCTGTAACACTGAAAACAATTTTAAAAATGTGAAAAAAAGTCCATATTCTCTTTTAATGTTCACTTAGCCAACATATAGTACATGATTAATTTTTGATGTAGTGTTCAAAGATTCATTATTTGTGTATAACACCCAGTGCTCATGACATCACCTGCCCTCCTTAATCCCCATCACCTGGCTGCCCATCCCCCCACCACCCTCACTTCTGCAATCCTGTTTGTTTCCCAGAATCCAGAGTCTCTCATGGTTTGTCTCCCTCTCTGATTTCTTTTTTATTATATTTTATTTTTCAGTGTTCCAAGATTCATTGTTTATGCACAACACCTTCAGCCCCATGCAATACGTGCCCTCCTTAATACCCACCACCAGGCTTACCCATCCCTCCACTCCCAAACCCTCAGTTTGTTTCTCAGAGTCCACAGGCTCTCATGCTTCATATCCCTCTCCAAATTCCCCCAACTCACTTTTCCTTTCCCTCTCCTAATGTCCCTCATGTTATTCCTTTAATCCACAAGTAAGTGAAGCCATATGATAATTGACTTTCTCTGTGGTCCTCCTCACTATTCCTTATGTTCCACATAGAAGTGAAACCATAGGATAATTATCTTTCTCTGCTTTACTTACTCTACTTGACATAACAGTATTCATCCATAAAAGTATTCATCCTTTCTGATGGTTGAGTAATATTCCATTGTACATATGGACCACGTCTTCTTTATCCACTCATATATGGAAGGACATCTCAGCTCCTCCCACAGTTTCACTAAAGTGAACATTAATCCTATGAACATTGGGGTACACGTGCCCCTTTTTTCACTACATCTGTATCTTTGGGGTAAATATCCAATAGCGCAATTGCTGAATCATAGGGTAGTCCTATTTTTAACTTTTTGAAGAACCTAGACACTGTTTTCCAAAGTGGCTGTATCAGCCTGCATTCCCACCAAGAGCATAAGAGCATTCACTTTTCTCCACATCCTCTCCAAAATTTCTTGTTCCCTGTCCTGTTGATCTTAGTCTTTCTAACTCATGTAAAGTAATATATCATTGTGTTTTTTTAATCACAACATTCCAAACTTTATTGCATTCTTATTCTGGAACTTGTCAAGTGATTTTAACTTTTTAATTTTTTTAAAATTTTTAATTTCTTTTCAGTTTACCAGGATTCATTGTTTATGTACTACACCCAGTGTTCCACGCAATATGTGCCCTCCATTATACGCACAACCAGGCTCACCCAAACTCCCACCTCTTGCCCCTTCAAAACCCTCAGATTGTTTTTCTGAGTCCAAAGTCTCTCATGGTTCACCTCCCTTCCAATGTCCTCAACGCCCTTCTCCTCTCCATTGCCCCCATGTCTTTCTTATGCTCCACAAATATGTCAAAACATATAATTGATTCTCTCTGCTTGACTTATTACACTCAGCATCATCTCTTCCAGTCCCGTCCATGTTGCTACAAAAGTTGGGTATTCATCCTTTCTCATGGAGGCATCATACTCCATAGTGTATATGGACCACATATTCCTTATCCATTTGTCTGTTGAAGGGCATCTGGGTTCTTTCCACAGTTTGGCGACCATGGCCATTGCTGCTATGAACCTTGGGGTACAGATGGCCCTTCTTTTCACTACATCTGAATCTTTGGGGTAAATACCCAGTTGATCAATTGCAGGGTCACAGGGAAGCTCTATTTGTAATTTCTTAAGGAATCTCCACACTGTTTTCCAGAGTGTCTGCACCAACTTGCATTCCCACCAACAGTGTAAGAGGGTTCCCCTTTCTCCACAATCTCTCAAACACACGTTGTTTCCTGTCTTGTTAATTTTGGCCATTCTAGTTGTTGTAAGATAGTATCTCCATGTGATTTTTAATTTTGTTTTTATTTTTTATGAACATATAATATATTTTTATCCCCAGGGGTATAAGTCTGTGAATCACCAGGTTTACACACTTCACAGCACTCTCCATAGCACATACCCTCCCCAATGTCCATAACTCCACCTCCCTTCTCCCAACCCCCCTCCCCTAGCAACCATCAGTTTGTTTTGTGAGATTAAGAGTCACTTAGGTTTGTCTCCCTCCCAATCCCATCTTGTTTCATTTATTCTTCTCCTACCCCCTTTTTTAAAAATTAAATTTATTTATTTTCAGCATAACAGTATTCATTTTTTCACCACACCCACTGCTCCATGCAATCCATGCCCTCTATATTACCCACTACCTGGTACCCCAACCTCCCACACCCCCGCCACTTCAAACCCCTCAGATTGTTTTTCCTACCCCCTTAAACCCCCGTGTTGCATCTCCACTTCCTCATATCAAGGAGATCATATGATAGTTGTCTTTCTCCGATTGACATATTTCGATAAGCATGATATCCTCTAGTTCCATCCATGTTGTCACAAAAGGCAAGATTTCATTTATTTTGGTGGCTGCATAGTATTCCATTGTGGATATATGCCACATCTTCTTGATCCATTAATCTGTTGATGGACATCTAGGTTCTTTCCATAGTTTGGCTATTGTGGACATTGCTGCTATAAACATTCAGGTGCACATGCCCCTTCGGATCACTATGTTTGTATCTTTAGGGTAAATTCCCAGTAGTGCAATTTCTGGGTCATAGGGTAGTTCTATTTTCAACTTTTTGAGGAACCTCCATGCTGTTTTCCAGAGTGGTTGCACCAGCTTGCATTCCCACCAACAATGTAGGAGTGTTCATTTTTCTCTGCCTCCTCGCCAGCATCTGTCATTTCTTGACTTGTTAATTTTAGCCATTCTGACTGGTGTGAGGTGATATCTCATTGTGGTTTTGATTTGTATTTCCCTGATGCCGAGTGATATGGAGCACTTTTTCATGTGTCTGTTGACCATCTGGATGTCTTTGCAGAAATTTCTGTTCATGTCTTCTGCCCATTTCTTGATTAGATTATTTGTTCTTTGGGTGTTGAGTTTGCTAAGTTCTTTATAGATTTTGGACACTAGCCCTTTATCTGATATGTCGTTTGCAAATATCTTCTCCCATTCTGTCAGTTGCCTTTTGGTTTGGTTAACTGTTTTCTTTGCTGTGCAAAAGCTTTTGATCTTGGTAAAATCCCAATAGTTCATTTTTGCCCTTGCTTCCCTTACCATTGGTGATGTTCCTATGAAGATGTTGTTGCGGTTGAGGTCGAAGAGGTTGCTGCCTGTGTTCTCCTCAAGGATTTTGATGGATTCCTTTCACACATTGAAGTCCTTCATCCATTTTGAGTCTATTTCTGTGTGTGGTGTAAGGAAATGGTCTGATTTCATTTTTCTGCATGGGTGTCCAATTTTCCCAACAGCATTTATTGAAGAGGCTGTCATTTTTCCATTGGATATCCTTTCCTGCTTTGTCAAAGATTAGTTGACCATAGAGTTGAGGGTCTATTTCTGTGCTCTCTATTCTGTTCCATTGATCTATGTGTCTGTTTTTGTGCCAGTACCATGCTGTCTTGATGATGACAGCTTTGTAATAGCGCTTGAAGTCCAGAATTGTGATGCCACCAACTTCGAATTTCTTTTCCTTTTTTTTTTCATTTTTTTAGTGGTTTTTTTTCAGCATAACAGTATTCATTATTTTTGCACCACACCCATGCTCCATGCAATCCATGCCCTCTATAATACCCACCACCTGGTACCCCGACCTCCCACCCCTGCCCCTTCAAAACCCTCAGATTGTTTTTTAGAGTCCATAGTCTCTCATGGTTCACCTCCCCTTCCAATTTCCCCCAACACACTTTGTATTTCTTTTTTCAATATTCCTTTGGATATTTGAGGTCTTTTCTGGTTCCGTATATAATCTAGGATTATTTGTTCCATTTTTTTGAAAAAGATGGATGGTACTTTGATAGGAATTGCATTAAATGTGTAGATTGCTTTAGGTAGCATAGACATTTTCACAATATTTATTCTTCCAATCCAGGAGCATGGAACATTTTTCCATTTCTTTGTGTCTTCCTCAATTTCTTTCATGAATACTTTATAGTTTTATGAGTATAGATTCTTTGCCTCTTTGACCAGGTTTATTCCTAGGTATCTTATGGTTTTGGGGGAATTGAAAATGAGATTGACTCCCTAATTTCTCTTTCTTCTGTCTTGTTGTTGGTGTAGAAAAATGCAACTGATTTCTGTGCATTGATTTTCTATCCGGACACTTTACTGAATTCTTGTACAAGTTCTAGCAGTTTGGGAGTAGAGTCTTTTGGGTTTTCCACATATAGTATCATATCATCTGTGAAGAGTGATAGTTTGACTTCTTCTTTGCAGATTTGGATGCTTTTAATTTCCTTTTGTTGTCTGATTGCTGAGGCTAGGACTTCTAGTTCTATGTTGAATAGCACTGGTGATAACGGACACCCCTGCCGTGTTCCTGACCTTAGTGGAAAAGCTTTCAGTTTGTCTCCATTGAAAATGATATTTGCAGTGCGTTTTTCATAGATGGCTTGGATAATATTGAGGTATGTGCCCTCTATTCCTACACTTTGAAGAGTTTTGATCAAGAATGGATGCTGTACTTCGTCAAATGCTTTTTCAGCATCTATTGAGAGTATCATGTTTCTTGTTCTTTCTTTTATTGATGTGCTGTATCACATTGATTGATTTGCATATGTTGAACCAACCTTGCAGCCCTGGAATAAATCCCACTTGGTCGTCGTGAATGATCCTTTTAATGTACTGTTGAATCCTATTGGCTAGTATTTTGGTGAGAATTTTAACATCTGTGTTCATCAAGGATATTGGTCTGTAATTCTCTCTCTCTCTCTCTCTCTTTTTTTTTTTTTTTTTAATTTTCAGCATAACAGTATTCATTGTTTTTGCACCAAACCCAGTGTTCCATACAATACGTGCCCTCTTTTTTGATGGGATCCTTGTCTGGTTTTGGGATCAAGGTGATGCTGGCCTCATAAAATGAGTTTGGAAGTTTTCCTTCCATTTCTGTTTTTTGGAACAGTTTCAGGAGAATAGGAATTAGTTCTTCTTTAAATGTTTTGTAGAATTCCCCCGGGAAGGCG
Source organism: Mustela putorius furo (assembly GCF_011764305.1). Taxonomy (NCBI): domain Eukaryota; kingdom Metazoa; phylum Chordata; class Mammalia; order Carnivora; family Mustelidae; genus Mustela; species Mustela putorius. The sequence continues at coordinate 381,380 of NW_025421844.1, forward strand.
TCTGGCCCTGGGCTTTTGTTTGTTTGGAGATTTTGGATGACTGTTTCAATCTCCTTACTGGTTATGGGTATGTTCAGGCTTTCTATTTCTTCATGGTTCAGTTGTGGTAGTTTATTTGTCTCTGGGAATGCATCCACTTCATACAGATTGTCAAATTTGTTGGCGTAGAGTTGCTCATAGTATGTTCTTATAATTGGCTGTATTTCTTTGGTGTTTGTGTGCTCTCTCCTCTTTCATTCATGATTTTATTTATTTGGGTCCTTTCTCTTTTCTTTTTTATAAGACTGGCCAGGGTTTTATCAATCTGACTAATTCTTTCAAAGAGCAAGCTCCTAGTTTCATTGATTTGTTCTATTTTTTTTTTTTTTTTTTTTTTGGTTTCTGTTTCATTGATTTCTGCTCTGACCTTTATGATTTCTCTTCTCCTGCTGGGTTTAGGGTTTCTTTGTTGTTCTTTCTCCAGCTCCTTTAGGTGTAGGGTTAGGTTGTGTACTTGAGACCTTCTTGTTTCTTGAGAAAGGCTTGTACCGCTATATATTTTCCTCTCAGGACTGCCTTTGCTGTGTCCCACAACTTTATTATGATTTGTTTCCATGAATATTTTCAATTCTTCTTTAATTTCCTGGTTGACTCATTCATTCATTTTTTAAATTTTTTTTCAATTTATTTATTTTCAGGAAAACAGTATTCATTATTTTTTCACCACACCCTGTGTTCCATGCAATCCATGCCCTCTATAATACCCACCACCTGGTACCCCAACCTCCCATCCCCTGCCACTTCAAACCGCTCAGATTGTTTTTCAGAGTCCATAGTCTCTCATGATTTACCTCCCCTTCCAATTTACCCCAACTCCCTTCTCCTCTCTAACACCCCTTTAGAGGGGTGCTGTGTAGTCTCCATGTATTTGGGTTCTTTCCAAATTTCCTCTTGTAATTGAGTTCTAGCTTCAGAGAATTGTGGTCTGAAAATATGCAGGGAATGATCCCAATCTTTTGATACCAGTTCATATCTGATTTAAGTCCGTGGATGTGATCTCTTCAGGAGAATGCCCCATGTACACTGGAGAAAAATGACACATTTTTTCATGTGTCTGATAGCCATTTATATGTCTTCATTGGAGAAGTGTCTGTCCATATATTCTGCCCATTTTTTATATGATTCTCTGCTTTGTGTGTGTTGAGTTTTAGAAGTACTTTATAGATCCTGGATATCAACCTTTTGTCTATACTGTCATTTGCAAATATCTTCTCCCATTCCATGGGTTGCCTCTTTGTTTTCTTGACTGTTTCCTTTGCTGTGCAGAAGCTTTTGGTTCTGATGAAGTCCCAAGAGTTTATTTTCGCTTTTGTTTCCTTTGCCTTTGGGGACATATCTTGAAAGAAGTTGTTGTGGCTGATATCGAAGAGGTTACTGTCTACGTTCTCCTCTAGGATTCTGATGGATTCCTGTCTCATGTTGAGGTCTTTTATCCATTTTGATTTTATCTTTGTGTACAGTTTTAAACTTTTTTTGACAGTCTTGCACATTGAGCAGGGGCCGCAGACAGGAGGCCCCACCGGACTCTCTGTGTCATAGGTGATGATCAGCAGTGACCGTCCTGGGACTGTGGGCTTAGACCCCTGACCATGACCGCCAGATTCCACCAGGTGTCCCTTCAGACATTTTGCTCCTTTTCAGTGCTTTTAATCATTCTCCAAGTTTTCTGCTCCCCAGTCAGAGGCCACTTTCCTATTTGGGTATTAATTTCAATGGGTCACTTCCAGTGGCTCATTCTCCCCTTGGTTTATCCGCTGATATCAGTCTGAGTGTTCCCATTCTGCTTTACCTTTCCACTGGTGTTTTCTGCACCATAGAGATTCAGAGTGTACAATCTTATATCCCAGGCTGATTTTCTGGGTGTTCAGAGTGTTCTGGTAGATATTTAGCTCATTTTGGGAGACTGGTTGAAACGTGCTCTACTACCTCTCCACCATCTTATGGAAAAGCGCTCTCTGCTCTGTGTTTTGAAAAAATTATATCATGAAAATTATTCATCATCACTAGCCATCAGGGAGATTCAAATTAAAACCACATTGAGATACCACCTTACACCAGCTATAATGGCCAAAATTAGCAAGACAGGAAACAACATGTGTTTGAGAGGATGTGGAGAAAGAGGAACCCTCTTACACTGTTGGTGGGAATGCAAGTTGGTGCAACCTCTTTGGAGAACAGTGTGGAGATTTCCTCAAGAAATTGAAATTAAAAATAGAGCTTCCCTATGACCCTGCAATTGCACTTCTGGGTATTTACCCCAAAGATACAGATGTAGTGAAAAGAAGGGCCAGCTGTACCCCAGGGTTCATAGCAGCAATGGCCACAGTCGCTAAACTGTGGAAAGAACCCAGATGCCCTTCAATGGACGAATGGATAAGGAAGATGTGGTCCATATACACTATGGAGTATTATGCCTCCATCAGAAAGGACGAATACCCAACTTTTGTAGCAACATGGATGGGACTGGAAGAGATTATGCTGAGTGACATAAGTCAAGCAGAGAGAATCAATTATCATATGGCTTTACTTATTTGTGGAGCATAACAATAACATGGAGGATATGGGGAGATGGGGAGGATAAGGGAGTTGAGGGAAATGTGAAGGTGAGATGAACCATGAGAGACTATGGACTCTGAAAAACAATCTGAGGGTTTTGAAGGGGTGGGAGGTGGGAAGTTGGGAGAGTCAGGTGGTGGGTATTAAGGAGGGCACGTATTGAATGGAGCACTGGGTGTGTTGCCAAAGCAATGAATACTCTTACGCTAAAAAAAAAAAAAAAAAAAAAAAAAAAAAAAAAAAAAAAAACACCTCAAACTCAACACTCAAAAAAGAAAAAAGGAAAAAAAAAAAAAAAAAAAACAAAAAAACAAAAACAGATAATAATGTCAAAAAATGGGCAGACACTTCTCCAAAGGGGACATATGAATAGCCAACAAGCACATGAAAACGTGTTCATCATTAGCTATTGGGGAAATTCATATCAAAACCACTTTGAGATATCACCTTACATAGTTAGAATGGCAAAAAGTGACAATGCATAAACAATGAATCTTGTCACACTGAAAAAATAAAATAAAATTTTAAAATAAGGTACAAAGATAAGAAACAGCAAATGTTGGAGAGGATGTGGAGAGAGGAGAACCCTCTTACACTGTTGGTGGGAATGCAAGTTGATATAGCCACATTGGAAAACAGTGTGGAGGTTCCTAAAAAAGTTGAAAATAGAACCATCTTGTGACCCAGCAATTTCACTACTGGGTATTTACCACAAAGATACACAATGTTCATAACAGGAATTTCCACAATAGCCAAACTGTGGGAGATGCCTTCGGCAGAGGAATGGATAAAGAAGATGTGGTTTATATATACAACAGAACATTACTCGGCCATAAAAAAGGATGAATACCCAACATTTGTGTCAACATGAATAGGACTGGAGGAAATTATGCTAAATGCATTAAGCAGAAAAAGCCAATTATCATAATGTTTTATTTATTCATGGAAGATAAAAAATCGCTTGGAGGATATTAGGAGAAGGAAGGGAAATATAAATGGATGTGAATTAGAGGGGGAGATGAATCATGAGAGACAGTGGACAGTGAGAAATAAAGTGAGGGTTTTAGAGAGGAGGGGGTTGAGAGGAAGGCTTACTCCAGGACAGGTTTTAAGGAGGGCAGGTATTGCATGGAGCACTAGGTGCTATACACAAACAATGAATCTTGAAACACTACATCATATACTAAGGATATAAAGTAACTTTTGATCTTGATGAAGTCCCAAATGTTCACTTTCGCTTTTGTTTCCTTTGCTATGGAGACATATCTTGAAAGAAGTTGCTGTGGCCAATGTTGAAAAGATTACTGCCTATGTTCTCTTCTAGGATTCTTATGGATTCCTGCCTCATGTTGAGTTCTTTTATCCAATTTGAGGTTATCTTTGTGTAGTGCACAGCAAAGGATACAGTCAAGAAAATAAAGTGGGAACCCACAGAATGGGAGAAGATATTTCTAAATGACAGTAAATAAAAAGGGCTGATTCCAAGATTTACAAAGAACTCCTCAAACTCAACACACACAAAACAGATAATCATGTCAGAAAATGGGCAGAAGACATGAACACACACTTCTCCAATGAAGACATACAAATGGCTATCAAAAATATAAAAATTTGTTCATCATCACTAGCCATCAGGGAGATTCAAATTAATACCACATTGAGATACCACCTTACCCATTAGAATGGCCAAAATTAGCAAGACAGGAAACAACATGTGTCGGAGGGGGTGTCTAGAAAGGGGAACCCTCTTACACTGTTGGTGGGAATCAAAGTTGGTGTAGCCATCTTGGAGAACAGTGTGGAGATTCCTCAAGAAATTAAAAATAGAGCTTCCCTATGACCCTGCAATTGCACTTCTGGGCATTTACCCCAAAGATACAGATGTAGTAGAAAGAAGGGCCATCTGTACCCCAATGTTTATAGCAGCAATGGTCACAGTCACCAAACTGTGGAAAGAACCAAAATGCCCTTCAACAGACGAATGGATAAGGAAGATGTGGTCCATATACACTATGGAGTATTATGCCTCCATCAGAAAGGATGAATACCCAACTTTTGTAGCAACATGGACGGGACTGGAAGAGATTATGCTGAGTGAAATAAGTCAAGCAGAGAGAGTCAATTATAATGTGGTTTCAATTACTTGTGGAGCATAATAAATAACACAGATGAGAAGGAAAGGAAAAGTGAATTGGGATAAATCAGAGGGGGAGATGAACCATGAGAGACTGTGAACTCTGAGAAACAAACTGAGTGTTTTGGAGGGAGGAAGTGCAGGGATGGATGAGCCTGGTGGTCGGTATTAAGGAGGGCATCTATTGTATGGAGAACTGGGCGTGGTGCACAAACAGTGAATCTTGGAACTCTGAGAAAATAAAATGAACTTAAAAAAGTTTTATATTCTCTTTTGTGTGTACGTGTTTCTCTGTGTGTGTTTGTGATCTTCAGACTCTGTATCCACACAACATCCTGGTCCAGGTTTCCACTTCTATCCCACGTTGTCATTAATATTGATACTGTGAGTATAATTCAAGACTGAGACTCTACCAGGGCTGCTAATTATCTTGCTTTGCATTGCTGATGCCTCTGTAGGCTCATATCCAGCACGCACTTTACACTGGTTTTGACAAGCTTGCATGCTGACCTGGGTGGCCCTCTAATTAAGAGAGAGTGTAGCTGGGGCTCCTGTAAGGTTCAGATGACATACAGTGAGATATTTGTAATTCATTGGTATTTAGGGATAGGAACAAGCAAGTATAAGTGATGCTGTCTTTTCTGCTTATTAGTATAGCTCTTGTCCCAAATTTCTAAGTTGGAGACTGAAGAGGAAGCCCAGAATCATGTGTCCAGAGAGGCCCCCTTGGGGAAAATGATTGGAGGGATGAATGCCAAGGACCCTGACAGGAAACCTGCCCATATCCTCCAGCTGTGCCTGCTCCTGTGGCTTAAAGACAGAACTGGTGAGTGGTGTCCGTCCCCTGGAGGTCCAGAACCCTTCCTACAGCGAGGTTTGTGTCTGGTTCACACTGATGTCCCCTCACTGTGTCTTTCGCACCATAATACACGGCCGTGTCTTTGGCTCTCAGGATGTTCATCTGCAGATATAGCGTGTTCTTGCCATTGTCTCTGGAGTTGGTGAATCGGCCCTTCACAGATTTCTGCATAGCTTGGGCTACTTCCATCATAGCTAATATATGTGACCCACTGCAGCCCCTTCCCTGGAGACTTGTGGACCCAGTTCATGTTGTAGCTGCTGAAGGTGAATCCAGAGGCTGCACAGGAGGCTCTCAGGGACCCCCCAGGCTTCACAAGGTCTCCCACAGATTTCACCAACTGCACCTCCCACTGGACACCTACAGACAGAAGACATCCTAGTCAGGAAACTGTCACATACTCACTGTTTCTCTCACTTGTATCCACTCTCACACTCAAGGTCTCTTATTCTTTGCAAACTACTTTTTTTTTTTAATTAATATATTTATTTTCAGAAAAACAGTATTCATTATTTTTTCACCACACCCAGTGCTCCATGCAATACGTGCCCTCTATAATACCCACCACCTGGTACCCCAACCTCCCACGCCCTGCCCCTTCAAAAACCTCAGATTGTTTTTCAGAGTCCATAGTCTCTCATGGTTCACCTCTCCTTCCAATTTACCCCAACTCCCTTCTCCTCTATAACACCCTTTGTCCTCCATGATATTTGTTATGCTCCACAAATAAGTGAAACCATATGATAATTGACTCTCTCTGTTTGACTTATTTCACTCAGCATAATCTCTTCCAGTCCCATCCATGTTGCTACAAAAGTTGGGTATTCATCCTTTCAGATGGAGGCATAATACTCCATAGTGTATATGGACCACAAATTATACTGGTATTTTTCAAAGAGCTGGAGCAAATAATCAAAAAATCTGTATGGAACCAGAGGAGACCTCGAATCGCTAAGGAAATGTTGAAAAACAAAAATAAAACTGGGGGCATCACGCTACCTGATTTCAAGCTTTACTACAAAGCTGTGATCACCAAGACAGCATGGTACTGGCATAAAAACAGACACATAGACCAGTGGAACAGAGTAGAGAGCCCAGCTATTGACCCTCAACTCTATGGTCAAATAATCTTCGACAAAACAGGGAAAAATATACAGTGGAAAAAAAGACAATCTATTCAATAAATTAAAAATTTTTAAACACAGTATAAGAAAGCAGGGGTTGTTGGTTTATGTGATACGGTGAGTGCTGGGAAGTGTGTAAGTCTGACCATTCACAGACCCTTCACCCTGTGGCTAATAATATATTATGTGTTAATAAAAATCAAATAAAAAAATAGATCAATCTGATCTGGTGTTTCAACGTCCTTATTGTGAAAAATGTCACTGGAATTTTGATAGGGATTGCACTGAACATTATAGATATTTTATCAATGTTTATTCTTCTAATCCATGAGCAAGGAATGCTTTTTTATCTTTTTGTTCTGGAACAAACAATCCTAAAATTTGTATGGAGCCAGAAAACACCCTGAATTGCTAAGGAAATGTTGAAAAAAAAAAAAAAAAAAAAAAAAACTGTGGGCATCACATTACCTGATTTAAAGCTTTACTACAAAACTGTCATCACCAAGGCAACATAGTACTGGCATATAAACAGACACAAAGACCAGTGGAACAGAGTAGAGAGCCCAGAATGGACCCTCAACTTTATGGTCAAAGAATCTTTGACAAAGCAGGGAAAAGCATACAGTGGAAAATAACTGATAAAGTACTGCATGGTGACTGACATAACAAAATAATTTTTAAAAAGCTGTGGAGCATAACAAATAGCATGGAGGACATGGGGAAATAGAGAGTAGAAGGTAGTTGGGGGAAATTGGAAGGGGAGGTGAATCATGAGAGACTATGGACTCTGAAAAACAATCTGAGGGGTTTGAAGTGGCGGGGGTGGGGTGGGAGGTTGGGGTACCAGGTGGTGGGTATTATAGAGGGCACAGATTTTATGGAGCACTGGTTGTGGTGAAAAAATATTGAATACTGTTATGCTGAAAATAAATAAAAAATAAATTTTAAAAAAGCTTTAAGAAAAAAAAGAGAAAATTTTCTTCACACATTAGAATACAGCTGAGTGAAATAAATCAAGCAGAGAAAGTCAATTATCATATGGTTTCCCTTATTTGAGGAGCATAAAGAATAACACGGAGGACATGGGGAGACAGAGAGGAGAAGGGAGTTTGGGAAAATTGGAGGGGGAGATGAACCATGAGAGACTGTGGACTCAGAAGAACTGACTGAGGGTTTTGGAGGGGAGAGGTGTGGGAGGTTGGGTGAGCCTGGTGATGGGCATTATGGAGGGCACATTTTGCATGGAGCACTGGGTGTGGTACATAAACAGTGAATTCTGGTACACTTAAAAGAAATTTAAATAAATATATATTTTTAAAAAGAATGAAAGAAAGCAAACAGGCAACTTCAGGCAAACAAACCTGAAGTCACCACACTCCAATTTCAAGCTAGATTACAAAGCTCTTGTCATCAAAACAGTAATGTACGGGCATAAAAACAGACACACAGGACAATGGAACACAATGCAGCTTGGAAAATGCTAATCCTAGTACTTTTGGCAAAGTTTATTCCTTCATATATTAAAGGTATATTGAAACTTGTCTCTGATAGAATTACTAACTCTGAATGGGAATTTGCAATATTGATGACATGTTCCAACGTTTCCTACCAATAAATGCATTTTTAAAAATATTTTATTTATTTGTTTAACAGACAGAGACCACACGTAGGTATAGAGGTAGGCAGGGTGGAGGGGATCAGGCTCCCAACTGAGCAGAAAGCCTGATGGGGGCCTCCATCTCAGGACTCCTGGAATAGGACCCGAGCCACAGGCAGAGGCTTTAACACACTGACCCACCCAGGTGCCCAATAAAAGCATTTTTTAAACAAACAAACAAACAAACATAAAGTATACTACATATTGTCAAAGTGCTGTCTAAACAAACTGGTCTACAAACAATGGACTCTTTGTTTTTAACTTGCAAAGAATTGAACCTACATCTGGAGGTAACTATATACTCAGAGAACATGCAAATAGGGTCTTCCCTCCACTGAATAAAACAGCCCAGCCCAGACCATGCAGCTGGGAGAGGAGCCCCAGCCCTGGGATTTCCAGGTGTTTACATTCACTGAGCAGGACAGAACACAGAGAACTCATTATGGACTTTGTGCTTGGCTGGGTTTTCCTTGTTGCTCTTTTAAAAGGTATTTTATGGAGAACAAGAGATATTGAGGATGTGAGTGAATATGAGTGAGAGAAACCATGGATGTGTGACAGATTCCTGACAAGCATGTCTTCTCTCTGCAGGTGTCCAGAGCGAGGTGAAGCTTGTGGAATCTGGGGGAGACCTGGTGAAGCCTGTGGGGTCCCTGAGACTCTCGTGTGCAGCCTCTGGATTCACCTTCAGTAACTATGACATGAACTGGGTCCGCCAGGCTCCAGGAAAGGGACTGCAGTGGGTCGCATACATTAGCAGTGGTGGAAGTAGCACATACTATGCAGACTCTGTGAAGGGCCGATTCACCATCTCCAGAGACAACGGCAAGGACATGCTGTATCTGCAGATGAACAGCCTGAGAGCAGAGGACACGGCCATGTATTATTGTGCAAGAGACACAGTGAGGGGGCATCAGTGTGAGCCCAGACACAAACCTCAAACTTCAAGGGTATCAGACCAGCAGACGGTGCACACTCCTCACCAATTCTGTCTTTAATCCCAGGAGCAGGTGCAGATGGAGTCGTGGTCTGGTGTTTCCTCTCCATAGAGCAGTTTCCCCAAGGGAGCCTCCTTGACATCATTCTGTGCTTACCTATTCACTCCCTAACTTAGAAACTTAGTTGTAACAGGAAGACAAATATACTAACATACACAAAACACAGTCAGTTTCATTAGTTTCCTCTTGTCCTTAAATACAAATAAATTACAAATATCCTGATGCAGGTAACAAAACCTTTAAAGGAATCTCAATGACACTCACTGTGGATCAAAAAATCTCCAGCAGAGCCAGAAGATCACACACACACACACACACACACACACACACACACACGAATATAAAACCTCTATCACTATCATGTAATTTCTCTGCAGCAAAAGTGGCCCTAAGACAGAAATGCACAGCATACAGGAAGACCTCAAGAAGCAAGAAAAATATCAAATAAACCACAAACATTACACCTAAAGGCGCTAGAAAAAAAAAAAAAAACTGAAACCTATTATATCAGAAGGAAGGAAATAGCAAATTAGAGCAGAAATAAATTATATAGAAATTAGGAAACAAGAGAAGAGGTTAAAGAAACCTGGGTCTGATTCATTTTTTAAAAATCAATTAGCCAAAACATATTACATCATTGATTTTTTTCTTAAATTTATTTTCACTGTTCCATAATTCACTGCTTAGGCACCAAACCCAGTGCTCCATTCAACATGTAACCTCCACAATACCCACCACCAGGCTCACCCAACCTCCCAGCCCCCACCCCTCCAAAACCCTCAAATTGTTTCTCAGATTCCACAGTCTCTCATGGTTCATATCGTCCTGCAATTTCCCCCAAATTCCTTCTCTCCATCTCCCCATGTTCTCCATGTTATTCCTTATGCTCCACAAGTAAGTGAAACCATATGATAATTGACTGTCTCTGCTTGACTTATTTCACTCAGTATAATCTCTTCCAGTCCTGTCCATGTTTCTACAAAAGTTGGGTATTCATCTTTTCTGATGGAGGCATAATATTCCATAGTGTATATGGACCACATCTTTCTTATCCATTGAAGAGCATCTTGGTTATTTCCACAGTTTGGCGACTGTGGCCATTGCTACTATGAACATTGGGATACAGATGGCCCTTCTTTTTGCTACATCTTTATCCTTGGGTTAAATATCCAGTAGTGCAATTGCAGGGTAATAGGGAAGCTCTATATTTAATTTCTTTTTTAAAAGATTTTATTTATTTATTTATTTATTTATTTATTTATTTATTTGACACAGAGAGTAAGAGCACAAGCAGCAGGCAGAGGAAGAAGCAGGCTTCCCAAGGAGCAGAAAGCCTGATGTGGTACTCAATCCCAGGACACTGGGATCATGACCTGAGCCAAAGGCAGCTGCTTAACCAACTGAGCCATCCAGGTGCCCCTATATTTAATTTCTTAAGAATATCCACACAGTTAGCAGAGTGACTGCACCAACCTGTATTCCAAACAACAGTATAAAAGGGTTCTCCTTTCTCCATATCCTCTCCAACACATGTTATTTACTGTCCTGTACATTTTGGCCATTGTAACTGGTGTAAGTGTGTATTTCAAAGTGGTTTTGATTTTAATCTCTCTGATAGCTAATGAGGATGAACATTTTTCACGAGTCTATTATCCATTTGTATGTTTTCATTGGAGAAGTGTTTGTTCGTCTTCTGCCCTTTTTTGACATGATTATCTGTTTTGTGCATGTTGAGTTTGAGGAGTTCTTTACACATTCTGGCTATCAACCCTTTGTACTGTCATTTGTGAATATCTTATCCCATTCTATGTGTTGCCTCTTTGTTTTGTTGACTATGTATTTTCCTTTACAGAACATTTTGATCTTAATGAAGACCCAAGAGTACATTTTTGTTTTACTTTCCTACTTCTTTTGAGACATGACGTGAAAGAAGTTGCTGTGGCCAATGCTGAAGAGGTTACTACCTATGCTCTCCTCTAGGATTCTGATGGATTTCATTCTCACTTTGAGGTCTTTAATCCATTTTGAGTTTATCTTTGTGTATGGTGTAAGAGAATGGTCGAGTTTCATTCTCCTACATATAGCTGTCCAGTTTTCCCAGCACCATTTATTGAAGAGACTGACTTTTTTCCAATGTATATTTTTCCTGTTTTGTTGAAGATTATTTGACCATAGAGTTTAAGGTTCATATCTAGGCTCTCTACTCTGTTCCACTGGTCTATGTGTCTGTTTTTATGCCAGTACCATGCTGTCTTGGTGATCACAGCTTTGAAGTAAAGCTTGAAATCAGGTAACATGATGCCCCCAGTTTTTTAAATTTATTTTTTAGTTTCAGCATAACAGTATTCATTATTTTTGCACAACACCCAGTGCTCCATGCAATCTGTGCCCTCCATAATACCACCAACTGGTACCCCAAATTCCCAAACCCCACGCCTTCAAAACCTTCAGATTGTTTTTCAGAGTCCATAGTCTCTCATGATTCAATTCCCCTTCCAATTTCCCACAAACCCCTTCCCCTCTCTCACTCCCCATGTCCTCCATACTATTTGTTATGCTCCAAAAATAAGTGAAACCATAGGATAATTGACATAACAAATATCATGGAGGACAAGGGGTCTTAGAGAGGAGAAGAGAGTTGGAAATTGGAAGGGGTGGTGAATCATGAAAGACTATGGACTCTGACAAACAACTGAGGGGTTTGAAGTGCCGGGGGCGTGGGAGATTGGGGTACCAGGTGGTGGGTGTTATAGAGGGCACAGATTGCATGAAGCATTGGGTGTGGTTAAAAAAATGAATATTGTTTTTCTGAAAATAAATAAATTAATTTAATTTAAAAAAAAAGAACTGGAGAATCAACAACAAATCAACTCCACATAAAAGAAGGGAAATCATCAAGATTAGAGCAGAGATCTATGAGGTAGGAACCAGAAGTACAGTAGAACGTATCAATGAAACTAGAAGCTGGTTTTTTGAAAGAATCAGTAAGATCGATAAACCATTGTCCACAGTAATCCAAAAGAAAAGAGAGAAAATCCAAATTTGTAAAATTTGGAATGAAAATGGAGAGATAAAAATGAACACCAAGGAAGTAGAAAAAATCATCAGTAGTTATTATCAACAATTATATGCCAAAAAGCTAAGCAACCTCGATGAAATGGATGCATTCCTGGACAACTATAAACTCCCAAATTGAACCAGGAAGAAATTGACAATCTGAATTGATCAATCCCTAGTAACGAGATTGAAGCAGTGATCAAAAAACTCCCAAAAGACAAGAGCCAAGGACCTGACGAATTCCCAGGGGAATTCTACCAAACTTTCAAAGAAGAAATAACACCTATTCTCCTGAAGCTGTTTCAAAAAATTGAAGCAGAAGGAAAACTTCCAGACTCTTTCTATGAAGCCAGGATTACCCTGATCCCCAAACCAGGCAACAACCCTACCAAAAGGAGAATTTCAGACCAATATCACTGAAGAATATGGATGCTAAGATTCTCAACAAGATCCTAGCAAGCAGGATCCAACAGCACATTAAAAATATTATCCTCCATGACCAGGTGGGATTCATCCCTGGGCTACAAGGATGGTTCAACATTCGCAAATCAATCAATGTGACACAACAAATTAATATGAGAAGAGGGAAGAACCACATGGTCCTCTCAATTGATGCAGAAACAGCATTTGACAAAATCCAGCATCCGTTCCTGATTAAAACACTTCAAAGTATAGGGATAGAGGGAACATTCCTGAACTTCATCAAATCCATCTATGAAAGACCCACAGCAAATATGATCCTCAATGGGAAGAAGCTTGCAGCCTTCCCGTTGAGATCAGGAATAAGACAAGGATGCCCACTTTCACCACTCTTGTTCAACATAGCATTAGAAGTCCTAGCAACAGCAATCAGACAACACAGAGAAATAAAAGGTATCCAAATTGACAATGAAGAAGTCAAACTCTCTCTCTTTGCAGATTACATGATTCTTTATATGGAAAACCCAAAAGACTCCACCCCCAAACTACTAGAACTCATACAACAATTCAGTAACATGGCAGGATACAAAGCCAATGTGTAGAAATCAGTGGCTTTCTTATGCACTAGCAATGAAAATACAGAAAGGGAAATTAGAGAATCAATTCCATTTACTATAGCACCAAGAACCATAAGATACCTGGAAATAAACCTAACCAAAGAGGTAAAGGATCTGTACAGGAGGAACTACAGAACACTCATGAAGGAAATTGAAGAAGACACAAAAAGATGGAAGACCAATCCATGCTCTTGGATCAGAAGAATAAACATTGTTAAAATGTCTTATCATATGGTTTCACTTATTTGTGGAGCATAACAAATAGCATGGAGGACATGGGGAGTTAGAGAAGAGAAGGGAGTCGGGGGGGAATTGGAAGGGAAGGTGAACCATGAGAGACTATGGACTCTGAAAAACAATCTGAGGGTTTTGAAGGGGCGGGGGTTGGGAGCTCGGGGAACCAGGTGGTGGGTATTATAGAGGGCACGGATTGCATGGAGCACTGGGTGTGGTGGAAAAATAATGAATACTGTTATGCTGAAAATTAAAAAAAAAAAAGATATGGTCCATTAAAAAAAATGTCTATACTGCCTACAGCAATCTATACTTTTAATGCCATTATGATCAAAATTCCACCAGTATTCTTCAAAGAGCTGGAGCAAATAATCCAAAAATTTTTGTATGGAATCAGAAGAGACCCTGAATCGCTAAGGAAATGCTGAAAAACAAAAATAAAATGTGGGCATCACGTTACCTGATTTCAACCTTTTCTTCAAAGCTGTGATCACCAAGACAGCATGGTACTGGCATAAAAGCAGATACATAGACCAGTGGAACAGAGTAGAGAGCCCATATATGGACCCTCAACTCTATGGTCAAATAATCTTCGACAGGGACTCCTGGGTGGCTCAGTTGGTTGGACGACTGCCTTCGGCTCAGGTCATGATCCCGGAGTCCCGGGATCGAGTCCCGTATCGGGCTCCCAGCTGCATGGGGAGTCTGCTTCTCCCTCAGACCTTCTCCTCGCTCATGCTCTCTCTCACTGTCTCTCTCTCTCAAATAAATAAATAAAATCTTTAAAAAAAATAATCTTTGACAAAACAGGAAAAAATATACAGTGGAAAAAAGACAGTCTCTTCAATAAATGGTGCTGGGAAAACTGGGAAGCTATATGTAGAAGAATGAAACTTGACCATTCTCTTACACTGAACACAAAGATAAACTCAAAATGGATAAAAGACCTCAATGTGAGACAGGAATCCATCGGAATCCTAGAGGAGAACATAAGCAGTAATCTCTTCGATATCAGCCACAGCAACTTCTTTCAAGATATGTCTGCAAAGGCAAAGGAAACAAAAGCAAAATTGAACTTTTGGGACTTCATCAATATCAAAAGCTTCTGCACAGCAAAGGAAACAGTAAAAAAAAAAAAAAAAAAAAAAAAAGGCAACCCACGGAATGGGAGAAGATATTTGCAAATACAAATGACAGTACAGACAAAAGGTTGTTATCCAGGATCTATAATGAACTCCAAACTCAACACACACGAAACAGGCAAACATATCAAAAAATGGGCAGAAGATATGAACAGACACTTCTCCCATCAAGACATACAAATGGCTATCACACACATGAAAAAATGTTCATCATCACTAGCCCTCAAGGAGATTCAAATTAAAACTACATTGAGATATCACCTTATACCAGTTAGAATATCCAAAATTAACAAGACAGGAAACAACATGTGTTGGAGGGGATGTGGAGAAAGGAGAACCCTCTTACTCTGTTGGTGGGAATGCAAGTTGGTGCAACCTCTTTGGAGAATAGTGTGGAGATTCCTCAAGAAATTAAAAATAGAACTTCTCTATGTCCCTGCCATTGCACTACTGGGTATTTACCCCAAAGATACAGATGTAGTGAAAAGAAGGACCATCTGTACCCCAATGTTTATAGCAGCAATGGCCATGGTCGCCAAACTATGGAAAGAACCAAGATGCTCTTCAATGGACAAATGGATAAGGAAGATGAGGTCCATATACACTATGAAAATTTTTTTAAAGTGTATTCCAGGGTTGGTTGTTTTCCACATCATCAACAATACTTGGTCCATTCTCATGTCATTTGTTTTTGTTTTTGTTTTTGTTTTCATAGACTTGTTAAGAGTTGTGGGGTGCTATCTCACTGGTGGAGGGTTGGGTTTCACTGATGATTAGTGACGTTGATCACTGATAGACATTTGGTTGTATTCTCTTCTTAAGACTTTTTTTTATATGAGGGACAGACAGCATTTCATCAAGTGCTCAGAGGCGCAGAAAGGGAGGGAGAAACATATTCCTAGGGGATGGCAGAGCCCAATGTGGGACTCAATTCCAGGTCGTAATTTGAGCTGAAGGCAGATAATTAATAAACTGAGTCACCTAGCAGCCACCATTTTTTTAATCTTCTATAGAGAAATGAATATGGAAGACCTTGGCCTAAGTTTTTTGAAATATATTATTTATATATGTGAAAGAAAGAAAACATGAAAAGAGGAGCAGATGGAGAAGAAGGGAGAAAATGTCCAATAGATTCCCAATGAACACAGAGCCTGTGAAGGGCGCAATCCCAGGACCTTTGTCATTACCTGATCAGAAATCAAAAGTTGGACTCATAATCTACTGAATCATTCAGATGCCCCATCCTTGCCCAAGTTTTTTTAATCTTGTGATTTGTTAATTTTTATTTATGTGTTTTTGATAGTTTCTGTTGAGTTTAAGGAGTCCCTTCTGTATTTTGAATGTTAACTCCTTCTCAATATTTGGTTGAGCACTGTCTCCCATTTCATAGGCTGCCTTCTTGTGCTGCCAACATTTTTCTGCATACTTTGTAGTTTGATGTATTCCCACCTGTCTGTCTTTGCTCGTTTCCTGTGATTTCACTTTTATAACAAATAAACCATAGCTGAGCAAATGTCATGATGTTTGTTCCCCTTTGTTTTCTTTTATTTATTTATTTAAATTCAAGCTAGTTAACATACAGTGAATTATTAATTTGAGGGGTGGTATTTAGTGATTCATTAGTTGTGTATAACACCCAGTGCTCATTACATGATATGTCCTCCCTAATGCCCATCACCCGGTTATCCATTCTCCCCACCCACATCCCCTCTAGCAACCCTCAGTTCTCTATAGTTGAGTCTCTTATGTTTTTGTTTTTTTTTTTTTTTATTTCTTTTCAGCATAACAGTATTCATTGTTTTTTCACCACACCCAGTGCTCCATGCAATACGTGCCCTCCCCATTGTGGGGGTTTTGGGGTCAGGTTTTTTGCTTAAGTATTTAATCCACTGTGAGATTTCCTGGATCTATATATCTGTATGTTTAAGATAAGGACCCAATATCATAATTTTGCATGTGGATGTCCAACACCATTTGTTATAGACACTATCCTATCCCCACTGTGTTTTCTTAAATAACTTTTGGGGAATATGCTGGCTGTATATGAACACTTTCACTTCTTATCTCTGTAATCCACTGCACTGCCTATGAGTATGATTGTATGCTAGTCATAGACCATTGTAGTTAATATACCTCTGCACTATATTTATAAAGAAGGAATATTATGTCCCCAGGAGTCTCATGATTGTGTTGTCATAGCCATGTACTTTGTATTTCTATATGTTTAAGGAATATTTTCTATTTCTGTAAAGACCATTGGTATTTTTAATGATTTAATTAACATTGAAATTATTAGAAGAGAAAAAAAGAAATTGAAACTATGCAAATACTAAATCAAGGAGATTGAAATTGGTATTTTGAAGAGACAAATGCAATTTAAAATCATAGGTAGACTAGAAAAATAGGTAAACCTCAAATAAATACAAGAGTTCAAAGAGAAGAAGTAGCTGACACCAAATAATGAACAAGAAGAAAATACTAAGATATTTACAGAGCAACATTGGAATAACAAAAGGCAAATTAGAAAATTTCTAGGTTTATCAATACGCCAAGACTGTTTCATGAAGAAATAGAAAACGAACAGGAAAAAAAAAAAAAGAATAAGAAGACCAAATTCATTGCTGCTATAAACATTGGGGTACAGATGGCCCTTCTTTTCACTACATCTGTATCTTTGGGGACTCTGAAAAACAATCTGAGGGGTTTGAAGCAGCAGGGGTTTGGAGTTTGGGGGAACCAGGTGGTGGGCATAAGGGCACGGATTGCATAGAGCATTGGGTGTGGTGCAAAAACAATGAATACTGTTATGCTGAAAATAAAATAAATATTAAATAAGACCAAATTCATAATCTAAAGCCTTCTGCCTCAAAAACAAAAACAAATCAAAAGTGAAAAACAGACAAAGATCCGTCCAGGATCAGATTGTTTTACCTATGAAGTACACCAAATATTTAACCAAGAATAAATGCCAATATTTCTCAGTCTCTTCCAAATAAAACTGACAGGAAAGTAATATGTCCAAATTCATTCTATAAAGCCAGCATTACACCAACAACAAAGCCAGGCAAGGACTCCTCAAGACCTGAAAACTCAGGCCAATATCTCACATGAACATGCCTGTAAAAGTCCAGGAATACTGAATGCAAAGTACATTGAAAGATCATACATGATGACCTAGTTTCTGAATCATCCTTCAGAAACAAAGATCACTCAACATACATAGATCAATAAATGGGACACTCTGCATTAAGACAGGGAAGGATTGGATCTACATAGTGCTCTCCGCTGATGCCTAAAACTACCTGAGAAATTTCAACGCATGTTCATTAGAATATCTCAACAATTGAGGAACAGATGGAAATTACTCCACTTGATCATGGTTATAGATGAAAAACCCACACTTTACATCATATTAAACAGTGAAAACCTGAAGCCTTTCCTGTCACATCAGGAGACGGGCAAGGATGCTCACTCCTACCATAAGTATTCAACATGGTATCATGAAGGAGAATAAGATGTACAATTCCAAATATCTCATCTGATCCCTGAGTTACTGTGAACTGAAGTCATTTGAGAACCTGCCAGTGGAAGGACATTATGAGCCTCCTTTGTCCTCCTGACAGCAGGAAATCAATCTCCTGTGGGAAAGCTCCCTTCCCTGTACAAGGAGGGGAGAACCATGCCCAGGACCAGAATATGGAACTTAGGGCCCAGAAGACTATGCAAACAAACGTTGTTGGTTCTTCACTAATTTACTGACCCAAATACTTGCCTTCAATCTTTGCAAATCCAATCTTTTGTTATCTAAGTGACACAAGTGCTGTCTACTTTGGTCGTTTTCTGAGTTCATATTTTAGGGATCTGATGCATGTGCAAAATGAAATTCATTTTCCCTTTACATCTGTCCTGCATCTACTGAATATTTAGACCCAACAAAGAACCCAGAAGATAAGAAGGGAAACTCTTCTACATTGACAACTGGAAGACATACCAAGAGAAATTAGCCAATAAAAAAATAAATATATTGAAATCAGTAACAGGAAGAATAATTCTTTGTTTGCATATGATTTGTGTGTTTTTTAAAGATTTTATTTATTTATTTGTCAGAGAGAGATAGAACAAGAGAGCTATCACAAGCAGGGAGAAAAGCAGGCAGAAGAAGAAGAAGGGTCCCTGCTGAGCAAGGAACCTGATGTGGGACTCTATACCAGCACCCTGGGATCATAAGCTGAGCTGGAGGCAGAGGCTTAAGGATGGAGCCACCCAGGGGTCCCCGCATATGACATGTTCTTACACAAACACTACAAATGCCACACACAGAGAGACAAAAATCTTTGAACTAAACAACGATATCTGGGAAACTCCAGGATACAAAATCAATGTACAAAATAAAGCTATGTCTCCACACAATAACAACAAATATCTTAAAAAAAATTAATAAAATCATTCTATTTACACTGACACAGGAAATAAAATATTTTGGGTTAACATTCAACAAGGAGTTCAGATACTGTACACTAAAAATGACCTACATTGATGAAAGACTTTTAAAAATGCAAACAGAAATGGAAAGATAACTGTGTTCACAGATTCAAAAACTTGCTCTAGTCACAGTGTCATCCAAACAAAGTGATCTTCAAATGTAATGCAATCTTTGCTTTATTAACTAGTAAAGGAAGGAATCTAAGCCTGGAGCTTGCTATATAGTCAGAAGACATGCAAATAGGGCCCTCCTTTTGCTGATTAAAAGATCCCAGCCAGAAACCTGTAGCTGGGAGAGGAGACACTCCCTGGGATTCCCAGGTGTTCCCATTCAGTGATTAGGACAGAACATAGACAACTCATCATGGAGTTTGTACTTGGCCAGCTTTTCTTTTTTGTTCTTTTTAAAAAAAAATTATTATTTTTTAAATTATTTTATAAACATATAATGTATTTTTATCCCCAGGAGTACAGGTCTGTGAATCGCCAGGTTTACACTTTTCACAGCACTCACCATAGCACATACACTCCCCAATGTCCATAACCCCACCACCCTCTCCCGACTCCCCTCCCCCCAGCAACCCTCAGTTTGTTTTGTGAGGTTAAAAGTCCTACCCCCCAAGTCCCCCAAGTCCCCCAAGTTCCCTCACAACTTCCTCACATCAGGAAGATCATACATGATAATTGTCTTTCTCTGATTGGCTTATTTCACTAAGCATGATACCCTCTAGTTCCATCCACGTCATTACACATAGCAAGATTTCATTTCTTTTGATGACTGCATAGTATTCCGTTGTATATATATACCACTCCTTCTTTATCCATTCATCTGTTAATGGACATCTAGGTTCTTCCCATAGTTTGGCTATTGTGGACATTGCTGCTATAAAAGTTCAGGTGCACATGTCCCTTCAGATCATTATATTTGTATCTTTAGGGTAAATACCCAGTAGTGCAATTGCTGGGTCATAGGGTAGTTCTATTTTCAGCTTTTTGAGGAATCTCCATGCTGTTTTCCAGAGTGGTTGCACCAGCTTGCATTCCCACCAACCGTGTAGGAGTGTTCCCCTTTCTCCGCATCCTCGGAGCATCTGTCATTTCCTGACTTGTTAATTTGAGCCATTCTGACTGGTGTGAGGTGATATCTCATTGTGGTTTTGATTTGTATTTCCCTGATGCCAAGGGATGTGGAGCATTTTTTCATGTGTCTGTTGGCCATCTGGATGTCTTCTTTGCAGAAATGTCTGCTCATGTCCTCTGTCCATTTCTTGATTGGATTATTTGTTCTTTGGGTGTTGAGTTTGCTGAGCCCTTTATATATTTTGGATACTAGTCCTTTATCTGATATGTAGTTTGCAAATATTTTCTCCCATTGTCTCAATTGTCTTTGAGGAAGACACAAAGAAATTGAAAAGTTTTCCATGCACATGGATTGGAAGAACAAATATTGTGAAAATGTCTATATTACCTAAAGCAAACTACACATTTAATGTGAAAGACCCCCCCCAGTCTTTAAATAATTAACTGCTCTTTTGTTGTGTAAGAGTACCCCTCCTCCCCTTGCAGTGAAAAGACCCTTCCCCCAGGGTTGAATTCAATGTAACTGCTCTTTTGCCTTTCTGTAACAGCTTGGCTTTTAGGGCATGACACTTGACTCCTGTTTGAACAAGATACCCTCTCCTAATAGCAGGGGCATGGTCATGTAGGCAGGGGGCCACATAGTCACGTAGACAGGATGTCTTTCTGCTGAGTAATAAGGTCTAACTTCCCCTCTTTGTTTCCCCCTTCCCGCCGCTCTCTTCGCGCGCGTGGGTCCCTGGAGCCAACCTGCAAACTCCAAGTATGCCTTTTTCAAAAGTTCAAACTGTCCACCAATCAGTTGCGCCCCACCCAAAACTTGTTTGTACCTGTCTATAAAAACCCGGCACCACCCCAGCCGGGTGTGCTCAGCTAGCAGGAGCTGCTGACCACCCGCAGGCGCGCGCTGACCACCCGCAGGCGCCTGCGTAACAATAAAGAACCTCTTGCTGATTGCATCCAGTGGCAGTGTTGGATTCTTGGGTAAGGGGATCCGCGGGTCTTTCATTTGGAGGTCCCACCGAGATCATCGGACTCCTGCCCACGGATCCAACTGACTCCCACCGGGAGGTAAGCTGGCCAGCATTCTTGTCTCCTGTCTCATGTTCTCGTTTGTATCCAGTCTCGTGTTCTTGTTTGTCTCTAGTCTTGAGAGGCCTCTGTTTGACCTATACTGCGGGTAGCGGTATAGTGTTTGTACAACAGCGTGCGTTGTTGGATTGTATTTGTAGGCAGCTTGAGAAGGAGCTGACGAGCTCGGACTTCTCCCCTGCCAACCCTGGGGGACGCTCCAGGGTGTCGAGGGGCCCAATTTTTTTGGAGCCCCTCATTTGTCCGAGGGTTATATCCGTTTGTCCGTTCCAGAGGAACCCCTCGGCCCTGGATGGAATTTGTCCACCGCAGGGAGATCTCGAGGCTCCTCTGGGCCGGTGGAAACCTTGCTTTCAGTAGCATACCGAAACCGCGCAGCGACCTTTTTGTTAATTGTTTTGTGTGTTCTACTCGTTGTCCTTGGTGTTTTCTTTGAGTCTAAAATGGGGCTTCTCCCTCATTCACTTCCCGTGTTAATGGCTATAACTGGAGCCAACTGGGGTTGGTCTTACTCGAGACAGAGACTATAAGGAATATTCCCAAGCAGCTGCCGAAACTCTCTTTGTTTCGGGGAAGTTTCCTTGTGTTCTCTGGCCTGACTTAGACTGCTTAACCCCTTCCCCCTTGCTGGTGGGAAAGCATGGTGTCTGCTCCTCTGTTGGGGCTTAGGAGCTCCAAAACTGGGGATCCTTTCTCTGCCTCCTGGCGGCACTTTGTTTCTTCTGTTTCCCCCTTACGTGTTTCTGTACCAACGTGTGTGCAGCCTGCATGACTGGCCTCTAGATCATGCACCACAGCTCCTTCTCTCTCCACTGTCAAGGAGCAAGAACACACCCCCTGGACCTAACACCTCCCCACTCCAGATCTTCCCACGCATGTCTCAGGTAAACATTCAAAGTGGAGTGGGTCCAGGTGGAACGTAAATCAGTATTGGAACTAAGTTAAGATTGTTGGTTTAATTAAGATAAGATGTGTCTTTGAAGTTACAGCAGTAATCTATCAAAGTTTACTGAAGATCAAATAAGCTTGTGTTACTTGTTAAAATTTGTTAGCAAAGGAATGACTAAACTGATGGTTAATTGTCTGTCTCAAAGTTCTAATGGGTAATTGCTGAAATAGCTTTCAAAGTCTTTGGTAACCTGAAAGTTTTAAAAGTTTTGCTTGGATGACAAATGGAATTAAATTGTGGACATCTAGGTCCTAACCAAACAGGATAAAATGCTAAGTCTTTAATTAGTGGATGTAGGTTTGTGCTTTTGACTTCTTACTGCAAAGAAACTAAGAGTATTTAAATCTGTTGGTAAAACTTGTTTGCCACTTAACTGATTCATAAATTGCCACCTGAAGAATTCTGTTGTAACAGTTCACAATTGGTTAATAACTAAAGGTGTTTCTAAGAATACAAAGTTCTACTTAGTGTAACTAAGACTGATGGAAATAAAAGGAAACTCTAGGAAAGTAGATGATATGTAAGAAAGATTTAAGGAATGGGAATACATTTTGTTGAAGGTAAGGGAAGGTAATTTTGTCCTAAATGAGATGGTTGTTTGGAAGGAAATGGCTTGGGACAAAACCTGAATGCAAAGGAAAGTTGTAGAAGGTTTGTGAACGGAAATCTTCACAAAAGAAATTTTAGATATGGTCAGGACAGACTAAAAAAGAAAGAAAAACAGCCTCCAAGGTGATTTAGCACTCTCCTGACCTGCCTCCACATAGATTATACTTCCAAGTATAAGGGCCATTTGGCCTTGAGAGATTAAGGAAGCAGCCCAACCTTGAGGGACTGCGAAACACCCTGTTACCATCCTCCTTTGCCTGTAACCATAGAAACTCACTCTAATCTGTAAAGAGTGAAAGGGGAGACTGATCACCTCCCATTAGCCAGAGACGCCCAAAAGGGGAGGGTATCCAACCTGTTTGAATCTGAAGAGTGCCTGACTGTGTGAATATGTCTGTATGGCTCCACCACTTTGGCTACGGAGTCTGAGGGGGCTGCACCTTGAGTCTCGCGGGGCGTCATATGGCATAACGGTCATCTACTCCACGGAGTAGCCTGGTCCGGGGTTTATGCGGACAGGCCTTAGCTAAGACGCTCCTAAATTCCCATGAGGGATGCAAACAGGACAGCAGGGGAAAGATCCCCCCCCCCTCCCTTGTCTGCGACATCATTCATGATAGGAGAGAAACCCAGAAAACTCCTATCTTAAGACTGCACACTTAGAAGAAAAATAAAAAAAAAAAGGGAAAGACACTGGTATAAGAAGCTGGTTTTCTTTCTGTTTAAAAGGGGCAAAGTTTTCTTAGCTAATTGATCTGTTAAAAAGTGTAAATGGTTTCCTCTTTGCCTGCCTGAAAAATTCAGTTCCTATGTTTTGTTTTATCAGGTGTTTAACATCACTAATTATATTTAGGCATGTGTTTTTAAACTTTCTAAGGTTTTAGCAATTGTTGACAAGATTTAAACCAATGATAAACCTTGGGTTACATTTGGGAAAATGATAACTATTCTAGAGATTCTATGCATTTCCTAAAGTTTTAATGTTTTGAGAGATCATCGCTTGATATTGTAATTATGAGAATGTTATATGTCACAGAAATTGTAACCTGATTTCCTTGCAGCTAAATTGTAAACTCCCCTGTCTCTTTAGCTCTAACCATATCCATTCTGAGTTTTTGTCATTTATAATTGTTTTAATTCTCTTGTAAAATGAGTTTTATCTTCAAGGAGATTCCTATAAAGGACTTTCAGGACAAATACAGATATTTAATATACTTAAAAGTCCTAAAACTGAAATGGGTAAGAATTTCCAAAACTGACTAAAGCCACATTCACCAGATTTAGTAACATGGGACTAAATGAACTAAAAGATTATAGTGTTGTGTCTCTTAATGTTTTGTCTTATTTTAAACATTGCCGGTTCTCTCTAATGTTTGCTCTTCCAGACTAGGGATACTTTTTCTTAAGTTATCTGTAACTTATAGAGATGTATAAGTGCTCATTTGTAAAAGTGCTCAAAGCATTCAAGCTTTTCTCTCTATATGAACCCTCTGAAACCAAAAGGTCTCAGTAAGCATTCTTCTATGGCAATCAGTCATTTGCATAAGTTCAATAAGAATCTGTTCTCCTTGTAACAGGACACCATTGGAAACTGGTTATTTTACCAAGGCTTTGACTGGAATGTCATATTTGAGAAAGATATGCATAAACTCAGATATGACCAGACAGTTTAAAGGAACTAAGGTTGACTTTATGAAACCTGGAGCCATAAAGCCCCTTGGGACTGTTGGCCTGATTGATACCTTGCTTACAGAGTTCCCAGCAGCCTCACCAGGTGAGTAAAGAATGTCACTCTTTGGTAGGTGCGGAGACTCAGAAGAGGCATTCGCCCAAATTCACAGGTATTGCAGGCATGCCTGATGGCAAGTATGTGGCTTGGCTTCTGGCCCGGAGAGGCTACTAAAAGTTCAACCTAGAGATTCCTTATACAAAGTTCCAGCAAAGCAGATTCTAAAAGATCTATTGATCACACTCACTGTTCTTGCTGAGCTTATGTAAATAATGGGCCAAGTTTGTTAAAACTGGACTTGTTTCACAAGTGAATTAGTCCTGATTTGGCTATCACTGGAAATGAGGGTTACTTTAGAGAGAAAAATTATGTTTCGGTAACACACCTTTATGGATATTAAATTCTAGATTTGATTGTCTTTAAATGTTTGTTTACCTAAGCTAAACAATTTGAGGTAAAACTTCAGAGAAGTTGCACAATAGCTTCTTTAGTCGATCTTACTGTTTTGTGGGGATATTAGCAGACCCCACAGCACATGATTAAACAACTGGAATAATGAAATTGCCTAAAAGCCACCATACCACACTCCATAGGATTAACTATGGACTTGTGGAGATAATGGATGACCCCACTTTCTTTATGATTGGATTGGATGATGCATGGGAAACTCTCCTTATCTCTTGACAAGTTCTCCCACTTGACAATGATCCTCTGTAATCAGGATATTATTAAGGCTGGACCACTCAAAGGTCTTCTTATCGGTTTCATCCCTTAGTCATATTTATCCTAAAGGCCACCTCTGTTGAGGTGTGATTGCAAACAGATGCTTTAGCTAAGCATAGAACAGCCCTCATAAAAGGAGCCTCAAAGCTCACTATGGAATAGTCCCTGACTGTAATGACTTCACATCAGGTCCAGATTTGTCTTAGAAGCCAAAGGCCACCAATGGATGATGGAGGCCAACTAATTAAATATTGGACTATACTTATCAATGCCAGAATTAATACCTAAAACTTGTCAAACTTTAAACCTAGTTACCTGTATGCCTGAACCTGACCACTGTACTTCTTTCTCTATAGAGCAAAAATGTTCTTTGTATTTTATTTGATCTTGCTTATTCTATATGGCCAGATTTAAGATGCCCCTGTTAAAAATACGAATGACAGTTGGTTTTCTGATGACCATAGTTTTCATAGAAAAGAAATAAGAAAAGCTAGGTGTGCCATAGTGCTCACTAGCACTTTGCAATTGCCAAAGTCTAAGAATTAACATTTATACTGACTCCAAATATGCTTTCCTGGTACTACATGCCCAGGGAGCTATTTGGAAGGAAAGGGGATGCTATCAAGCCATAACTCCCCAATCAAATATGGGCCTAAGTTCCAAAACCATCCTTATCGCTATTCTAAGGATGGCCTTAGATGTCCTGACAGCAGCCCAGGGTGGCACATGTGCAATTATCAAGACAGAATGTTGTGTGTACATCCCAGACTATCACAAAAATGTCACAGGACTAATAAAGGATATGAATGCCCAGATTAAGGCACTACAAGGTCCCTCTCTCTCTCTTTTAGTGATTGGTTAAGTTCCTGGTTTGAAGGAGGACTATGGCCAAATCTCCTTCTCGGGCTTCTTATTTTTATCACCTCATTAACCTTAATATGTTGCTTTGTTCAATGTTTCTCTACTTGGTACCGAGACTCCATTGCTGCAATGACTTCACCATGACAGACGATCCTTGTCGCGTGAGAGGACGCCTCTTCGCTGTCAGCGCTGGATTCGGCTGCCTCCGCCTTTCCTAACTCCCCTATACATTCCTCCACTGATCAATATTGACCCCAGTAGGTAGGGACAGCTCTACGCCCCTATTCAGCAGGAAGAAGTTACAGAAGATGAGACCTTCCACCTTCAACCACCTTAAAGATTTAAGAGTCAAAATTGTTCAGGGGGAAATGATGAAGGAGCAGGAGGCTGGCTGAGGATGGAGAAGGGGCTGATGCCTTGCACCCCCTCTTCACCCTTCTCCACCGCGAAAACTGGTTCAACAGATTGCCTTGGCTTACTACTTTGTTGTCATCTATAACGGGCCCTCTCATCATTCTGTTATTAATTCTAACTTTTGGTCCTTGTGTCTTAAACAGGTTAGTACAGTTCATTAAAGATCACCTGTCTGTTGTTCAGACTATGGTACTGACACAGCGATACCAACTCCTCAAGCAAACAGAGCCCCGGACTAGCTCAATGCAAGGGCAGGACATGCAAGAACAAGACGAATGGATATAAGATTCTATCCATGATCAAGAAAAAGGGGGGAATGAAAGACCCCCCCAGTCTTTAAATAATTAACTGCTCTTTTGTTGTGTAAGAGTACCCCTCCTCCCCTTGCAGTGAAAAGACCCTTCCCCCAGGGTTGAATTCAATGTAACTGCTCTTTTGCCTTTCTGTAACAGCTTGGCTTTTAGGGCATGACACTTGACTCCTGTTTGAACAAGATACCCTCTCCTAATAGCAGGGGCATGGTCATGTAGGCAGGGGGCCACATAGTCACGTAGACAGGATGTCTTTCTGCTGAGTAATAAGGTCTAACTTCCCCTCTTTGTTTCCCCCTTCCCGCCGCTCTCTTCGCGCGCGTGGGTCCCTGGAGCCAACCTGCAAACTCCAAGTATGCCTTTTTCAAAAGTTCAAACTGTCCACCAATCAGTTGCGCCCCACCCAAAACTTGTTTGTACCTGTCTATAAAAACCCGGCACCACCCCAGCCGGGTGTGCTCAGCTAGCAGGAGCTGCTGACCACCCGCAGGCGCGCGCTGACCACCCGCAGGCGCCTGCGTAACAATAAAGAACCTCTTGCTGATTGCATCCAGTGGCAGTGTTGGATTCTTGGGTAAGGGGATCCGCGGGTCTTTCAAATGCAATCCCTATCAAAATCCAATCTTTTTTTTTTTTTTTTTCAAAGAAATGGAACAAATAATTCTAAAATTTCTATGGAACCAGAAAAGACCTCGAATAGCCAAAGCAATATTGAAAAAGAAGCCAAAGTTGGTGGCATCACAATTACAGACTTCAAGCTCTATTACAAAGCTGTCATCATCAAGGCAGTATTTCACTGGCACAAATACAAACACATCGATCAATGGAACAGAATAGAAAGCCCAGAAATAGATCCTCAACTCTTTGGTCAACTAATCTTGGAAAAAGCAGGAAGGAATGTCCAATGGAAAAAAGACAGTCTCTTCAATATGTTGGGAAAATTGGACAGCCACATGCAGAAAAATGAAATTGGACCATTTCCTTAAACCACACCCGAAAATAGACTCAAAATGGATGAAGGACCTCAATGTGAGAAAGGAATCCGTCAAAATCCTTAAGAACACAGGCGACAACCACTTCAGCCTCAGCCATAACAACTTCTTCCTAGGAACATCACCAAAGGCAAGGAAGCAAGGGGAAAAATGAACTATTGAGACTTCATCAAGATCAAAAGCTTTTGCATAGCAAAAAACAGTTAACAAATCCTTTTTGCTCTTTTAAAAGGTAATTTATGGAGATTAATGGACATTAAGTATGCAAGTGTATGTGTGTGAGGGAAACAGTGGGTATGTGACAGTTTCCAGACTAGGATGTCTTCTGTTTGCAGGTGTCCAGTGTGAGGTGCAGCTGGTGGAGTCTGGAAGAGACCTGGTGAAGCCTGGGGGGATCCCTGAGACTCTCTGTGCAGCCTACGGATTCACCTTCAGTAGCTACTTTATGAATTGGGTCCGTCAGACTCCAAGGAAGGGGCTGAAGAGGGTCCCAGATATTAGCAATGATGGAAGTAGCACAAGCTACACAGACTTTGTGAAGGGCCGATTCACCATCCCCAGAAACAATGGCAAGAACATGCTGTATCTGCAGATGAACAGCCTGAGAGCTGAGGACACAGCTGTGTATTACTGTGTGAGAGACACAGGGAGGGGACCTCAGTGTGAGCCCAGAGACAAACCTCACTGTAGGACAGGATCTGGACCACCAGGGGGTGCACAACACTCACGAATTCTATCTTTAGAATTTAGCCAAGAGCAGCTGCAGATGGTGGTTAAGAGCAGGTTTCCTGTCAGGGTCTGGGGCTTCCTCTTCATAGAGCAGTTTCCCCGCAGGAAACCTCTCTGGACACATGATTCTGTGCTTACTTCTTCACTCTCTGACTTAGAAAATTTGTTCTAATGGGAAAACAACTACACAAAATAATAATTAAAAAAAAAAGATATAAACACACAAAATACAGAGTCAGTTACATTGTTTATTCCCATCCCTAAGTACCAATGGATTACAAATATTCTGGTGCTCATCAACTGAACCTTTACAAGAATCCAAGCAGCACTCAGTATGCATCCCATGTCCACCCAGCTCACAGTGCAAACTTGCTAGCAGGAACATCCATGCTGGACATGAGGATACAGAGGCATCGACAATACAAAGCAATAGAAGAAAGACCCTATAATAGGGTCACTGTCTTGAACCATGCTCACAGCATCAATATAGTGACAGTCTGATAAAACACAGATGGGGAGACAAGATGGCAGGGAAGTAGGAGGAGGCGCCCATTCAACCTGCACCCTAAAGTGAGCTGATTACCTTCCAAAGAACTCCAATCACCCTCTAAATCAGCCTGAGATCAGAATTATACACGTCTGGATCTCTACTGGAGCAGAAGACGCCAGTGGGCAGGTAAAGCGGAGTGGGAAAGTCAGACTGATATAGGAAGATAAACAAAAGGGGGAGGGAGCCAAGAGGTGACCCTTTGGAAAGTAATATCCCAATACAAGAGTGCCCTGCGCCTGGGGACCAGCATTAACTCAGGAGTCTGGTAGAAAGCACTCAAAAAGAGCAAAGGATCACCGGGGGGAAATTGCGGCAATCTCGGAGTGTTAGGGACAGGGGCTTAAGTCCCCAGACCCAGGACAGCCACCCCTGGTGCAGAGCCAGAGAAAGTGCGGCAGAAAAACCAGGTCTAGGTCCCTGAACCACCAGCGTGCCTGAGAGTGCTTGGCGCCAAGCTCCCTTGAGGGGCTGGGAGCCTGCCAGCCAACAGAAGCACAGCCTTTTTGCAGTCCCTACACAAGTGCCCTGCCATGCCATCAGAGTCAGAGTCTTGTCCTGCGCCCTCCCCTGAGAGAGAAGCACACAAATGCCAGCTGGGTTCTCTCAGACCAGAAAGACCAGGCACTCCCAGCCCAGGCCAGCAGGAAAATCTCAGTGTGTGATCAATGCTTGGAACTTCTCTGGCATTCTGGAGCTGCCCAGACAGCCACCGTTGCCATGGTTTTGGGTACAAGCAAAAAATCTTGAGTCCCCAGGGACCACAACTGGGAACCTGATATGCCAGCAGCCAAGGGGGGATTTATATGGGCTCTGCAGCCAGACTGAGGCTTCTCTCTGAGAGGGAGGTCAGGGTACAGTTTGCTTTCCTCTAAGCTACAAAAACATCAAAAGCGGTCAAGGGGAGAGAGAAAAACAAAAGTGAAGAAATACAAAAACCTCCAGAGAACAAAAGCCTGAAAAAATCAGTTTCCTCAGAGCCCACCCCCTTGAGGGGGGCAGGAGGACTTAGCTGAGAGAACTTCAGGGACTGAAAGCCCCTCCTCCAGAAAACCAACCGGGAAAGGGAAAAAAAAAAGACTACAAGAGAACAACCACCACTACTTCATAGGACAATTTTTATTATTAATTCAATCCCACTATTCTGGCTCATTTTTTAATATAGTTAATTTTTATTATTATATAGATAATTTTTAACCTATTTACCATCACAGTGAGATGCCCAGTACATCAAGTTCCATAATAACCTTCTAACCTGAACTTTTTGATACATACACCTGTGTTTTCCTATTGCATTTCTATTTTTTAAATTTCTTTTTTTTTAATTTAGTTTAGTTTATTCCTTTTTTTAATTTTTATTTTATAATATTCATATAGAGTTAAACTTCAAGGTAATCCCATTTCCCCAATCAATACTACCGCTATAGGTAATCCAATTTTTTTTCATTAACATATAATGTATTATTTGTTTCAGGAGTACAGGTCTGTGATTCATCAGTCTTAAACAGTTCACAACACTCACATTAGTACCTACCCTCCCCAATGTCCATCTCCAAGCCATCCCATCCCTTGCACCTCCATCCCCTCCAGCAACCTTCAGTTTGTTTCCTGAGATTAAGAGTCTCTATGGTTTGTCTCCCTCTCTGGTTTCATCTAGTTTCATTTTTCCCTCCCATCCCCTATGATCCTCTGTCTTGTTTCCCAAATTCGTAATATCAGTGAGATCATATGGTTATTGTCTTTCTCTGATTGACTTATTGTATTTTGTATAATACCCTTTAGTTCCAGCCATGTTGTTGCAAGTGGCATGATTTGGGTTCTTTGAAGGCTCCATAATATTCCATTGTATATATATGTCACCTCTTCTTTATCCATTCATCTGTGGATGGACATCTAGGCTTTTTCCATAGTTTGGCTATTGTGGACATTGCCGCTATAAATATTCAGGTGCACATGCCCCCAGTAAATGAATTTTATGCAGCATTTTATATTTTAATTATTTTCCTTTTTTTAATTTTTTATTTTTTATAAACATATATTTTTATCCCCAGGGGTACAGGTCTATGAATCGCCAGGTTTACATACTTCACAGCACTCACCAAAACACATACCCTCCCCAATGTCCATAACCCCACCCACCTACTCCCAATCCCCCTCCCCACAGCAACCCTCAGTTTGTTTTGTTAGATTAAGAGTCACTTATGGTTTGTCTCCCTCCCAATCCCATCTTCTTTCATTTATTCTACTCCTACCCACTTAAGCCCCCATGGTGCTTAAACCAATTTTTAATCCCCTTTATCTTAGAAAAGTTGAGTCCTTTAACAAAGATATCAAGATATATCCAGGAAGAATCAAAATGAACTTCCTCACCCACACTGAGAATTTATAACCACTCTCCCATCTTTTTCTTCCACAAGTGTTTCTGTGTTTATGTGTTTGTCCTGATAGTATATAAATCTTACACTCAAGGTTCTTTTTGATGAGGTTCTTCCTTTATTTGCATATATCTATATATATATATATGCATATATATATGCAAATATAATATATATATATATATATATATTTTCTCTTGTTATATACTTTTATCAGTCTTTTTATTTGGATGGGTCTGTTTGTATTCCTCATAAATCTTACCTTAGGGCCCATTTGGGCTAAAGCTTCTCTATCTCACCTTTCTTTCCTGTCTATCTCCCTTTCTCTTTTTTATTTTTCCTTTTCTTTTTCCTCTCATTTGGGTGGGGAACCCTGATTGCTCAGAAGCATTCCAGGGTGGACCTGGACTGCACCACAGTCAATATACCCAGCTACACCAGTTCAGCCCTCTCTCACCAAAATGACTAGGAGGAAGAATGCCCAACATAAGAAAAATACAGAGGATGGACCTTCTGCAACAGAACTAACGGCTATCAACATAGACAATATGTCAGAAAGATAATTCAGGCTAACCATTATACAGGCAATAGCTAGGTTGGAGAAAGCCATGGGTGACCAAAAAGAATTGATTAGGGCTGAACTGAAAACGACCAGAGATCATGTTTTCAATGTTAGGGAAGAGCTGAAAGCTACCAGGATGAGCTTCACAATGCTCTCAATGAGTTTCAATCTAATCTAAATTCTCTCAACGCTAGAGTAACTGAGACAGAAGATAGAATTAGTGATCTCGAGGACAAAGCGATAGAGAGAAAGGATCAGGAGGAAGCCTGGAACAAACAGCTTAGAAGCCAAGACAAAAGAATCAGGGAAATAAATGATGCCACGAAATGTTCCAATGCCAGAATTATTGGAATCCCTGAAGGAGAGGAGAAAAAAAGAAGTGTAGAAGATATAGTGGAATAAGTTTTTCATGAAAATTTTCCAAATCTCGTTAGTGGAACCAGCGTTTATATACTAGAGGGCGAAAGATTTCCCTCCAAGATTACAGATTCGCGAAAGTCCTCGAGACACCTAATAGTAAGAATGAAGAATTATAATTGTAGGCAGAACCTCTTGAAAGCAGCTAGGACAAAGAAGATCCTTACGTACAGAGGAAAGCCCATTAGAATAACGTCAGACCTGTCAACCGAGACATGGCAAGCCAGAAATGGCTGGCAAGATATATTCAGGGCACTTAGTGAGAAGAACATGCAGCCAAAAATACTTTATCCAGCAAGACTTACATTCAAAATGGATGGAAAGATAAAGAGTTTCCAGGACGAGCAAGGCTTAAAAGACTATGCAACCACCAAGCCGATACTGCAGGAAATATTAAATATTAAGGGGGCTTTTTTTTTTTTTTACTTTTTTCAATTTATTTATTTTCAGAAAAACAGTATTCATTATTTTTTCAACCACACCCAGTGCTCCATGCAATCTGTGCCCTCTCTAATACTCACCACCTGATACCCCAACCTCCCACACCCCCGCCACTTCAAACCCCTCAGATTAATTTTCAGAGTCCATAGTCTCTCATGGTTCACCTCCCATTCCAACTTACCCCAACTCCCTTCTACTCTCTAACACCCCTTGTCCTCCATGATATCTGTTATGCTCCACAAATAAGAGAAACCATATGATAATTTACACTCTCTGCTTGACTTATTTCACTCAGCATAATCTCTTCCAGTCCCGTCCATGTTGCTACAAAAGTTGGGTATTCATCCTTTCTGATGGAGGCATAATACTCCATAGTGTATATGGACCACTTCTTCCTTATCCATTCGTCCGTTGAAGGACATCTTGGTTCTCTCCATAGTTTGGCCATTGCTGCTATAAACATTGGGGTACAGATGGGCTTCTTTTCAGACATCTATATCTTTGGGGTAAATACCCAGGATTGCAATGGAAGGGTCATAGGGAAGTTCTATTTTTAATTTCTTGAGGAATCTCTACACAGTTCTCCAAAGAGGTTGCACCAACTTGCATTCCCACCAACAGTGGAAGAGGGTTCCCCTTTCTCCACATCCCCTCCAACACATGTTGTTTCCTGTTTTGTTAATTTTGGCCATTCTAACAGGCGTAAGGTGATATCTCAATGTGGTTTTAATTTGAATCTCCCTGAGGGCTAGTGATGATGAACATTTTTTCATGTGTCTGATAGCCATTTCTATGTCTTGATGGGAGAAGTGTCTGTTCATATCTTCTGTGCATTTTTTGATATGTTTGCCTGTTTCATGTGTGTTGTTTCGGGAATTCATTATAGATCCTGGATATCAACCTTTTTTCTGTACTGTCATTTGCAAATATCTTTTCCCATTCCGTCGTTTGCCTTTTTGTTTTCTTAACTGTTTCCTTTGCTGTGCAGAAGCCTTTGATTTTTTTAAATTAATTTTTTATTTTTTATAAACATATATTTTTATCCCCAGTGGTACAGGTCTGTGAATCACCAGGTTTACACACTTCACAGCACTCACCAAAGCACATACCCTCCCCAATATCCATAATCCCACTCCCTTCTCCCAAACCCCCTCCCCCCAGCAACCCTCAGTTTGTTTTGTGAGATTAAGAGTCACTTATGGTTTGTCTCCCTCCCAATCCCATCTTCTTTCATTTATTCTTCTCGTACCCACTTAAGCCCCCATGTTGCATGACCACTTCCTCATATCAGGGAGATCATATGATAGTTGTCTTTCTCCGCTTGAGTTATTTCGCTAAGCATGATACACTCTAGTTCTATCCATGTGGTTGCAAATGGCAAGATTTCATTTCTTTTGATGGCTGCATAGTATTCCATTGTGTATATATACCACATCTTCTTGATCCATTCATCTGTTGATGGGCATCTAGGTTCTTTCCATAGTTTGGCTATTGTGGACATTGCTGCTATAAACATTCGGGTACATGTGCCCCTTTGGATCACTACGTTTGTATCTTTAGGGTAAATACCCAATAGGGCAATTGCTGGGTCATAGGGCAGTTCTATTTTCAACATTTTGAGGAACCTCCATGCTGTTTCCCAGAGTGGCTGCACCAGCTTGCATTCCCACCAACAGGGTAGGAGGGTTCCCCTTTCTCCGCATCCTCGCCAGCATATGTCATTTCATGACTTGTTGATTTTAGCCATTCTGACTGGTGTGAGGTGATATCTCCTTGTGGTTTTGATTTGTATTTCCCTGATGCCGAGTGATATGGAGCACTTTTTCATGTGTCTGTTGGCCATCTGGATGTCTTCTTTGCAGAAATGTCTGTTCATGTCCTCTGCCCATTTCTTGATTGGATTATTTGTTCTTTGGGTGTTGAGTTTGATAAGTTCTTTATATATTCTGCACCGGTATCAAAAGATTGGGATCATTCCCTGCATATTTTCAGACCACAATGCTCTAAAGTTAGAACTCAACCACAAAAGGAAGTTTGAAAAGAACCCAAATACATGGAGACTAAACAGCATCCTTCTAAAGAATGAATGGGTCAACCGGGAAATTAAAGAAGAATTGAAAAAAATCATGGAAACAAATGATAATGAAAATACAATGGTTCAAAATCTGTGGGACACAACAAAGGCAGTCCTGAGAGGAAAATATATAGCGGTACAAGCCTTTCACAAGAAACAAGAAAGGTCTCAGGTACACAACCTAACCATACACCTAAAGGAGCTGGAGAAAGAACAAGAAAGAAACCCTAAGCCCAGCAGGAGAAGAGAAATCATAAAGATCAGAGCAGAAATCAATGAAATAGAAACCAAAAAAAACAATAGAACAAATCAACGAAACTAGGAGCTGGTTCTTTGAAAGAATTAATAAAATTGATAAACCCCTGGCCCAACTTATCAAAAAGAAAAGAGAAAGGACCCAAATAAATAAAATCA
Source organism: Mustela putorius furo (assembly GCF_011764305.1). Taxonomy (NCBI): domain Eukaryota; kingdom Metazoa; phylum Chordata; class Mammalia; order Carnivora; family Mustelidae; genus Mustela; species Mustela putorius. Next base: position 417,015 of record NW_025421844.1, read on the forward strand.
TGAATGAAAGAGGAGAGATCACAACTAACACCAAAGAAATACAAACTATTATAAGAACATACTATGAACAACTCTATGCAAACAAATTCGACAATCTAGAAAAAATGGATGCATTCCTAGAAACATATAAACTACCACAACTGAACCAGGAAGAATTGAAAGCCTGAACAGACCCATAACCAGTAAGGAGATTGAAACAGTCATTAAAAATCTCCAAACAAACAAAAGTCCAGGGCCAGACGGCTTCCCGGGGGAATTCTACCAAACATTTAAAGAAGAACTAATTCCTATTCTCCTGAAACTGTTCCAAAAAATAGAAATGGAAGGAAAACTTCCAAACTCATTTTATGATGCCAGCATCACTTTGATCCCAAAACCAGACAAGGATCCCACCAAAAAAGAGAGCTATAGACCGATATCCTTGATGAACACAGATGCGAAAATACTCAACAAAATACTAGCCAATAGGATTCAACAGTACATTAAAAAGATTATTCACCACGACCAAGTGGGATTTATTCCAGGGCTGCAAGGTTGGTTCAACATCCGCAAATCAGTCAATGTGATACAACACATCAATAAAAGAAAGAACAAGAACCATATGATACTCTCAATAGATGCTGAAAAAGCATTTGACAAAGTACAGCATCCCTTCCTGATCAAAACTCTTCAAAGTGTAGGGATAGAGGGCACATACATCAATATCCTCAAAGCCATCTATGAAAAACCCACCGCAAATATCATTCTCAATGGAGAAAAACTGCAAGCTTTTCCGCTAAGGTCAGGAACACGGCAGGGATGTCCATTATCACCACTGCTATTCAACATAGTACTAGAGGTCCTAGCCTCAGTAATCAGACAACAAAAGGAAATTAAAGGCATCCAAATCGGCAAAGAAGAAGTCAAATTATCACTCTTCGCAGATGATATGATACTATGTTTGTCTTATTTCACTCAGCATAAGCTCCTCCAGTTCTATCCATGTTGAATCAAAAACTCAGTATTCATCCTTTCTGATGGCTGAGTAATATTCCATTGTATGTATGGACCACATCTTCTTCTTCTTCTTCTTTTTTTTTTTTTTTTTTTTTTTGCATTTTTAATCCATTTCTCTTTTTTTTTAAAAGCTTTTTAAATTTTATTTTATTTTATTTTATTTTAAATTTTTTATTTTTTATAAACATATATTTTTATCCATTTCTCTTTTAAAAATTATTTATTTTCAGTGTAACAGTATTCATTGTTTTTAAATTTTTTCTTTATTTTCATCTTAACCATATTCATTTCCTTCCATTTGTATTTTTTGGAACAGTTTCAAGAGAATATAAATTAGTTCTTTTTTAAGTGTTTGGTAGAATTCCCCTGAGAAGCCGTCTCACCCTGGGCTTTTGTTTGTTTGGAGATTTTTAATGACTGTTTCAATATCTTTACTTGTTATGGGTCTGTTCAGGCTTTTTATTTCTTCCTGGTTCAGTTCTGTTAGTTTATATGTTTCTAGGAATGCATCCATTTCTTCCAGATTGTCAAATTTGTTGGCATAGAGTTGCTCACAGTATGTTCTTATAATAGTTTGTATATCTTTGGTGTTAGTTGTGATCTCTCCTCTTTCTTTCATGATTTTATTTATTTGAGTCCTTTCTCTTTTCTTTTTGATAAGTATGGCCAGGGGCTTATCAATTTTATTAATTCTTTCAAAGAACCAGCTCCTAGTTTCGTTGATTTTCTCTATTGTTTTTTTGGTTTCTATTTTATTGATTTCTGCTCTGATCTTTACGATTTCTCTTCTCCTGCTGGGCTTAAGGTTTCTTTGTTGTTCTTTCTCCAGCTCCTTTAGGTGTAGGGTTAGGTTGTGTACCTGAGACCTTTCTTGTTTCTTGAGAAAGGCTTGTACCGCTATATATTTTCCTCTCAGGACTGCCTTTGTTGTGTCCCACAGATTTTGAACCGTTGTATTTTCATTATCATTTGTTTCCATGATTTTTTTCAATTCTTCTTTATTTTTTGATTGACGGATTCATTCTTTAGAAGGATGCTGTTCAGTCACCATGTATTTGGGTTCTATCCAAAATCCTCTTATGGTTGAGTTGTAGCTTCAGAGCATTGTTGTCTGAAAATGCAGGAAATGATCCCAATCTTTTGATACCAGTTGAGTCCAGATTTAGGTCCGAGGATGTGATCTATTCTGGAGAATGTTCCATGTGCACTAGAGAAGAATGTGTATTCTGTTGCTTTGGGATGAAATGTTCTGATTATATCTATGATGTCCATCTGGTCCAGTGTGTCGTTTAAGGCCTTTATATCCTTGCTGATCTTTTGTTTGGATGATCTGTCCATTTCAGTGAGGGGATTGTTAAAGTCCCCTACTATTATTATATTATTGTTGATGTGTTTCTTTGATTTTGTTATTAATTGGTTTATATAGTTGGCTTCCCCCACGTTGGGGGCATAGATATTTAAAATTGTTAGATCTTCTTGTTGGACAGACACTTTGAGTGTGATATAGTGTCCTTCCTCATCTCTTATTATAGTCTTTGGCTTAAAATCTAATTGATCTGATATAAGGATTGCCACTCCTGCTTTCTTCTGATGTCCATTAGCATAATAAATTCTTTTCCACCCCCTCACTTTTAATCTGGAGGTGTCTTCGGGCTTAAAATGAGTTTCTTGGAGGCAACATATAGATGGGTTTTGTTTTTTTATCCATTCTGATACCCTGTGTCTTTTGATTGGGGCATTTAGGCCAATAACATTCAGGGTAACTATTGAGAGATATGAATCTAGTTCCATTGTATTGCCTGTAAGGTGACTGTTACTGTATATGGTCTCTGTTCCTTACTGAACTACCACTTGTAGGCTCTCTCTTTGCTTAGAGGACCCCTTTCAATATTTCCTGTAGAGCTGGTTTGGTGTTTGCGAATTCTTTCAGTTTTTGTTTGTCCTGGAAGATTTAATCTCTCCTTCTATTTTCAATGTTAGCCTAACTGGATATAGTATTCTTGGCTTCATGTTTTTCTCGTTTAGTGCTCTGAAAATATCATGCCAGCTCTTTCTGGCCTGCCAGGTCTCTGTGGATAAGTCAGCTGCCAATCTAATATTTGTACCATTGTATGTTGCAGACTTCTTTTCCTGGGCTGCTTTCAGGATTTTCTCTTTGTCACTGAGACTTGTAAATTTTACTCTTAGGTGACGGGGTGTGGGCCTATTCTTATTGATTTGAGGGGCGTTCTCTGAACCTCCTGAATTTTGATGCTCATTCCCTTTGCCATATTGTGGAAATTCTCCCCAATAATTCTCTCCAGTATACCTTCTGCTCCCCTCTCTCTTTCTTCTTCTGGAATCCCAATTATTCTAATGTTGTTTCATCTTATGGTGTCACTTACCTCTCCAATTTTCCCCTCGTGGTCCAGTAGCTGTTTGTCCCTCTTTTGCTCAGCTTATTTATTCTCTGTCATTTGGTCTTCTATATCACTAATTCTTTCTTCTGACTCATTTATCCTAGCAGTGAGAGCCTCCATTTTTGATTGCACCTCATTAATAGCTTTTTTGATTTCAACTTGGTTAGATTTTAGTTCTTTTATTTCTCCAGAAAGGGCTTTTATATCTCCCGAGAGGGTTTCTCTAATATCTTCCATGCCTTTTTCGAGCCCGGCTAGAACCTTGAGAATTGTCATTCTGAACTCTAGATCTTACATATTACCAATGTCTGTATTGATTAGGTCCCTAGCCTTCGGTACTGCCTCTTGTTCTTTTTTTTTTTTTTTTTTTTTTTTTGTGGTGAATTTTTCCGCCTTGTCATTTTGTCCAGATAAGAGTATATGAAGGAGTAAGTAAAATACTAAAAGGGTGGTAACAATCCCAGGAAAATATGCTTTAACCAAATCAGAAGAGATCCCAAATCGTGAGGGGAGAGAAATGGGATTAAAAGAGGTTCAAAAAGAAAGAAATAAAAAAAAGAATTTTTAAAAAAGAAATGAATAAAGAAAAATATAAAAAAGAAAATATATATATATATAGATAGATAAACTAGTTAAGAAACGTTAAAAAAGAAAAGGGTAAAAGTTAAAAAAATTAGCAGAAGAAGAGAAAAAAATAAGAAAGAAAAAAATTAAATTAACTTCAAGACTAAAAAAATTACAGGGAGAAAGCTATGAGTTCCGTGCTTTGCTTTCTCCTCCTTTGAAATTCTGCTGCTCTCTTTGTTCTTGAAACCGCACTCCTTTGTAGGTGATTTGGTCTTGGCTGGGTTTCTTGTTGATCTTCTGGGGGAGGGGCCTGGTGTAGTGATTCTCAAGTGTCTTTGCCCCAGGCGGAATTGCACCACCCTTACCAGGGGCCGGGCTGAGTAATCTGCTCGGGTTTGCTTTCAGGAGCTTCTGTTCCCTGAGCGCTTTCCTTAGAGTTCCTGAAGGATGGGATTACAAATTGCGGCCTCCTTGTCTCCAGTCCAGAGGAGCCGAGAGCTCATGGCCCCACTCCTCATTGTGCCCTCAGAGAACAGCACCCAGTTACTCCCGTCTGTCTGACCTCAGGCCATGCTCTGAGCTCACTAAGCCTGCAACTGGGTAGATAACACCGAGCTGTGATCTTACTGCCAGCTCCATCTCTGTAGGCGGCTTTCCCGTTCCAATACCTGCAAGCTCTGCGACACTCAGACATCCCCGATCCTTCTGTGACCCTGCGGGACCTGAGGCCACGCTGACCTCACGTGGGCTTCGCCCTGGTATAGCCTTTGGAGCGAAGTCCCTCAGTGGAACAGACTTTTTAAAGTCCCAATTTTGTGCTCCGTTGCTCCGCCACTTTCCGGGAGCTGGCCCCTCCCCCCAGGGTCTATCTTCCTGTCGCTTTTGAGTCACTTCTCAGCCAGTCCTACCTTTCAGAAAATGGCTGTTTTTCTGTTTCCAGAATTGCTGTTTTTCTTCTCTTAGATCTGCCGATGGATTTGCAGGTGTTTGCAATCTTTAGATAAGCTATCTAGCTGATCTCCTGCTAGCTTAAGTAGTCTCAGCCTGCTACTTCTCTGACATCTTGACTCCTCCCTCTCGCGTTGAAATCTTTTATCCATTTTGAGTTTATCTTTGTGTATGGTGTAAGAGAATGGTCGAGTTTCATTCTTCTACATATAGCCGTCCACCTTTCCCAGCACCATTTATTGAAGAGACTGTCTTTTTTCCACTGTATATTTTTTCCAGTATTGTCGAAGATTTATTGGCCATAGAGTTGAGGGTCCATATGTGGACTCTCTACTCTCTACCATTGGTCTATGTGCCTGTTTTTATGCCAGTACCATGCTGTGTGATCACAGCTTTATAGTAAAGCTTGAAATCAGGTAACGTGATGCCCCTGGTTTTATTTTTGTTTTTCAACATTTCCTTAGCGATTTGGGGTCTCTTCTGATTCCACACATTTTTCTGGATTATTTGATCCAGCTCTTTGAAGAATACCGGTGGAATTTTGATTGAAATAGCATTAAAAGTATAGATTTATCTAGGCAGTATAGACATGTTAACAATGTTTATTCTTCTGATCCAAGAGCATGGAATGGTCTTCCATCTCTTTGTGTCTTCTTCAGTTTCTTTCATGAGTGTTCTGTAGTTCCTCAAGCAATGTTCCTTTACCTCTTTGGTTAGGTTTATTCCCAGGTATCTTATGGTTCTTGGTGCTATAGTAAATGGAATTGATTCTCTAATTTCCCTTTCTGTATTTTCATTGTTAGTGTATAAGAAAGCCACTGATTTCTATACATTGACTTTGTATCCTGCCACGTTGCTGAACTGCTGTATGAGTTCTAGTAGTTTGGGGGTGGAGTCTTTTGGGTTTTCCATATAAAGAATCATGTCATCTGCAAAGAGAGAGAGTTTGAGTTCTTCATTTCCAACTTGGATACCTTTTATTTCTCTTTGTTGTCTGATTGCTGTTGCTAGGACTTCTAATACTCTGTTGAACAAGAGTGGTGAGAGTGGGCAACCTTGTTGTGTTCCTGATCTCATCAGGAAGGCTGCAAGCTTTTTTCCATTGAGGATGATATTTGCTGTGTTTCTTTCATAGATAGATTTGATGAAGTTCAGGAATGTTCCCTCTATTCCTATACTTTGAAGCATTTTAATCTGGAACGGATGCTGGGTTATCAAATGCTTTTTCTGCATCGATTGAGAGAATGATGTGGTTCTTCTCTCTTCTCATATTAAATTGTTCTATCACATTCATTGATTTGCTAATGTTGAACCATCCTTGTAGCCTAGGGATGAATACCACCTGGTCATGTTGGATAATCTTTTTAATGTGTTGTTGGATCCCATTTGTTAGCATCTTATTGAGAATCTTAGCATCCATATTCATCAGTGATATTGATGATATTGATCTGAATTTCTCCTTTTTGGTACAGTCTTTGCCTGGTTTGGGGATCAGGATAATGCTGGCTTCATAGAAAGAATCTGGAAGTTTTCCTTCTGCTTCATTTTTTGGAAACAGCTTCAGGAGAATAGGTGTTATTCCTTCTTTGAATATTTGGTAGAATTCCCCAGGGAATCCGTCAGGTCCTGGCCTCCTGTTTTTTAGGAGGTTTTTGATCACTGCTTTAATCACGTTACTAGATATTGGTCTATTTAGGTTGTCAGTTTCTTCCTGGTTCAATTTGGGAGTTTATATATTTCCAAGAATGCATCCATTTCATCTAGGTTGCTTAGCTTATTGGCATATAACTGTTAACAACTTCTGATGAGTTTGTTTTTCATTGGTGTTCGTTGTCATCTCTCCCTTTTCATTCATAATTTTATGATTTTGGGCTTTCTCTCTCTTCTTTTGGATTAGTGTGGCCAATGGTTTATCGATCTTACTGATTCTTTCAAAAACAGCTTCTAGTTTCATTGATACATTCTACTGTATCTCTGGTTTCTACCTCATTGATCTCAGCTCTAATCTTGATATTTCCTTTCTTATATGTGGAGTTGGTTTGATTTGTTGTTGATTCTCCAGTTCTTTAAGGTGTAGAGACAGCTTGCATATTCTGAATTTTTCAATTTTTTTGAGAGAGGCTTGGATGACCATGTATTTCCCCCTTAAAACTGCTTTTGCTGTATCCCATAGGTTTTGGACCAAAGTGTCTTCATTCTCATTGGTTTCCATGAAATGTTTCAGTCCTTCTTTGATCTCCTGGTGGATCCAATCACTCTTAAGCCAGGTGGTCTTTAGCTTCCAGGTATTTGAGTTCCTTCGGAACTTTTTCTTATGATTGAGCTCCAGTTTCAAGGCATTGTGTTCTGAGTATATGCAGGGCATAATCTCAGTCTTTTGGTATCTGTTGAGTCCTGATTTTTGACCCAGTATGTGGTCTATTCTGGAGAAGGTTCCATGTACAGTTGAGAAGAATGAGTATTCTGTTGTTTTAGGGTGGAATGTTCTGTATATATCTATGAGGTCCATCTGTTCCAATGTGTCATTCAATGCTCTTGTTTCCTTCTTGATTTTTTGCTTTGATGATCTGTCTATTTTTGAGAGAGACGTGTTAAGATCTCCAACAATTAGTGTATTTGTATCAATATGACTCTTTATCTTGATTAACAGTTTTCTTGTGTAATCGGCTGCTCCCATATTGGGAGCATAGATATTTACAATTGTTAGATCATCTTGATGGATAGTCCCTTTAAGAATGATGTAGTGTCCTTCTGTATCTCTGATTACAGCCTTTAGTTTGAAGTCTAATTTATCTCCTGTGAGAATCACTACCCCAGCCTTCTTTTGAGGCCCATTGGCATGAGAGATGCTTCTCTATCCCTTCACTTTCAGTCTGGGTGTATATTTAAGTTCAAAATAGGTCTCCTGTAGACAACATATGGATGGGTCCTGTCATTTTTTTTTTCCCCAATCTGCCACCCTGTGCCATTTTATGGGCGCATTTAGGCCATTCACATTGAGGGTGATTTTTGATAGATACGTTTTTATTGATATCATGTTACCTTTGAAGTCTTTCTTTCTGTAGATTGTCTCTATATTTCTGTTCAATTCTATTTGTAGGATTTTTCTTCTTTTATAGAACCCCCCCTTAATATCTCCTGCAGTGTTGGCTTGGTGGTTGCATAGTCTTTTAAGCCTTGCCCATCTTGGAAACTCTTTATCTCTCCATCTGTTTTGAATGTCAGTCTTGCTAGATAAAGTATTCTTGGCTGCATGTTCTTTTCATCTAATGCCCTGAATATATCTTGCCAGCCCTTTCTGGCTTGCCAGTTCTCTGTGGACATGGCTGACGTTATTCTGATGGGCTTTCATCTGTAAATAAGGAGCCTCTTTGTCCTAGCAGCTTTCAAGAGATTTTACCTACAATTATGATTCCTCAATTTGACTATCAGGCGCCTTGCTGTTTTTTTGGAATCTATAATCTTGGGTGGAGACCTTTTGGCCTCTAGTACGTGAACGTTGGTTCGATTCACGAGATTGGGAAAATTTTCATGAAGGACTTGTTCCACTATATCTTCTAGACTTCTTTCTTTCTCCTCCCCCTCAGAGATTCCAATAATTCTGACGTTGGAACTTTTTATGGCATCATTTATTTCCCTGATTCTGTTTTCATGGATCCTAAGCTGTTTTTTTCCAGGCTTCCTCCTGATCCTTTCTCTCTGTTTGTCCTCCAGACCACTAATTCTACATTCTGTCTCAGTTACCCTAGCTTTGAGAGAGTTTAGATTAGATTGGAACTCATTGAGAGCATTGTGAACCTCAGCCCTGGTAGCTTTTAGCTGAGCCCTAACATTGTGAACATCCTGTCTGGTCGCTTTCAGCTCAGCCCTAGTCAATTCTGTTTTGTCACCCATGGCTTTCTCCAACCTAGCTATTGCCTGGATAATTGTTAGCCTGAATTCTCTTTCCAACATATAGTCTATTTTGATAGCCGTTAGCTCTGTTGCAGAAGGTCCATCCTCTGTATTCTTCTTCTGTTGGGCATTCCTCCCCCTTGTCATTTTGGTGAGAGATGACTGAACAGATCTAGCTGGATGTATCGACCGTGGTGCTGACAAGGTGCACCCTGGAACACTTCTGAGCAATCAGGATTCCCCACCCATACAAGAGTCAAGAGAAAAGAAAAAGAAAAAGAGAGAGAAATAGAGAGAGAGAGGAAATAAAGGGAAGATGAAAGAGAAGTTTCAGCTCAAATGGGCCCCAAGGTAGGATTTATGAAGTAGACAAACAAAAACATACAAACAAAAACTGACAAAAGTATATGACAAGAGAAAATACATATATATATGCAAATAAAGGAAGAACCTCATCAAAAAGAACCCCAAGTGTAAGATTTATATACTATCAGGAGAAACACAACAACACAGAAACACTGGTGGACGAAAAAGATGGGAGAGTGGTTATAAATTCTCAGTGTGTTCAAGGAAGGTTGTTTTGATTCTTCCTGGATGTATCTTGGTATCTTTGTTAAAGGACTCAACTTTCTTAAGATAAATTGGGATTAAAAATTGGTTTACCTATAGGGGTAGTATTGATTGGGGAAAGGGGATTACCTTGAAGTTTAACTCTATATGAATATTAGAAAATAAAAATAAAATGAATAAACTATACTAAACTAATCTAAAATGAAAAAAAATTCAAAAGATAGAAATGCAAAAGAAAAACATAGTTGTATGTATCAAAAGTTCAGGTTAGAATGTTATTATGGAATGATGTACTGGACATCTCACTGTGATGGTAAATAGGTTAAAAAAATATCTATATATAAAAATAGAACCATAATAGTGGAATAAGTAAAAAATAAAAGTTGTCCTATGAAGTAGTGTTGGTTGTTCTCTTGTCATCCTTTTTTTTTTCAATTTATTTATTTTCAGAAAAACAGTATTCAGTATTTTTTCACCACACCCAGTTCTCCATGCAATCCATGCCCTCTATAATACCCACCACCTGGTACCCCAACCTCCCAACCCCCCTGCCACTTCAAACCCCTCAGATTGTTGTTCAAAGTCCATTTGTTTCTGGGGGGAGGGGCCTGCCACGTGGGTTTTCTGGGGATGTTCTGAACTTCAAAATACCAGGCACTTGTGCAGAGCCCTAACCCTTAGTCCCTAACCCCTAATTCTCAAATCTAAACCTAACTCAAACACTAATACTTAAACATTACACTCTGAAGGAAATGAATAAATAAATAAATACTAATTCTCATCTGTGAAACTGAGTTTCTAAAAACAACTACTTAACCCCAATGTTTGTAGCAGCAATGGCCACAGTTGCCAAACTGTGGAAAGTGCTAGATGCCATTCAACAGATAGATGGATAAAGATGTGGTCCATATATACTATGGAGTATTACGCCTCCATCCAAAAGGATGAATACCCAACTTTTGTATCAACATGGAAGAACTGGAGGAGATTATGTTGAGTGAAATAAGACAAGGAGAGAGTTAATTATCATACGGTTTCACTTATTTTTGGAACATAAGGAATAACTTGGAGGTCATTAGGAAACAGAAAGGAAAAGTGAATTGGGGGAAATCGGAGAGGGACATGAACCATGAAAGATTGTGGATTCTGAGAAACAAACTGTTTAGGAAGGGAGGGGGCAGGAGGTTAGGTGACTCTGATGCTGGGTATTAAGGAGGCATATATTGCATGGAGCACTGGGTGTGATGCATAAACAATGAATTCTGGAATACTGAAAGCATTTAATTTAATTAAAAAAAAGATCAACTACATAATAAGAAAACCCTCCCAAGTTGTAGAAACTCCCACACTGATGCAAATGTGCACCACTACACTACTTCCGGTAAGTTGTTGTTGTGGAAAGTGTATAAATAACACATTCTCTGAACACTACACCTTCAACTCTAGGCTAGGAAGCAACTTTATTGAAATACCTGAAACTGTAAATGATCCCAATCCTAAAAAAACTACTGAAAAAATTAAATTCTCCTGTGTTCATTGTCTGAAGTGTTACCAATAAATAAAACTGATGATTTTTGCTATACACAACCACATGGATATATTCCCAAAGGTTGATGCTGAGAAAAATAAGCCCTAAAAATAAAAGTACATACAGTAAAACTAACATTTTTACATTCTAGAAAATTGAACCTAGTGCAAGGTAACATGAGAAAGATGAATAGTTATGTGGGGACAGGGTGAAGAAAGGAAGAGAAGAAGGAGGAATTCCAGGGAAAATACCGGAAAATCTAAGGGGACATTACCTTCTCACTCTTGAGAATGTTGACTCAGACAGAAGTGTTTCCCATATCACACACTCAACACTTGTGAACTTCATCCTGTGTCAAATACACACACCAGAGCTATTACAGATAATCCCAGAGATGACTCAGGAGGAAAGCAGAGATAGTGCAATGTCAGAGACTTGAAAACACACCACAGACCCTGATTCACTCTGTATTTCAGGGAAACTCTAGAATAAGCAAAACCACACTGTCCCCATACAGGATAAGTTCCATATTCCTCACGACCCTGCCATTCTGTTCTGCAAGTGGTTCAGGAAGGCAACAGATCTCATGGGGAGGAGCACAGGTATACATCCTGAGGCTCACCCTCACCCCATATGTGATCTTGGACGTCTCACAAACCCTCTACAATTCTGGATGTAGGTTCACATCTGTTTCTGTGGTAACATGACATCTATGCCCCAAGATTTGTGTGAATATGCAAAAAGCACATAGCACATGAACCCCAAATATGTACTCTGAAAAATCATTTAATCAAAAATCCTATTTTACAATTGTTGTCAATACCACTGATTCAAAAGCAATCACATCTGATCTGGTCGCTGCTCACTCTGTAAACACAGATCCCAAGCTAGTTGTATAGGCAGATGATATGCAAATTGGGCCCTCCTTATGCTGATTAAAGCAGCACAGCCCTGACCCTAGAAATGAGAGCGGAGCCCCAGGCCCAGGAATCCAAGGTGATTCCATGCAGTGATCAAGACAGAACACAAACCACTCACCATGGAATTTGTTCTTGGCTGGGTTTCCCTAATTACTAGCTTTTAAAAGCTAATTTATGTTAAACAAGAGACATTGAGTATGTGACTGGATATGGGTGAGAGAAACAGTGGAGATCTTGTGTCTGCAAGTGTCCATGTGAAGTGAACTTGGTGTAGACGGGGGGATACCTGGTGAAATCTTAAGGGTCCCAGAAACTTTCTTGTGCAACCTGTGGCTTCACCTTCAGTATCTACAGGATGAGCTGAGTCTGCCACTCTCCAGGGAAAGGGCTGCATGGGTCTAATATATTAGATTTGTTGAAATAGCACAGGTTGGAGAACCAGGAGATATGAAAGTATAATTATCTCCAAAGACAGAAGGACATGACTGTTCCTGTTCTAGATCAAGCATGTTGCAGATCAAGCATACAGGAAAGAAGAATCAGGGAATACCTTCCTATGCATTTCATTCCGTTCAGAACCTTAATGGACTGGATGATGCCCACTGGCCCAGAGACCATGGCTGTAAATACCAGTCTCTTCTGGAACATCACTATAGGCACCCACAGAAACAATATTTAACCTGGGCACCCATGACCTAATCACTTTGACACATAGACTTCACCATCACACAGAAACCTTCTATAAATGTGGGCATCAGTATGCATCTTCTTAAATCAAACTCATTCTGAATATAGAGAAAATAACATGGTCATAATTTCACCTTATATGAAATAAGTATCCTGCATATAACCAAGACATGAAACCCCCTTCCAAGAGAAGGAGATGAGGCTCTTGAGTGCTGTTCACTCTTCTCCTCAATAAACTATAACTGAGCTATTATGTTATACAATTAAGAATTCTTAAATAAACTGATAAAACAAAATGGTAAAAGAGACAGAGACTTGATTTCATCTGCTTCCCTGAATTTAGCTAGATAACTATCTAATCACTCAGCACATCTATGAGTTCAACCTGAGAGGTACAGGAAAAAATGCTGGAATTCTATAAATAGAAAAAGAACCACTTTTTTTTCAAGGAAGGTGTGCCTAGAAGTGAAACAAAGGAGATATATCAGAAAATAAACAACGGGGAAGGGAACTTCAGAAAGCCAGCCAACGTAAGTGATATAGCCTCTGATGGCAAAACCAGAACCTTTAGAAATTTGCTCCAGTGAGAGAAATTCCTGATTGAAAGGTGCTCTTTGGTGAAGGGGGATTAGAATTTTAGGTGGGACTTGTGGTCTCAATATCATGGAGATACAGACAAATGGGAATGCATGAATCTGCAGTGTTCCTCAGCACTGGAGCAGGGAAACTGGTTATGGTCTGAGAACTTGGGTGGGGCTCTCAGCTCAGTTCTCTATAAACCTGGAGACCTGCCTACTCTGGATGACAGATCTCAGTGTGGGGGAGGGATGTTGCAAATGCAAAAAAAAAAAAAAAAAAAAAAAAGTGGTGGCCCATCGCCATCCCAAAGGAGGGGAGGCTCAGGAGTGCACATGACCAGGTGACCACTCTCCGTGGAGCATCTTGAGGACAGAAAGTCCCGACCCTCCACCTACCCAGGAGAACTGGTGCAGGTGCACACCACAGTATTCTAGACAGTGGCACATACAAAAGGGAAGACCTCCTATCCCTGAGTGTTAACTTTAGAAAGGAGCTGGGATCATTCAGCTCCCAGGCTGGAGATCACCATATGGCTATTTTTATTCTCATCCTCTAAAGAGATTCAAATGCCTTCAGGGAAGAAAAGCCACATAGAAAAACTAGTATCAGCTTACACTGACCCTGACCCCTGGCAAGGGGTGGTACAAATCCCCTGACACAGGGACACCTCAGAATCAGTGCATCAGGCCCCTCCCCCAGAAGAACAGCTGGAAAAACATGGAACACCACGTGTACAGAGCACTCAGCACTGCATATCTCCAGTTCTAGGGGAAAATACTACATAGAATTTGAGGTTGTTACTCATGATTCATTGCTATTTTAGTTTAAAATTTTCTTTTCCTTTTCCCTTTTTATTCCTTTTCAATGACTTTGTTATTTTAACAACTCTGTTTTAAAGTCTTTTTTTTAAATTAATTTTTTATTTTTTATAAACATATATTTTTATCCCCAGGGGTACAGGTCTGTGAATCACCAGGTTTACACACTTCACAGCACTCACCAAAGGACATACCCTCCCCAATGTCCATAATCCCACTCCCTTCTCCCAAACCCCCTCCCCCCAGCAACCCTCAGTTTGTTTAGTGAGATTAAGAGTCACTTATGGTTTGTCTCCCTCCCAATCCCATCTTGTTTCATTTATTCTTCTCCTACCCACTTAAGCCCCCATGGTGCCTCACCACTTCCTCATATCAGGGAGATTATATGATAGTTGTCTTTCTCTGCTTGACTTATTTCACTAATCATGATATGCTCTAGTTCCATCCATGTTCTCGCAAATGGCAAGATTTCATTTCTTTTGATGGCTGCATAATATTCCATTGTGTATATATACCACATCTTCTTGATCCATTCATCTGTTGATGGGCATCTAGGTTCTTTCCATAGTTTGGCTATTGTGGACATTGCTGCTATAAACATTTGGGTGCACGTGCCCCTTTGGATCACTACGTTTGTATCTTTAGGGTAAATATCCAATAGTGCAATTGCTGGGTCATAGGGCAGCATATTTGCAAACGACATATCAGATAAAGGACTAGTGTCCAGAATCTATAAAGAACTTAGCAAACTCAACACCCAAAGAACAAATAATCCAATCAAGAAATGGGCAGAGGACATGAACAGACATTTCTGCAAAGAAGACATCCAGATGGCCAACAGACACATGAAAAAGTGCTCCATATCACTCGGCATCAGGGAAATACAAATCAAAACCACAATGAGATACCACCTCACACCAGTCAGAATGGCTAAAATCAACAAGTCAGGAAATGACAGATGCTGGCGAGGATGCGGAGAATGGGGAACCCTCCTACACTGTTGGCGGGAATGCAAGCTGGTGCAGCCACTCTGGAAAACAGCATGGAGGTTCCTCAAAATGTTAAAGTCTTTTTTAACTAGAATTTGAACACAAACTTTTTATACATATATTCTTCATTTTTTTGCTTACTTTCACTGTACTCAATTATTTTGTATATATGTAAGTTTTTGTTTTCCTTCAATTTGGGGGTTTAGTTTCTTCTAAGCCACAGACCAAAATATTCACAAGACCAAGTGGATCCTCCTCTTTTGTCCCCCCAGAAGTTTGTATTCTCTCTTCCACACCCAGCATTTTTGTCTCTTTGGTTCTGACCACTTCAGACTTCTCTACTGTGTAGTTTTCTTGCATTTGGATTGATAGTTGTGCTTTTGTTCACTCATTCATCCACACTTCCATGGGCAAAATGAATAGAGAGAGGAATCCAAAGCAGAAGAAAGATGCAGAGGTAAAACTCTCTGCCTAGATGTAATCTATAAAATAAAATTGAAATTCATTAAATAAATAAATAAATAATTAAAACACCAAAAAATGGGGCATCCACATACAGAGGAATGAAACTGGACCATTTCCTTACATCACACACAAAAATAGACATAGTGGATTAAAGACCTCAATGTGAGACAGAAATCCATCAAAATCCTTGAAGAGAACACAGGAAGCAACCTCTTCAACCTCAGCCACAGCAGCATCATCCTAGAAACATTGGCAAAGGCAAGGGAAGCAAGGGCAAAACTGACCTATTGGGATTTCATCAAGATCAAACCTTTTGCAAAGCAAAGGAAACAGTTAACAAAACCAAGAGACAACTGACAGGATGGGGGTCGATACTCACAAATAGCATATTAGATAAAGGGCTAGTATTCAAAATCTGTAAAGAAGTTATCAAACTCAACACCTAAAGAACAAATAATCCAATCAAGAAATGGGCAGAAGACATGAACAGACATTTCTGCAAAGAAGACATCCAGATGGCCAACAGTTAAATGGTAAAGTGCTCCACATCACTCGGCATCAGGGAAATACAAATCAAAACCACAATGAGATGCCACCTCACACCAGTCAGAATGGCTAAAATTAACAAGTCAGGAAATGACAGATGTTGGCAAGGATGCAGAGAAAGGGGAACCCTCCTACACTGTTGGTGGGAATGCAAGCTGGTGCAGCCACTCTGGAAAACAGCATGGAAGTTTCTCAAAAACTTGGAAATAGAGCTACCTACAACTCAACAATCACACTGCTCCCTATGACTCACCAATTACACTTTTGGGTATTTACCTTAAATATACATATACAGTGACCTGAAGTGGCATGGGCACTCAAATGTTTATAGCAGCATTGTCCACAATAGCCAAAGTATTGGAAGAACCTGGATACCCATCAACAAAGGAATGGATAAAGAAGATGTGGTATATATACACAATGGAATACTATGCAGCCATCAAAAGAAATGAAATATTGCTATTTGCAATAATGTGGACAGAATTAGAATGTATTACACTGAGTGAAATCAGTCACTCAGAGAAAGACAATTATCAGATGATCTCCCTGATATGAGGAATTTGAAAGGCAGGACAGGGGGTCATTGGGGGTAGGGAGGGAAAAAATGAAACAAGATGGGATCAGGAGGAAGACAAACCATAAGGGACTCTTAATCACACAAAACAAACTGAAGATTCCTGGGGGGTGTGGGAGTAGGGATAGGGTGGTTGGGTTATGGACATTGGAGAGGGTATATGCTATGGTGAGTGCTGTGAAATGTGTAAGCCTGATGATTCACAGAGCTGTACCCCTGGGTTAAATAATAAATGTTCAAGACAACAACATGCTTGAATGTTCAAGGATTTGTGCAGAGAAAAAAAATCCTACAAATAAAATTATATACAATATAAATTCTTCAAAATTAAAACTAGTCTAAGAAACATGAGAAAAGCCCATAGTTGTGTGTCAACAGGTGAAGAAGGGAAGAGGAAAGAGGAATTCCAGAGAAAATACAGGAAGTTTTATAGATAATTGATTTGTTCATTCTGGATAATGTTGAATCTGACATTATACACACACACACACACACTCATGAGTATGAAAACTTTTTCACTTTGCACTAATTCCTCTTATCACACTCTGCCTGTATGCCATTCATTCCATTCAAGCACACTCACCAAAATTCTTACAAATAATCCCAGAGATGACTTAGGAGGAACACATAGACATTGAAATGTTAGAAAATACACCTACACAAACCCGATGCTCTCTATATTTCAGGGCAACATAGAGAGGAAGTAAAATCATCCCATCCCCATTATAGGAGGGTTTCCACATTCCTCAACAGCCTGCCCACTCTGTCCTCCAGGTGGTTCAGGGGACAGTGTGTACTGTGGAGATGAGCACAGGGTCACATACTGGGGCTCACTCTCACCCTGTGTGTGCTCTTGGACACCTCACAAAACCCTCTAAAATTCTGGGTGTAGGTTTTCTTTTCATCATGGCGTAACATAACATCAATTCCACAACATCTATGTGAATATGTAAAAAGAAAGTAGCACATGTCCAAGTATATACTCTGGAAAGTTATATAATGAAAATCATTTTTTTTCTAAAGTGATCAAAACAACCAAAATGAAGGCAGTCGGATGTATTCTGGTCATTGCCCTTTATGGTCACATAGACCCCAAGCTGAATATATGGTCAGAGAACATGCAAATGGGACCCACCCTCTGCTGGTTAAAAACAGCCCAAACCTGACTCTGCAGCTGGGAGAGGAGCCCCAGCACCAGGATTCCCAGGTGCTCCATTCAGGACTCAGGACCGGACACAGAGAACTCAACATGGAGTTTGTACTTGGCTGGGTTTTCCTTGTTGCTCTTTTAAAAGGTAATTAATGGTGAACAAGAGACATTGAGGATGTGAGTAGATATGAGTGAAAGAAATCATGGCTGTGTGACACTTTCCTGACCATGATGTCTTGTGTCTGCAGATGTTCAGGGTGAGGTGGAGCTGGTGGAGACTGGGGGAGACCTGGTGAAGCCTGGGGGATCCCTGAGACTCTCCTGTGCAGCCTCTGGATCCACCTTCAGTAGCTATGCCATGTACTGGGTCCGCCAGGCTCCAGGGAAGGGGCTGCAGTGGGTCGCAATTATTGGCAGTGATGGAAGTAGCACAAGATACACAGACTCTGTGAAGGGCCGATTCACCATCTCCAGAGACAACGGCAAGAACACGCTGTATCTGCAGATGAACAGCCTGAGAACCGAGGACACGGTCGTGTATTACTGTGCAACAGACAGTGAGGGGACTGCAGTGCGAGCCCAGACACAAACCTCAAACTACAATGGTATCAGACCAGCAGAGGGTGCACACCACTCTCCAATTCTGTCTTTAAGCCCCAGGAGCAGGCACAGCTGGAGGATATGGGCAGGTTTCCTGTTAGGCTCTTTGGCTTTCATGCCTTCAAGCTTTTTCCCCAAGGGAGCCTCTTTGAACACATGATTCTGTACTTAACTCTTCTCTCTCTGACTTTGAAAATTTGCTCTAATGGGAAAACAATTATACTAAAATGACAAAATACAGACTCACTCACATTGTTTTTTGCCAATGAATTACAAAAATGCCAATGAATTACAAAATGAATTACAAAAATCCTGATGTTCATCAACTGAAGACTTACAGGAATCCCAGCTGCTCTCACTGTGCATCACGGGTCCACCCAGCTCAATGTGCAAACTTGATAGAAGCAGCATAACGTGCATGCTGGACATGAGGCTATGGAGGCATCAACGAGCCAAAGTAAAAGAAACAGTCTTGGTTTGGGAGTCACTGTCTGAAACAATGCTCACAGCATCAATGTTAGTGACAACATGGGAAAGCAGTGGAACCCCCTCCAGGTGTGATGTGCAGTCTGGATATTACACACACACATGCATATACACACACACGCACACACTCATGAGTATGAAAACTTTTTCACTTTGCACTAATTCCTCTGCAGCAAAAGTGGTCCTAAGATAAAAATACACAGCGTACAGGAAGACCTCAAGAAGCAAGAAAAATCTGAAAGAAACACTCTAATGTTACACCTGAAGGAGCTAGAGAAGGTTGATGACTAAAGCCTAAATAAAGGAGAAGGAAGGAAATAATAAAGATTAGAGCAGAAATAAATGATATAAAAACAAATGAAAACAAACAAACAACAACAACAAAAAAACAAACAAACAGAATAGAACAAAAAAGCAAGGTCTGTTTTTTTTTTTTTTTTTGAAAAAAAAAAAAAAAACTGAGAAACTTCTGCCTAGGTTTATCAAAAGGAAAAGAGAAAACCCAAAATAAATAATATCAGAAATCAATATGTTTCTCTGTAGAACAAACAGGGTTTTGGAAGGGTAGGAGTGGCAGAATGAGGAAACTCGGCAATGAGGACACATGATGGGTGAGCACTGGGTGTTACACGCAAATAATGAGTTGTTGAACAGTACATCAAAAACTAGTTATGTACTATGTGGTGGCTAGCTGAACATGATTTTAAAAAGGAATTTAAGGAGATAAAGTTGTGAGAAAATAAATATTAAAGCTAGAATTCTGGGAGAAACATTTCCCAATACAAATCCTGAAATTATAATCAAAATTTATGTTCAAACTAACATCTCGGGGGAGATATAAAATGATTTGGGACCAAACCAGGGCAACAGCTCTCAGGGTGGTGTGGCCCATGAAAGGACACTGGAGAGGCACCTGGCCGTGAACTGGGCGCCACGCAAGAGGGTGAGTGTGTGAGCCCATGGCTTGGTGGACAAAGTGGCTACATCCACAACAGCTCTCAGAATGATGTGACACCAGACAGGACACTGGGTCAGCACCCAGCATGACCTGGGAGGTACAGAAGAGGGTGCACTCATGAGGCCACACCCACTAACAGTTGCAAAGTCAGAAAGCATGGAGACACTCATGTGTCACTGGAACTTTCCCCAGAGAATTGCAGTGGGCATCAATAATGCACGTCTGGGGATTTGGGTACACATAGAGGTGGAGATGGATTAACCTGAGGTGGGGGTGGGGGTCCAGGCCACCATATTGTGGCTCTGGTCTGGAGATTCCCACATGTTTGCCATGTTTGTTCTGACCCTCTGAGGAGAAGCAGAAAGCCACCAGGGAAAAATAACGAGACACAGGATCAGCCCCCATTCAGCCAATGACCCTGACAAGAGTAGGGCAACTCCAACAGGACAAAGATGCATGAGAAGCCAAGCATCAGGCCCCTCCCCCAGAAGACAGACTGGAAGAACAGGTGAAGGATCAGGTTACTTCCCACAGGAACTGGAAACTCCAGCACCAGGGGAAATTACATAGGGAGCTCCAAGTGTTCCCTCAGGACTTCCTTATACTCAGGATAAAAGTTTACATTTCTTTTTTTCTTTTTTCTGTTGCTTGCTTTTTCTTTTTTACCCTGTTCCCATTTCAAAGTCTTATTTCCCAACATCATTTTCTAAGTTTCAAATCTTCATTTTATAGATTTAAGCCCCACATAATCCCATTTTTCCCTCTATTCTATTTATATAGAAAATAAGTTCTGATTTCCTTAAAATTTTCAAATATAGTGTCTTCTAACATATACCAAAAATCAATCAGGAACAGGGAGATCAGGCAATTGGCAGAGGTTTAGGGGGCCCAGTTTAAGCAGGTCCCTTGCATTTAGCTGTGTATCTATAAAACTATTTTGAACATCCATGAAATCAACCTGAGATGTAAGGATATATATGTGGATTCTACAAAAATTGGCTGTGTTTGACAAGATGTCTATTATACCAGCTCACTTTTTCATAGACCATTTTTAAGTTGTATTTTTACAAACCTATATTTTTAACAGGTATATGATTTATTTTAGCAAGCTGTTCACTCTACTCAGTTTTACCTTTTGATATATTCATCTTTTAATTTTCTAGTGATTTTGAGATTTAGTGTCCTCTAACATACAGACAAAATTCACCCAGGAACAACTGAAGCACTCTATTTTGCCCAAAATGAAAGTTACAGTCACTCTTTACTTGCCCTCTTTTTTATTTTCTACTCTCTCTATATTTTATATATAATTTTTAATTTTTTTCGGTGTTTTTAACTTTAATTCTGTTCAGTGTTCCAAGATACATTGTTTATTCACCACACCCAGTGATCCATGCAATATGTGCCCTCCACAATACCCACCACCAGGCTCAACTAACCTTCCACCCTCCTCCCTTGCAAAACCCTCAGTTTGTTTCTCAGAGTCCACAGTCTGTCATGGTTAGTCTCCCCCTCCAATTTCCTCCAACTCCCTTCTCTCCAGTTCCTCATGTCCTCCGTGTTATTCCTTATGCTCCACAAATAAGTGAAACCATATGATAATTGACTCTCTCTGTTTGACTCATTTCACTCAGCATAATCTCTTCTAGTCCCATCCATGTTGCTACAAAAGTTGGGTATTCATCCTTTCTGATTGAGGCATAATACTCCATAGTGTATATGGACCACATCTTCCTTATCCATTTGTCAGTTTAAGGGCATCTTGGTTCTTTCCACAGTTTGGCGACCGTGGCCATTGCTGCTATGAACATTGGGGTACAGGTGACCCTTCTTTCACTACATCGGCATCCTTGGGGTAAATACCCAATAGAGCAATTGCAGAGTCATAGGATAGCTCCATTTTTAATATCCTAAGGAATCTCCACACTGTTCTCCAAAGTGGTTGCACCAACTTGCATTACCACCAACAGTGTAAGAGTGTTTCCATTTCTCCGCATCCTCTCCAATACACGTTGTTTACTGTCTTATTCATTTTGTTTATTCTAACTGGTGTTAGGTGGTATCTCAATGTGGTTTTGATTTCAATCTCCCTGGTGGCTAGTGATGATGAATATTTTTTCATGTGTCTGTTAGCCATTTGTATGTCTTCATTGGAGTTGTCTCTGTTAGTGTCTTCTGCTCATTTTTTGACAGGATTATTTGTTTTGTGTGGGTTGGGTTTGAGGAGTTCTTTATAGATCCTGGATATCAGCACTTTGTCTGTAATGTCATTTGCGAATATCTTCTCCAATTTCATGGGTTTCCTCATTGTTTTGTTGATTGTTTCCTTTGCTGTGCAGAATTTTTTGATCTTGATGAAGTCCCAAAAGTCACTTTTGCTTTTGTTTTGTTTCCCTTTGGAGAAATATCTTGAAAGAAGTTGCACAATGAATGTGATAGAAACTACAGATACAGAGGAACTACAGATACAGTGGAACATATCAACGAACCTAGAAGCTGGTTTTTGAAAGAATCAATAAGATTTATAAACCATTGGTCAAATTAATCCAAAAGAAAAGAGAGAGGACCCAAGTTAATAAAACTATGAGTGAAAAGGGAGAAATCACGACTAACACCAGGGAAATAGAAACAATTATCAGAAATTATTATTGACAATTATATGCCAATAAATTAAGAAACCCAGATGAAATGGATGCATTTCTGGAAACGTATAAACTTTCAATACTGAATCAGGAAGAAATTGACAACTTGAATAGACCAACTGCTGTTTTAATGTAGAAAACCCATTGAATATTATCAAATTAGCATATTATTTTGCAGTAAGTGACTGTTGCCACTGAGGTCCCTGCACATAATGTCAACCAACAAGTCACTTAGAGAAGAAAGCTTTTGTCAGCAATGAGACAACCACTTTGAGCAGGAAGCCAGAGGTGCTCCAATAGGACAGAATGGCAGGGATATTGTCAGCAGCACTCAGTATCCCAGCACAGCAGACGCTGCTGCATTATGAATGGTTTGGCTGGATTCCAGTGTTCCTGATGCACAGGATCCTTTCAGGAATGGAAACTACTGGATCTGGAGACAGAACACAAGTTCTCTGATCACCCTGTGGGGTCAAAGGGACTTATCTACAACAGCCTAAATTGAGGTTGATCAGAAGTCCACCTGAAACTGAATTCCTCCATCCTGTCATTTTCTCTAAGATTCTACCCTCTCTTGTGTGTTGCAAAAGTCAGTTATGTTCCCTTCTCCTGAAAGTAACAGCTTTATGTATAAGAGGCCATATAGTGTTGAGGGTTCTTCAGAGAGGTCTCTGGTGTGTGATGTGTGTTCTCTGCTGTTCCATTTTAGCTGTATTTTCCTTCAGGCCAGTTGTCTACAGAGCCTCTCCTTGCCTGCAGTCGGCAGCGTTCAGTCCTTGGACGGAATTTGTGGAGTTTTAAGTAGGTGTGCTCTGCTGAGCTTCTTAAATGTGACCTGATAGCACTTCCTTAGAACTGGGGCTCTGCAGAATTCCCTGGTCAGGAGATGTGGAGTGTGCAAATTGCACTCTGGAGAACAGGATGTAGATTCCCCAAATACTTACAAGTTGAATTACACTATGATCCAGCAATCACACGACTGGATATTTATCCAAAGAGTAGTTCACAGATATTTACCCAAAAGGCTAGTTCTCAGAGAACCTCACACCCCTATATTACCAGCAGCATTATTTACAATAGCCAAACTATGGAAACAGCCCGTGTCCACTCATTGATGAATGATAAAGAGGTGGTATATGTAGAGAGAGTGGAATGTTATTCACTCATAAAAAAGAATGAAATCTTGCTATTTCCAATGACGTGGATGGAGCTAGAGTTTTATGGTAAGTGTATAAGTCAGTGAAAGACAGATACCATATAAATTCACTCATATGTTGAATTTAAGAAACAAAATACATGATGAAAGGGGAAAAAGGGAGATAAAACAAGAAACACACTCTTAACTACAGATAAAAAACTGACGGTTACCAGAGGGGTGGCAGGTGGAGGTGGGTTATGTAGGTTCTGGTCTTGTTAAATATGACCTTAGATAAATAACTGTAATTGAAATAAAAACTTAAAAAATAATGGCAAACTGGGATTGTGTTCATTCTCCTGAACTTCACAACATACCACAGAAGGATTTTTCCATTAAACAAAGCTGATATTATTCAGGATTTACTAATTACCACTTCTCTGAAACTGAATGATTAACAAACTACCAAGATCCAAATTACTGAACTCCTATTTCTATAAAGTGACTCGTTCTGAAAAACATAACTAATCCTTAGATTTTTAAGGTTTTATAGCTTGTAGGTTTATGAAGTCACTTGGTTATTTTTATTAACTTATTTTTTATTTAATTTCAGGATAACATTATTCTTTTTTTTCCTTTTTTTATTAATTTATTTATTTTCAGCATAACAGTATTCATTATTTTTTCACCACACCCAGTGCTCCATACAATCCATGCCCTCCCTAATACACAGGGCATAGGGAAGTTCTGTTTTTAATTTCTTGAGGAATCTCCACACTGTTCTCAAAAGAGGCTGCACCAACTTGCATTCCCACCAACAGTGGAAGAGGGTTCCCCTTTCTCCACATCCTCTCCAACACATATTGTTTCCTGTTTTTTTTTTTTTTTTTTTAATTTTGGCTATTCTAACTGGTGTAAGGTGATATCTCAATGTGGTTTAATTTGAATCTCCCTGAGGGCTAGTGATGATGAACATTTTTTCTTGTGCCTAATAGCCATTTGTATGTCTTGATTGGAGAAGTGTCTGTTCATATCTTCTGCCCATTTTCTGATATGATTGTCTGTTTCGTGTGTGTTGAGTGGGAGGAGTTCATTATAGATCCTGGATATCAACCTTTTGTCTGGACTGTCATTTGCAAATATCTTCTCCCCTTCCGTTGGTTGCCTCTTTGTTTTTTTGACTGTTTCCTTTGCTGTGCAGAAGCTTTTGATTTTGATGAAGTCCCAAAAGTGCATTTTCGCTTTTGTTTCCTTTGCCTTTGGAGACATATCTTGAAAGAAGTTGCTGTGGCTGATATTGAAGAGATTACTGCCTATGTTCTCCTCTAGGATTCTGATGGATTCCTGTCTCACGTTGAGGTCTTTTTTCCATTTTGAGTTTATCTTTGTGGACGGTGTAAGAGAATGGTCGAGTTTCATTCTTCTATATAAAGCAGTCCAGTTTTCCCAGCACCATTTATTGAAGAGACTGTCTTTTTTCCACTGTATATGTTTTCCTCTTTTGTCGAAGATTAATTGACCAAGAGTTGAGGGTCCATATCTGGGCTCTCTATTCTGTTCCAATGGTCTATGTGCCTGTTTTTATGCCAGTACCATGTTGTCTTCGTGATCACAGCTTTGTAGTAAAGCTTGAAATCGGGTAACATGATGCCGCCAGTTTTATTTTTGTTTTTCAACATTTGCTTAGCGATTCGGGGTCTCTTCTGATTCCATACAAATTTTTGGATTATTTGCTCCAGCTCTTTGAAGAATACCAGTGGAATTTTGATAGGAATGGCATTAAAAGTATAGATTGTTCTAGGCAGTATAGACATTTTAACAATGTTTATTCTTCCGATCCAAGTGCATGGAATGGTCTTCGATCTTTTTGTGTCTTCTTCAATTTCTTTCATGAGTGTTCTAGTTCCTCAAATAGAGATCCTTTACCTCTTTGGTTAGGTTTATTCCAAGGTATCTTATGGTTCTTGGTGCTATAGTAAATGGAATCGATTCTCTAATTTCCTTTTCTGTGTTTTCATTGTTAGTGTATAAGAAAGCCACTGATTTCTGCACATTACTTTGTATCCTGCCACGTTGCTGAATTGCTGTATGAGTTCTAGTAGTTTGGGGGTGGAGTATTTTGGTTTTTCCATATAATGAATCATGTCATCTGCGAAGAGAGAGAGTTTGACTTCTTCATTGCCAATTCGGATACCTTTTATTTCTCTTTGTTGTTCGATTGCTGTTGCTAGGACTTCTAATACTATGTTGAACAAGAGTGGTGAAACTGGGCATCCTTGTCTTGTTCCTGATCTCAATGGGAAGGCTGCAAGCTTTTTCCCATTGAGGATGATATTTGCTGTGGGTCTTTCATAGATGGATTTGATGAGGTTCAGGAATGTTCCCTCTATCCTTATACTTTGAAGCGTTTTAATCAGGAATGGATGCTGGATTGTGTCAAATGCTTTTTCTGCATCAATTAGGATGACTGTGTGGTTCTTCTCTCTTCTCATATTAATTTGTTGTATCACATTGATTGATTTGCGAATGTTGAAGCATCCTTGTAGCCCAGGAATGAATCCCACCTTGTTATGGTGGATAATATTTTTAATGTGCTGATGGATCCTGTTGGCTAGGATCTTGTTGAGAATCTTGGCATCCATATTCATCAGTGATATTGGTCTGAAATTCTCCCTTTTTTGGTAGGGTCTTTACCTGGTTTGGGGATCAGGGTAACGCTGGCTTCATAGAAACAGCCTGGAAGTTTCCTTGTGCTTCAATTTTTTGAAACAGCTTCAGGAGAATAGGTGTTATTTCTTCTTTGAAAGTTTGGTAGAATTCCCCAAGGAATTCCTCAGGTCCTGGGTTCTTGTTTTTTGGGAGGTTTTGATCACTGCTTCAACCACATCACTAGATGTCAGTCTATTCCGGTTGTCTATTCCTTCCTGGTTCAATTTTGGTAGTTTATAGTTTTCCAGGAATGCTTCCATTTCATCTAGGTTGCTTAGCTTATTGGCATATAACTGTTGGTAATAACTTCTGTTTATTGTTTCTACTTCCTTGGTGTTCGTTGTTATCTCTTTCTTTTAATTCATAATTTTATCAATTTGGGCTTTCCCTCTTTTCTTTTGGATTACTGTGGCAAATGGTTTATCGATCTTATTGATTCTTTCAAAAAAACAGTTTCTAGTTTCATTGATACATTCTACTGTATCTCTGGTTTCTACCTCATTGATCTCCGCTCTAATCTTGATGATTTCCCTTCTTATTTGTTGAGTTGGTTTGATTTGTTGTTGATTCTCCAGTTCTTTTAGGTGTAGAGGCAGTTGGTGTATTCCGGATTTTTCAATTTTTTTGAGGGAGGCTTGGATGGCTATGTATTTCCCTCTTAGGACTGCCTTTGCTGTATCCCATAGGTTTTTGACCAAAGTGTCTTCATTCTCATTAGTTTCCATGAATTTCTTCAGTTCTCCTTTGATCTCCTGGTTGATCCAAGCATTCTTAAGCAAGGTGGTCTTTAGCTTCCAGGTGTTTGAGGTCCTTCTGAGCTTTTCCTTGTGATTGAGCTCCAGTTTCAAAGCATTGTGATCTGAGAATTTGCAGGGAATAATCTCAGTCATTTGGTACCAGTTGAGTCCTGATTTGTGACTCAGTATGTGGTCTATTCTGGAGAAAGTTCCATGTGCACTTGAGAAGAATGAGTATTTGGTTGTTTTAGGGTGGAATGTTCTGTATATATCTATGAGGTCCATCTGGTCCAATGTGTCATTCAATGCTCTTGTTTCTTTATTGATTTTCTGCTTCGATGATCTGTCTGTTTCTGAGAGAAGCATGTTAAGTTCTCCACCGATTACTGTATTCATATCAATATGACTCTTTATCTTGATTAACAGTTTTATTAAGTAATTGGCTGCTCCCATATTGGGAGCATAAATATTTATAATTGTTAGATCATCTTGGTGGGTAGTCCCTTTAAGGATTATGTACTGTCCTTCTGTATCTCTGACTACAGTTTTTAGTTTAAAATTTAATTTATCTGATATGAGAATCGCTACCCCGGCCTTCTTTTGAGGCCCATTGGCATGAAAAATGCTTCTCCATCCCTTCCCTTTCAGTCTGTTTGTATCTTTAGGCTCAAAATGGGTCTCTTGTAGACAACATATGGATGGGTCCTGTCATTTTATCCAATCTGCCACCCTGTGCCATTTGATGGGCACATTTAGGCTATTCACATTGAGAATGATTATTGATAGATACGTTTTTATTGACATCGAGTTAGCTTTGAAGTCTTCCGTCCTGTAGATTGTCTCTATATTTCTGTTCAATGCTATTCTTAGTATATTTCCTCTTTTATAGAATCCCCCTTAATATTTCCTGCAGTGTCAGCTTGGTGGTTGCATAGTCTTTTAAGCCTTGCCGGTCTTGGGAACTCTTTATCTCTCCATCCATTTTGAATGTCAGTCTTGCTGGATAAAGCAGTCTTGGCTGCATGTTCTTCTCATTTAGTGCCCTGAATATATTTTGCCAGCCTTTTCTGGATTGCCAGGTCTCTGTGAACAGGTCTGACATTATTCTGATGGGCTTCGCTCTGTATGTAATAGCCTCTTCCCCTAGCAGCTTTCAAGAGATTATACCTACAATATAATTCCTCAATTTGACTATCAGGTGTCGTGATGTTTTTTTTGGAATTTATAATATGGAGTGGAGACCATTCAGCCTCTAGTACATGAATGCTGGTTCCATTCACGAGATTGGGAATTTTTTCATGAATGACTTGTTCCACTATATTTTCTAGACTTCTTTCTTTCTCCTCCCCCTAGGGGAGTCCAATTATTCTGAAGTTGGAACACTTCATGGCATCATTTATTTCCCTGATTCTTTTTTCTTGTTTTCTAAGCTGTTCCAGGTTTCCTCCTGATCCTTTTTCTCTATCTTTTTGTCCTCCAGATCACTAATTCTATCTTCTGTCTCAGTTACCCTAGCTTTGAGAGAGTTTAGATTAGATTGGAAATCATTGAGAGCATTGTGAACCTCAGCCCTGGTAGCTTTCAGCTCCGCCCTAACATTGTGAACATCATCTCTCATCGTTTTCAGCTCAGCCCTAATCAATTCCGTTTGGTCATCCATGGCTTTCTCCAACCTAGCTATGGCCTGGATAATTGTTAGTCTGAATTATCTTTCTGACATATTGTCTATGTTGATAGCCGTGAGCTCTGTTGCAGAAGGTCCATCCTCTGTATTCTTCTTCTGTTAGGCATTCCTCCCTCTAGTCATTTTGGTTGGAGATGACTGAGCAGATGTAGCTGGATGTATCAACCATGGTGCAGTCAAGATGCACCCTGGGACACTTCTGAGCAATCAGGATTCCCCACCCAAATGAGAGAAAAAAGAAAAGAAAAAAAAAAAGAAAAAGAAAAGAGAGAGAGAGAGAGACAGGAAAGAAAGGGAAGATGAAAGAGAAGGTTCAGCCCAGATGGGACCCAGATAGGATTTATGAAGCAGACAAACAAAAAGACTGATAAAAGTATATGACAAGAGAAAAATATATATATGCAAATAAAGGAAGAACCTCTTCAAAAAGAATCCCAAGTGTAAGATTATATGCTATCACGACAAACACAAAACCACAGAAACACTGGTGGATGAAGAAGATGGGAGAGTTCTTATAAATTCTCAGTGTGTGTGAGGAAGGTTGTTTTGATTCTTCCTGGATGTATCTTGATATATTTGTTAAAGGACTCAACTTTCCTAAGATAAAGGGGATTAAAAATTGGTTTACCTATCGGGGTAGTATTGTTTGGGGAAAGGGTATTACTTTGAAGTTTAACTCTATATGAATATTAGAAGATAAAAATAAAAAGGAATAAACTAGACTAAACTAAACTAAAATTTATAAAAAGGAATTCAAAAAATAGAAGTGCAAAAGAAAAACATAGGTGTATTTATCAAAATGTTCAGGTTAGAAGGGTATTATGGAATTTGATGTACTGTACAGCTCACTCTGATGGTAAATAGGTTAAAAAAAAATACCCATGTGTAAAAAAAAAAAAAAAAAATGAACCAGAATAGTGGTAACGAGTGAAAAATAAAAGTTTTCCTATGAAGTAGTGGTTTTTCTCTTGTAGTCTTTTTTTTTTCTTTTTTCTTGGTTTGTTTTCTGTGGGAGGGCCTGCCAGGTGGGTTGTCAGTCAATGATGTTCTCTGAGCTAAGTCCTCCCGCCCCCCTCAAGGGGGTGGGCTCTGAGGAAACTGGGTTTTTTTGGGCTTTTGTTCTCTGGTGGTTTTTATGTTTGTTCCCTTTTTTTCCTCTCACCTTGACCGCTTTTTTTTTTTTTTGAGTTATATATTTTTTAATTTATTTATTTTCTGAAAAACAGTATTCATTATCTTTTCACCACACCCAGTGCTCCATGCAATCCGTGCCCTCTATAATGCCCACCACATGGTACCCCAACCTCCCACACCCCCGCCTTGACCGCTTTTGATGGTTTTTGTAGTTTTAGAGGAAAACAAGCTGCACCCTGATCTCCCTCTCAGAGAGAAGCCTCAGTCTGGCTGCAGAAAACTTTCTGGCCCTCACCTGGAAAACCTTTGCAAAGAGATTGGCAGTAAAAAAAAAATGAAAGATATTAAAATCAATAGACAAGAAGAAAAAACTATTTGTCTCCATACAACATGGTCTTATAAATAGTCAAAGCCCACAAACTTCGTAAAAGAAAAATCTTAGATTTTTTTTTAACGATTTCAAGGAAACTTCAGCATACAAAATCAAAATGCAAAATAAAGCAATGCTTCCATACATTAACAAGAAATTATCTAAAAAAGAAATTAACAAAATAATTTCATTTATGCTGGTACCATAAATAAAATAATTAGGACTAAACATCATTAAAGGGGTAAAATAATTTATAATCAGTCTACATTAATGAAAGACTTTTTAAAATGCACAAATAAATGATAAGAAAACTCCATGGCAAAAATCGACAAGGTAAGAAGCAGTAAATGTTGGAGAAGTTACAGGGAAAAGGGACCCCTCTTACACTGTAGGTGGGAATGTACATGGTAAAGCCAATTTGGAAATCAGTGTGGAGTTTCCTCAAAAAATTAAAAATAGAGCTACACTCCATGGTGAATAAAATAAAACACATAACAAGATAAAAAAAAATTTAAAATAGAGATAAATAAATTCATAAATATTAAAAAAAGAGAGCAACCTATGATCCAGCCATTGCACTACTGGGTATTTATCCCACGATACAGATGTAGCGGAAAAAAGGGACTACATGCATTCTAATGTTCATAGCATGATTGTTCACAATAACCAAACTGTGGAAAGAGCCAAGATGCCCTTCAATGGATGAATGGATAAAGAAGATGTGGTCCATATTGTTGGGCTGGCAGGAAGGGCTACCAAAGATGGCGAAAGTTCCCGCCACAAGACCTGAGCTTGGACAGGAGAACAAAGGACCAAGATGGCGAAAGATCCCACCACACGACCTGAGCTCGGACAGGAGAACAAAGGCCCAAGCAGGAATCTGAGACCCCCGCCCCGGGCTCCTGTGGACCAATGGGATCCCGATGAGCAGGAGGGATATCCAAATAATGGAAACTTGCCAAAAGACTCCTGAGCTTTCCCCAAACCCCTTAAAAGCCCCCTCCTCCCTGCCTTGGGCGCCACTTCCCCCACTCTGCTTTCCAGAGTTGTGGAACCTCGCCCAAGGGTGCCCACCTCCTCCCGGTGCAACTTTCTCAGCTCCCCTTCACCTGGGCCCTGAAACTTCACCAGAAAGAACCTTTAATAAACCTTGCCTTACACTCACTTTGCCTTGTGTTGTGTTTATCTCGCCGGAAAAACCTTACACATATATACAATGGAATATTACTCAGCCATCAGAAAGGATGAATACTGAGTTTTTGATTCAACATGGATAGCAGTGGAGGAGATTATGCTGAGTGAAATAAGTCAAACATAGAAAGCCAATTGTCATACGATTTCACTTATTTGTGCAACATAAGGAATACCATGGAGGACATTAGCAGAAGGAAGGGGTGAAGGGGAGAAATCAAAGTGACAGATGAACCATAAGAGACTACGGACTCCAAGAAATAAACTGGGTATTTTAGAATGGAGGAGGGTAGGGGGATGGATGAGCCTGGTGGTGGGTATTAAGGAAGGCAGAGGTCGCAAAGTGCATTGGGTGTTATACAAAAAACAATGAATCAAAGGCTAATGATGTGCTGTATAGTGAGTAACATAGCAAAACAATTTTTAAAATGCTGTAATAGGAAAAAGAAGAAAAGACAATTCTGTTCATATGTTAAAATACTACATACTGACACAGTGCCATCTAAACAAAGTGATCTACAAACAATGGAATCTTTGTTTTTAACTTGTAAAGAATTGAACCTACTTCTGGTGCAAAGTATATACTCAGAGTATATGCAAATAGGGTCTTCCTTCCACTGAATAAAACTGCCCAGATCGGACCATGCAGCGGGGAGAGGAGCCCCAGGCCTGGCATTTCTACATGTCCACATTCACTGAGCAGGACAGAACACAGAGAACTCACCAGAGTTTGTGCTTGGCTGGATTTTCCTTGTTGCTCTTTTAAAAGGTAATTTCTGGAGAACAAAAGAAATTGAGGATGTGAGTGGATATGAATGAGTGAAACCACGGGTGTGTGACAAATTCCTGACTGGAATGTCTTGTGCCTACAGGTGTCATGTGCGAGGTGCAGCTGGTGGAGTCTGGGGGAGACCTGGTGAAGCCTGGGCTTTTCCTGAGACTCTCCTGTGCAGCCTCTGGATTCACCTTCAGTAACTATGACATGAACTGGGTCTGCCAGGCTCCAGGGGAGGGGTCACAGTGGGTCGCAGTTATTTGGGATGATGGAAGTAAAACATACTATGCAGACTCTGTGAAGGGCCGATTCACCATCTCCAGAGACAATGGCAAAAACATGCTATATCTGCAGATGAATAGCCTGAGAGCCAAGGACACGACCTTACTGTGTGAAGGACACAGTGAGGTGTCCTCAGTGTGAGCCCAGATACAAATCTCAAGCTACAGAATATCAGACCAGCAGAGAGTGCACACTACTCACCAATTCTGTCTTTACTCCCAGGAGCAGGTGCAGATGGAAGCTATGGCAGGTTTCCTGTCAGGGTCTGGGGTTTCCTTTCCATAGAGCAGTTTCCTCAAGGGAGACTCCTTGACATTATTCTGTGCTTACCTATTTACTCTCTGACTTAGAATCTTAGTTGTAGCAGGAAGACAAATATACCAACACGCACAAAATACAGAGTCAATACTTGACATTAGTTAACTCTTGTCCTTAAATACCAATAAATTACAAATATCCTGATGCAGGTAACAAAACCTTTAAAGTAATCACAGTGGTACTCACTGTGGATCACAAAAACCTCCAGCAGAGCCAGATGATCACACACACACACACACACACACACACACACACACACACACGAGTATAAAACCTCTATCACAATCATGTAATTTCTCTGAAGCAAAAGTGGTCCTAAGAAAGAAATACACAGCATACAGGAAGACGTCAAGAAGCAAGAAAGATATCAAATAAACCACAAGCATTACACCTAAAGGGGCTAGAAAAAAATCAACTGAAACCTGTATATAGCAGAAGGAAGGAAATAACAAGATTAGAGCAGAAGTAAATTATATAGAAACTAGGAAACAACAGAAGAGGTGAAAGAAACCAGGGTATCATTCACTTTTTATAAATCAATTAGCCAAGGGGACAAGATGGGATAGTGGGAAAGTAGGAGGAGGCGCTGTTTCAACCTGTACCCTAAAGTGAGCTGATTACCTACCAAAGAACTTCAATCACCCATGAAATCAGCCCGAGATCAGAATTACGCATGTCTGGATCTCTACAGGGGCAGAAGATGCCAGTGGGCAAGTAAAGCAGATTGGGAATGTCAGACTAATATCGGAAGATAAACAAAAGTGGGAGGGAGCAACCAGAGGCAACTGGTTGGAAAGTAATACCCCAATACAAGAGTGCCCTGCGTCTGGGGACCAGCATAACTTGGAGTCTGGTTGAAAGCACTCAAAAAGAGCAAAGGATCCTGGGGAGAAATTGTGGGAATCAGGCCAGTAGGGTAAAGGGCTTAAGACCCCAGACCAAGGAGAGACACCCCTGGCCCTGAACTAGAGAGAGTGTGGTTGAAAAACCAGGTCTTGGTCCCTGAGCCACCCGCACCCGCGAGAACATATGGGGTCTGGCTCCCCTGAGGGGCTGTGAGCCTTGCCAGACAGCAGAACACCTCACCATGGTATCAGAGTATGAGACGCGCAAGCCCCATACCCTCCCCTGAGAGAGGTGTGAGCAGGCACCAGCCTGGTGCTCTGGACCCAGAAAGACCAGGTACTCCCAGCCCAGGACATTGGGAAAATCTCAGTATGCGATCACTGCTTGGAACCTCCCTGGCGGTCTGGAGCTTCCCAGACAGCTGCCACTGCCATGGTTTTGGGTACAAGCACTAGATCCTGTGTCCCCAGGGACTGCGACTTGGAAACTGCTCTGCCAGCAGTCCAGGGGGAACTTATGTACTCTGGGGCACCCAGAGGGGAACAGACTGAGGCTTCTCTTTTAGAGAGAGGTTGGGATGCAGTTTGCTTTCCTCTAAACCTCCAAAAATCATCAAAAGCTGTCAAGGAGAGAGAAAACAAATGAATAAACATCAAAACCTCCAGAAAACAAGAGCCTGAAAAACCGGTTTCCTCAGAGCCCACCCCCCTGAGAGGGGCCAGAGGACTTAAATCAGGGAACATCATTGACTGAAAACCCATGTGGCACGCCCCTCCCCCAGAAAACCAACCGGGTGGGGGGAAGATGACAAGAGAACAAACACCACTACTTCATAGATACAACTTTTATTTTAACTGGTTTCCACTATTTTGGTTCATTTTTTTTATATAGATAATTTTTAACCTATTTACCATCACAGTGAGATGTCCAGTACATCAAATTCCATAATAAACTTTCAACCTGAACATTTTGATACATATACCCGTGTTTTTCTTTTGCTTTTTTACTTTTTTTTAAATTTTTTAAAATATTTTATTTCTTTTCAGCATAACAGTATTCATTGTTTTTGCACCACACCCAGTGCTCCATGCAAGCTGTGCCCTCTCTAATACCCAAGACCTGGTTTCCCCAACCCTCCCCTCCCCATCGCTTCATCCCTCCCCTCCCCATCCCCTCAGATTGTTTTTCAGAGTCCATAGTCTCTCATGATTCACTTCCCCTTCCAATTTACCCCAACTCCCTTCTCCTCTCTAACTCCCCATATCCTCCATGATATTTGTTATGCTACACAAATAAGTGAAACCATATGATAATTGACTCTCTCTGCTTGACTTATTGCACTCAGCATAATCTCTTCCAGTCCCGTCCATGTTGCTACGAAAGTTGGGTATTCATCCTTTCATATGGAGGAATAATACTCCATAGTGTATATGGACCACATCTTCCTTATCCATTCATCCTTGAAGGGCATCTTGGTTCTTTACACAGTTTGGCGACCGTGGCCATTGCTGCTATGAATATTGGGGTACATATAGCCCTTCTTTTCACTACATCTGTATCTTTGGGGTAAATACCCAGGAGTGCAATGGCAGGGTCATAGGGAAGCTCTATTTTTAATTTCTTGAGGAATCTCCACACTGTTCAAGGTTTTATAGCTTGTAGGGTTAGGGAGTTACTTGCCTATTTTTAAATTTTGCTTCTTGACTGTTCATTTACTTTATTTTAGTTTTTGTATAGTTGCCTTCTGTTTATGTCCTTTGTATATGACAGAAGAATAGAACAACACAACCAGTAAACATTAACATACTCTATGTATCTCAACTCTACTCAGTTAAACCAGTAACACCAGGAAGCTCTTGGAAAGGTGCAGATGACATCCTATGAGGGGCAAGACTAAGGTCCAGTCCTGAGGCCCTGAACATGGAAGGGCTGGTCCACGTGTCAGGTGTGGTAGAAGAAATGAGACTCTGTGGAGATGCTACAGTGTGAAATCATGTGGTGAGTATGCTTGTCACCATTGCATTTTACATTTCAAAAATTTATGATTCTCTGTATTATGTGGTGTTTTTTTTTTTTCTAAAATAAAACAATTAAAGCAGGCATTTTTGACAGCTAATAAAGAAAATCTACACTCACATGTTGAGTGAGTGTTTTTAAAGTTTCAGAATAATTTGAATAGTTTCTCTAATTTAGGTAGAAAGAGAGAAATTATGTCCCAAATGTCATAACCATTGGGATCTAGAGTAATGACACTCAACTTTTTGGATTTATCAATTTTCTCCCTGACCGGTTGTGAACATAATTAACTAAAACAGTCATGACTGTCTGTGCAGTGTAGTATGGGTTGGCATTTCCTAACTTGTCTGTACCCATATCTCACTGGCAGCTGTCCAAACACCCTTCATCCCACATCCTGCCCAAGTGTGGTCATCCCGAGCTCCTGGGACAGGCTGGATCACAGAAGTGCATCTGAGAACTCATGAAGCCTGGACAAGTGTCAGCTGGCCTTCCCTTGCACCTCCCATTCCTCCACAGGGAACGAGCCCAAGCTTGAGGATGCATGTTTATGATGTGTTGTTCCCCTGGTCCTCACTGCCTGACACCACACATGTATTCCAGGACCTGCTGCTTTTTTCTTATTATTTTTACTTTAAGTTTCATTAGTTACCACACAGTGTAATATTGGTTACTGGAGTATAATACACTGATTCATCCTCATATACAACACCTAGTGTCATCAAAACTGTTGCCTTCTTTCATGCTCATCATCCATCTCTCCAATCCTCACTCATCTCCCTCCATCAATCTGTGTTTTTTCTCTATTACTAAGAGTCACTTGTGGTTGTTTCCCTCCCACAATTTTTTTCTTTTCCCACTCCCCTCATGTTCATCTGTTTTCCTTCATAAATTCCACATATGAGTCATAAATGTGGGAAGATATTTGCAAAAGACATATCTGATAAAGTTTAATATCCATAATCTATAAAGACTTTACTACAATCAATACCCAAGAAATGCAGTTAGGGAATGGTCAGAAGAAAGGAGTAAACACTTATTGAAAGAAGACATCCAGATGACTATCAGATACATTAAAAGATGCTAAACATAAGTCATCATCAGGGAAGTACAAATCAAAACCATGGCAAGATGTCACCTCATACCTACCTGAATGACTAAAATCCAATACCTGCTGAACACAATTCTCAGAACAATGGCAACTTCATTAGTTATTCACATCAAATATAATTGGAAACATAAAGAGATGTGGTTTCTAGGACGAATCCTCCAAGGAAAACAGCTGACCCTCCCCTTACTGAGACAGGAGACGTTTCCCATACAATAGAAACTACGAATTTATACCAACAGAAGGGAAAGACCTCACGGTGTGCGGCCACCTTATAGATCACAGGGAATTGATCCAAAATTCCTGTTCACCTCTGAATACAATAAATATAGTTGGATGTTGTAGCCTAAGGAGCTGAGTGAGGAGCTCAAGTAAAGGAGGTAAGTATGAGAACATGTAATTTCAACAGGACAATCTGTAGTACTTACACTGAGAGAATAACTCCTCACATGCTGGATAAATGGAGAAGGGAAAAGAGGAGTCCCTGTATCTCTGCAAGGGTCTGTGACACCTGCTGCTGTACTAAGACCAACAGGGTGCACTCACAGTCCCTCTGACTCAAGAACCACGGAGCTCAAGATCCAGGACAAGAGGTTGTTTGATGGCTGGTCTCCTCTCTAGGGTTTCTAGCTAAATGTTCTGTTAACTTCTCCCAGACAGAAATGCAGCAAACAGTTTGTAAATCTCTGGAAATAGAGAAGAGTCCTACATGTTTTGATTAAACCATCAAAATGGCAATAATCAAACTTGCCAAGGGTGAAGAATTGGGATAAATATAATTGATATCATCATGGCAATAAATATGAATGTAGAAGTACGATGATCTGTCAGAGGCACGCCCCTGGCCAGGGCAGACTCCGCCATTAAAAGATGGCGCCTGGCTAGTTGCCAGGTTAGGATTGCCTCGTGAGACTAAGCGGTGTGCCCTAAGAGGAAGTAAACAGCATTGGTTGCTAGCGAAGTTGTTCGCTTAGGTGCACAGCCTGATTCGCTCTCTCCTGTACCCTGCTCGCTGATTGGTCATGTAAGCGTATATAAGTGTGTAGACTTGCGGAAATAAAGAGAAAGAGAGAGAGAGAAGAGAGAGAAGATGCATCCAAACCAGGGCGTCTTGTCGTCCTTGCAGGGCGAGGGCAATAATGATTTCAATTTCAGAAATGAAGAATTGTCTTTAATTAACAGCATACTTTCTGATCTCAGGTGTTCTGATGTTAATTATTTAACAAATAATTCCATTCTTTTATCTTTATTGAAGTTTTCCATTGATGTGTACAGAGAGAACAGGCATAAATGCCCCTTGTGGTTGTTGGTAACCCACAGTGTCTTCAGCAGTTCTATAAGTCTCTGTCAAAGCTTCTCAGTGTCTCTATGTTTCTGTGACAGAAAGATCTGGTCTCCACACATCAGTCTACTGGGAATTCTGGAAATTAATGAAGCCTGCAAATCTCATGTCCAGCTCTGTCCTGCAGGAGGTATAAAGGAGCAAATAGATCCCATGGTGAGGAGCACAAACACAGACGCTGGGGCTTAATTTCACTTGCTGTCCTCACCTGGAAATTCACACAACCATTCTGTGCTGCAGAGCATACATACCCACCTGTAAAATACTGGTAAAATTGGTACCTACATCACGATGATGGGGTGCATATGTGAAAAAAGGAAGATAATGGGTTTTAAGCAGTTTCTCTAGCAAAATTACAAAATAAAAGGGTGCGGTTACCTCAAAGATATCATGGTGACCACACTCCCCCAGGACCTTCAGAACTGCTCTAGGTCTCTGCCATCATGAGAATGCTACCTTGAAAATTTGTTATATACTCAAAGAACATACAAATAGGGCCTTCCCACTGTTGACTAAAACAGCCCAGCCCTGACTGTGTAGCTGGGAGAGGAATCCCAGCACCAGGATTTCCAGCTGTTCCAATAAATAATCAAAACAACACAGACAACTCACTATGGAGTTGGTGCTTGGCTACGTTTTCATTGTTGCTTTTTTAAAAGGTAATTCATGGTGAACAAAAGACCTTGAGTGTGAGAGTGAATATGAGTGGGATAAACAGGTCTGCAACAATTTCCTAACCAAGATGTCTTGTGTCCTCAGGTGTCAAGTGTGAGGTGTAACTCGAGGAGTCTGGGGGAGACCTGGTGAAGTGGTGGGGATCCTGAGACTCTCCTGTGCAGGTTCTGGATTCACCTTCAGGAGTTACAACATGAGCTGAGACCTCCAGGCTCCAGGGAAGGGGTTACAGTGGGTCACATGGATTAGCTATGATGGAAGTAGCAAAAGCTACACTGACTCTGTTAAGGGCCGATTCACTATCTCCAGAGACAATGGCAAAAATATACTGTTTCTGTAGATGAACAGCCTGAGAGCCAAGAACACAGCCATGTATTACTGTGCAATGACAGAGTGAGAGGATATCAGTGTGAGCCCAGACGGAAAACTCACTATAGGAGAGGATAGGGACCACCAGAGGGTGCACACTCCTCACCAATTCTGTCTTTAGGCCCAGGAGAAGATGCAGATGGTGGTTATGGGCAAGTTTCCTGTCAGGATATGGTGATTCCTCTCCAGAGAACACTTTCTCTCAGGGCCCTCTCTGCACACATGATTTTGCGCTTAACTCTTCACCCTCTGACTTCGAAAATTTATTCTAATGGGAAATCAATTATACTAAAATGCACAAAATACAGAGTCACTCACGTTGTTTATTCCTGTCCCTAAATACCAATGAATCACAAATATCCTGATGCTCATCAACTGAGCTTTACAGGAATCCCAGAGGCACTCAGTATGCATCACAGTTCACCCAGCTCAATGTGAAAACTTGATAGAAGGAGCATGAAGTGCATGCTGCACATGAGGGCACAGAGACATCAACAATCCAAAGTAAAAGAAGAAAGGGTCTTTTGAGGGGGGTGTCACTGTCTTAAACAAATCTCAGAGCATCAATGTTAGTGACAACATCAGAAAGCAGTGAAACCACACCAGGTATGTTGTGGATGTGGAGACTGAACATTAAACACACTCACCCATACAAACTCAAACAAAAGTATAAAACCTTCATCAATTTTACTTAATTAACAAGGGTGATCCTAAGACAGAAATACACAGAATACAAGAAGACCTCAAGAAGCAAGAAAAATCTAAAAGACACTACCTAACATTACATCTAACGGAGCTAGAGAAAGTACAATGACTAAATACAGAAGAAAGAAGGAAATACTAAAGACTAGAGCAGAAATAAATAATATAAAAACCAAAAAATGGGGAGGGCGGAGTCAAGATGGTGGAGAAGTAGCAGGCTGAGACTACTTCAGCTAGCCGGAGATCAGCTAGATAGTTTATCTAAAGATTGCCAATACCTGAAAATCCATTGGCAGATCGAAGAAAAGAAGAACAGCAATTCTGGAAACAGAAAAACAACCACTTTCTGAAATATTGAAAGCGGTCCTTTAAGCAAAGAGAGAGCCTACAAGTGGTAGATCAGAAAGGAACAGAGACCATATACAGTAACAGTCACTTTACAGGCAATACAATGGCACTAAATTCATATCTCTCAATAGTTACCCTGAATGTGAATGGGCTAAATGCCCCAATAAAAAGACACAGGGTATCAGAATGAATAAAAAAATCCAAACCCATCTATATGTTGCCTCCAAGAAACTCATTTTAAGCCCGAAGACACCTCCAGATTTAAAGTGAGGGGATGGAAAAGAATTTAACATGCTAATGGACATCAGAAGAAAGCAGGAGTGGCAATCCTTATATCAGATCAATTAGATTTTAAGCCAAAGACTATAATAAGAGATGAGGAAGGACACTATATCATACTCAAAGGGTCTGTCCAACAAGAAGATTTAACAATTTTAAATATCTATGCCCCCAACGTGGGAGCAGCCAACTATATAAACCAATTAATAACAAAATCAAAGAAACACATCAACAATAATACAATAATAGTAGGGGACTTTAACACTCCCTTCACTGAAATGGACAGATCATCCACACAAAAGATCAGCAAGGAAATAAAGGCTTTAAACGACACACTGGACCAGATGGACATCACAGATATATTCAGAACATTTCATCCCAAAGCAACAGAATACACATTCTTTTCTAGTGCACATGGAACATTCTCCAGAATAGATCACATCCTCGGTCCTAAATCAGGACTCAATCGGTATCAAAAGATTGGGATCATTCCCTGCATATTTTAAGACCACAGTGCTCTAAAGCTAGAACTCAACCACAAAAGGAAGTTTGAAAAGAACCCAAATACATGGAGACTAAACAGCATCCTTCTAAAGAATGAATGGGTCAACCGGGAGATTAAAGAAGAATTGAAAAAGATCCTGGAAACAAATGATAATGAAAATACAATGGTTCAAAATCTGTGGGACACAACAAAGGCAGTCCTGAGAGGAAAATATATAGCGGTACAAGCCTTTCTCAAGAAACAAGAAAGGTCTCAGGTACACAACCTAACCCTACACCTAAAGGAGCTGGAGAGAGAACAAGAATGAAACCCTAAGCCAAGCAGGAGAAGACAAATCATAAAGATCAGAGTAGAAATCAATGAAATAGAAACCAAAAAGACAATAGAGCAAATCAATGAAACTAGGAGCTGGTTCTTTGAAAGAATAAATAAAATTGATAAACCCCTGTCCAGACTTATCAAAAAGAAAAGAGAAAGGACCCAAATAAATAAAATCATGAATGAAAGAGGAGAGATCACAACTAACACCAAAAAAATACAAACTAATATAAGAACATACTGTGAGCAACTCTACGGCAATAAATTTGACAATCTGGAAGAAATGGATGCATTCCTAGAAACATATAAACTACCACAACTGAACCAGGAAGATGTAGAAAGCCTGAACAGACCCATAACCAGTAAGGAGATTGAAACAGTCATTAAAAATCTCCAAACAAACAAAAGCCCAGGGCCAGACGGCTTCCCGGGGGAATTCTACCAAACATTTAAAGAAGAACTAATTCCTATTCTCCTGAAACTGTTCCAAAAAATAGAAATGGAAGGAAAACTTCCAAACTCATTTTATGAGGCCAGCATCACCTTGATCCCAAAACCAGACAAGGATCCCATCAAAAAAGAGAGCTATAGACCAATATCCTTGATAAACACAGATGCGAAAATACTCAACAAAATACTAGCCAATAGGATTCAACAGTACATTAAAAGGATTATTCACCACGACCAAGTGGGATTTATTCCAGGGCTGCAAGGTTCGTTCAACATCCGCAAATCAGTCAATGTGATACAACACATCAATAAAAGAAAGAGCAAGAACCATATGATACTCTCAATAGATGCTGAAAAAGCATTTGACAAAGTACAACATCCCTTCCTGATCAAAACTTTTCAAAGTGTAGGGATAGAGGGCACATACCTCAATATCATCAAAGCCATCTATGAAAAACCCACCGCAAATATCATTCTCAATGGAGAAAAACTGAAAGCTTTTCCGCTAAGGTCAGGAACACGGCAGGGATGTCCATTATCACCACTGCTATTCAACATAGTACTAGAGGTCCTAGCCTCAGCAATCAGACAACAAAAGGAAATTAAAGGCATCCAAATCTGCAAAGAAGAAATCAAATTATCACTCTTCGCAGATGATATGATATTATATGTGGAAAACCCAAAAGACTCCACACAAAACTGCTAGAACCTATACAGGAATTCAGTAAAGTGTCAGGATATAAAATCAATGCACAGAAGTCAGTTGCATTTCTCTATACCAACAGCAAGACAGAAGAAAAAGAGAAATTAAGGAGTCAATCCCATTTACAATTGCACCCAAAACCATAAGATACCTAGGAATAAACCTAACCAAAGGGGCACAGAATGTATACTCAGAAAACTATAAAGTACTCATGAAAGAAATTGAGGAAGACACAAAGAAATGGAAAAATGTTCCATGCTCCTGGATTGGAAGAATAAATATTGTGAAAATGTCTATGCTACCTAAAGCAATCTACACATTTAATGCAATTCCTATCAAAGTACCATCCATCTTTTTCAAAGAAATGGAACAAATTATTCTAAAAATTATATGGAACCAGAAAAGACCTGGAATAGCCGAAGGGATATTGAAAAAGAAAACCAACGTTGGTGGCATCACAATTCCGGACTTCAAGCTCTATTACAAAGCTGTCATCATCAAGACAGCATGGTACTGGCACAAAAACAGACACATAGATCAATGGAACAAATTGAGAGCCCAGAAATAGACCCTCAACTCTACAGTCAACTAATCTTCGACAAAGCAGGAAAGAATATCCAATGGAAAAAAGACAGCCTCTTCAATAAATGGTGCTGGGAAAATTGGGCAGCCACATGCAGAAAAATGAAATTGGACCATTTCCTTACACCACACACAAAAATAGACTCAAAATGAATGAAGGACCTTAATGTGAGATTGGAATCCATCGAAATCCTTAAGAAGAACACAGGCAGCAACCTCTTCAA
Organism: Mustela putorius furo; assembly: GCF_011764305.1. Classification (NCBI taxonomy): domain Eukaryota; kingdom Metazoa; phylum Chordata; class Mammalia; order Carnivora; family Mustelidae; genus Mustela; species Mustela putorius. The sequence continues at coordinate 460,133 of NW_025421844.1, forward strand.
CCTCAGCCACAGCAACATCTTCCTAGGAACAACGCCAAAGGCAAGGGAAGCAAGGGCAAAAATGAACTATTGGGATTTCATCAAGATCAAAAGCTTTTGCACAGCAAAGGAAACAGTTAACAAAATCAAAAGACAACTGACAGAATGGGAGAAGATATTTGCAAATGACATATCAGATAAAGGACTAGTGTCCAGAATCTATAAATAACTTAGCAAACTCAACACCCAAAGAACAAATAATCCAATCACGAAATGGGCAGAGGATATGAACAGACATTTCTGCAAAGAAGACATCCAGATGGCCAACAGACACATGACAACGTGCTCCATATCACTCGGCATCAGGGAAATACAAATCAAAACCACAATGAGATATCACCTCACACCAATTAGAATGGCTAAAATCAACAAGTCAGGAAATAACAGATTTTGGCGAGGATGCGGAGAAAGGGGAACCCTCCTACACTGTTGGTGGGAATGCAAGCTGGTGCAGCCACTCTGGAAAACAGCATGGAGGTTCCTCAAAATGTTGAAAATAGAACTGCCCTATGACCCAGCAATTGCACTATTGGGTATTTACCCTAAGATACAAACGTAGTGATCCAAAGCGGCACGTGCACCCGAATGTTTATAGCAGCAATGTCCACAATAGCCAAACTATGGAAAGAACTTAGATGTCCATCAACAGATGAATGGATCAAGAAGATGTGGTATATATACACAATGGAATACTATGCAGCCATCAAAGAAATGAAATCTTGCCATTTTCGACAACATGGATGGAACAGAGTGTATCATGCTTAGTGAAATAAGTCAAGCAGGGAAAGACAACTATCATATGATCTCCCTGATATGAGGAAGTGGTGATGCAACATGGGGGCTAAAGTGGGTAGGAGAAGAATCAATGAAACAAGATGGGATTGGAAGGGAGACAAACCATAAGTGACTCTTAATCTCACAATACAAACTGAGGGTTGCTGGGGGGAGCGGGTTTGGGAGAAGGGGGTGGGATTACGGACATTGGGGAGGGTATGCGCTTTGGTGAATGCTGTGAAGTGTGTAAACCTGGTGATTCACAGACCTGTACCCCTGGGGATAAAAATATATGTTTATAAAAAAAATTAAAAAAAATAAACAAAAAATGACAGGACAGATTTAAAAAAACAAGGTCTATTTCTTTGGAAAAAAAATAAAATAAAATTCAGAAACCTCTGTCTAGATTTATCAAAAGATAAGTGAAAGCCCCAAATAAATAAAACCAGATGGGTGTCTGGGTGGCTCCTTGGGTTAAGCCTCTGCCTTTGTCTTAGTTCATGATCTCAATCTCAGGATTGAGCCCCGCATCCTGCTCTCTGCTCAGTGGGGTGTCTGCTTCCCTCTATCTCTCTGTCTGTCTCTCTGCCTACTTGTGATCTCTGTCAAATAAACAAATAAAATTTTAAAAATAAATAAATAAATAAATAAATCCAGAGATCAATATCTTTCTCTGTGAAACAAACATGGTTTTGGAGGGGTGGGTTCAGGGGATGGGGTAACTTGGGGATGGGAGATAAGGAGGGCACATGCTGGGAAGAGCAGTGGCCGTTATACACAAATAATGAATTGTTGAACACTACATTAAAAAGTAATGATGTAAAAAAACCTAATGATGAACTATTTGGTAGCTAATTGAACATATTTTTAAAAATAATTTAAGCAAAAAAATAAAAAGAATTTAAGCAGATAATGTTGTGAGAAAATAAATAAATAAATCTATAATTCTAGGATGGACATTCCCCAATCCAAATCCTGAAAGTATAGTAAAAATTTTGTGTTTAAACTAGATGTGTCTATGTGGGATGGGGTAACTGGCTGATGGACATTAAGGAGGGCACTTGATGGAATGAGCACTCGGTGTTATATGCAACCAATGAATCACTAAATCTACTTCTGAAACCAGTAATGCCCTGTGTGTTAACAGAACTGAATTTAAATTAAAATAATTTGAATTTAAATTAAAATAATTTAAAGCACAATATAAGAAATCAGTCTGATCAAGTGTGTCATTCAAAGTCCTTGTATTGAAAAATGCCGGTTAAATTTTTATTGGGATGGCACTGAATGTACAGATTGCTCCGGGCAGTATAGATATTTTAACAATGTTTATTCTTCCAATCCATGAGCATGGAACATTTTTCATTACTTTGTGCTGAAACAAAAAATCCCCAAAACTTGTATGGAATCAGACAACACCCTAAATTGCTAAGGAAATGTTGAAAAGAAAAACCAACCTGGAGGCATCATGTTTCCTGATTTCAAGATATACTACAAACTTATTGTCACAAAGACATCATGGTACTGGCACAGACACAGAAACATAGACCAATGGAACAGAATAGAGAGCCAAGTAATGGACCTGCAACTCTATGATCAAATAAACTTCAACAGACCAGGAAAATATATCCAGGGGGGTGGAAGGGAAACAGTCCCTTCAATAAATGGTGCTGGGAAAACTGGACAGCTATGTGTAGAAGAATGAAACTTGGCTATTCTCTTATACCGTACACAAAGATAAACTCAAAATGGATAAAAGGCTTCAATGTGAGGTAGGAATCTACCAAAATTCTAGAAGAGAACATAGGCGGTAACCTCTTCGAAATCAGCCACTGCAACTTCTTTCAAGACATGTCTCCAAAGGCAAAGGAAACAAAAGTGAAAATGAATTCTTGGAACCTTTGTCAATTTCAAAATCTTTTGTACTTCAGAGAAAACAGTCAACAAAACAAAGAGGGAACCCATGGAATGGGAGAACATATTCACAAATGACGTTAGACAAAGGATTGATGTCCAAGATCTATAGAGAACTCCTCAAACTCAACACACACTAAATGGATAATGATGTCAAAAAATAATGGGCAGAAGACATGAACAGACGCTTCTCCAATAAAGACATACAAATGGCTAACAGACACATGAAAAAAGGTTCATCATCATTAGCAGTTAGGGAGATTCAAATCAAAACCACATTGAGATACTACCTCACACCTGTTAACACCAGTTTAACACCAGTTAAAGTGGACAAAATTAACAAGATAGTAAACAAGTGTTGGAGATGTGGAGAAAGGGGAACCCTCTTACACTGTTGGTGGGAATGCAAGTTGGTGCAGCCACTTTGGAAAACAGTGTAGAGATTCTTTATGAAACTAAAAATAGTTTTGCAGACCTGTACCCCTAGGTCTAAAAGTACATTTTATGTTAATAAGAAACAGAAATTAAAAATAGAGTTTCCCTATGACCCTGCAATTACACTCCCGGGCATTTACCCCAAATATACATATCAAGTGAGGAGAAGGGCCATCTGTACCCCAACGTTCATAGCAACAATGACCACGGTTGCCAAACTGTGGAAAGAACCCAGATGCCCTTCAATGGAGGAATGGATAAGGAAGATGTGGTCCATATGTACATGGAGAATTGTGCCTCCATCAGAAAGGATGAATACCCAACTTTTGTATCAACATGGACAGGATTGGAAGAGATTATGCTGAGTGAAATAAGTCAAGCAGAGATGGTTATCACATGGTTTTACTTACTTGTGGGGTATAAGAAATAACACGGAGGACATGGGGAGATGGAGAGGAGAAGGGAGTTGGGAGAAATTGGAGGGGGAGATGAACCATGAGAGACTGTGGTCTCGGAGGGACTACTGAGTGTTTTGGAGGGGAGAGAAGTGGGAGGTTGGGTAAGCCTGGTGATGGGTACTAAGGGGGGCACGTATTGCCACTGGGCGTGGTACATAAACAGAGAATTCTGAACACTGAAAAGACATTTAAAATAAATAAAAGAAATTTAAAAATGAAAGAAAGAAAGCAAACAGGCAACTAAGCCGCCTGGAGTCACCACACTCCAATTTAGATTACAAAGCTCTTGTCATCAAAACAGTATGGTGCTGGCATAAAAACAGACACACAGGACAATGGAACACAAGAGAAAGCTTGGAAACTGATAATCCTAGTACTTTTACAAAGTTTATTCATTCATATATTAAAGGTATATTTGAACTTGGCTCTGATAGAATTCTTAACATGAATGGGAATTTATAATATTGATGTCCTTTTCCAATATTTTCTACCAAAAAATGCAGTTTTTAAAGATTGGATTTATTAGACATACAGAGATCACAAGTAGTCAGAGAGGCAGGCAGAGAGAGGGGGTGGTGATGCAGGCTCCTGGACAAATAGAAATACCGATGGGGGGCTCCATCCCAGGGATCTGGGATCATGACCTGAGCCAAAGGGAGAGGCTTTAACCCACTGAGCTGCCAAGGCACCCAATAAATGAATTTTTTTAAAGATTTATTTATTTATTTGACAGAGAGAGATCACAAGTAGGCAGAGAGGCAGGCAGAGAGAGAGAGGAGGAAGCAGGCTCCCTGCTGAGCAGAGAGCCCGATGCGGGACTCGATCCCAGGACCCCGAGATCATGACCTGAGCCTAAGGCAGCGGCTTAACCCACTGAGCCACCCAGGCTCCCAATAAATGCATTTTTTAAACAAACAACAACAACAAAAAGAATACTACATATTGTCAAAGTGCCATCTAAACGAAGCGGTCCAGAAAAAATGCAATCTTTTTTTTTTTTTTTTTAAGATTTTATCTATTTATTTGTCAGAGAGAGAGCGAGCGAGAGCAAGCACAGGCAGACAGAGTGGAAGGCAGAGTCAGAGGGAGAAGCAGGCTCCCTGCGGAGCAAGGAGCCCGATGTGGGACTCGATCTCAGGACGCCGAGATCATGACCTGAGCCAAAGACAGCTGCCTAACCAACTAAGCCACCCAGGCATCCCCAATTTTTGTTTTTAACTTGTAAAGAATTGAACCTGAGTCTGGAGCTAACTATATACTCAGAGAACATGCAAATAGGGTCTTCCCTCCACTGAATAAAACAGCCCAGCCCAGACCATGCAGCTGGGAGAGGAGCCCCAGCCCTGGGATTTCCAGGTGTCCACATTCACTAAACTGGTCAAAACACAGAACTCACCATGGACTTTGTGCTTGGCTGGGTTTTCCTTGTTGCTCTTTTAAAAGGTAATTTCTGGAGAACAAAAGACATTGAGTATGTGAGTGGATATGAGTGTGAGAAACCATCAGTTTGTGATGGATTCCTGACTAGGATGTCTTGTGTCTGCAGGTGTCCAGTGTGAGGTGCAGCTGGTGGAGCCTGGGGGAGACCTGGTGGAGCCTGGGGGGGTCCCTGAGACTCTCCTGTGCGGCCTCTGGATCCACCTTCAGTAGCTACCACATGAGCTGGGTCCACCGGGTTCCAGGGAAGGGGCTGCAGTGGGTTGCATGGATTAGGAGTGATGGAAATAGCATATACTATGCAGACTCTGTGAAGGACCGATTCACCATCTTCAGAGACAACAGCAAGAACACGCTGTATCTGCAGATGAACAGCCTGAGAACCGAGGACATGGCCGTGTATCACTGTGCAACAGACACAATGAGGGGATATCAGTGTGATCCCAGACACAAACCTTAGACTACAAAGGTATAAGACCAGCAGAGCGTGCACACTCCTCACCAATTCTGTCTTTGGTCCCAGGAGCAGGTGCACATGGAGTCTAGGGCATGTTTCCTGTCAGGGTTTGGGGTTTCCTCTCCATAGAGCAATTTTACCAGGGGAGCCTCCTTGACATTATTCTGTGCTTACCTATTCACTCCCTGACTTAGAAACTTAGTTGAAACAGGAAGAAAAATATACTAACATGCAAAAAAAAAAAATCAGTTACATTACTTTCCTCTTGTCCTTAAGTACTAATAAATTACAAATATCGTGATGCATGTCAACAAAACCTTTATAAGAATCTCATTGGCACTCACTGTGGATCACATGAACCTCCAACAGAGCCAGAATATCACACATGTGCACACACACACACACACACACACACACGAGTATAAAACCGCCACTGAAAAAATAAAATTAAATCGAAGAAAAGAGTAAAAAACCTTTATCACCATCCTGTAACTTCTCTGCAGCAAAGGTGGTCCCAGGACAGAAATACACAGCATACAGGAGCACCTCAAGAAAGAAGAATCTTAAATAAACAACCTAACATTACACCTAAAGATGATTGAGAAAGAGCAACAGCTGAATCCTAAATAGAGCAGAAGGAAGGAAATAGCAAGAGGAGAGCAGGAAAAGATTATATAGAAACTAAGAAACACAGAACAGATCAGAGAAACCAGGAGCTGCATATATTTTTTTTCTAATTCAATTGGCCAAGTTATAGTACTTCATTGACTTTTGATATAATACTCAACGATCTATCTGTTCAGTATAAAACCCTGTGTTCATCATGTCACATGATACTTTTGGGGAAAAAAACGCAATACACCTGGGAATCCTCTACCTCAGTTTCTCAAAATGAAAGAAAAAGGGCCCAAATAAATAACTAAGAAGTCTATTTGGTCCAGTGTGTCAAAGCCCTTATTTCCTTGGTGCATAAACAATTCTGGAACACTGAAAAAAATTTTTAAAAACGTGGAAAAAGTGCTCCATATCACTCGGCATCAGGGAAATACAAATCAAAACCACAATGAGATATCACCTCACACCAGTCAGAATGGCTAAAATCAACAAGTCAGGAAATGACAGATGCTGGCGAGGATGCGGAGAAAGGGGAACCCTCCTACACTGTTGGTGGGAATGCAAGCTGGTGCAGCCACTCTGGAAAACAGCATGGAGGTTCCTCAAAATGTTGAAAATAGAACTGCCCTATGACCCAGCAATTGCACTATTGGGTATTTACCCTAAAGATACAAATGTCGTGATCCAAAGGGACACATGCACCCGAATGTTTATAGCAGCAATGTCCACAATAGCCAAACTATGGAAAGAACCTAGATGTCCATCAACAGATGAATGGATCAAGAAGATGTGGTATATATACACAATGGAATACTATGCAGCCATCAAAAGAAATGAAATCTTGCCATTTGCAACAACATGGATGGAACTAGAGCGTATCATGCTTAGCGAAATAAGTCAAGCAGAGAAAGACAACTATCATATGATCTCCCTGATATGAGGAAGTGGTGATGCAACATGGAGGCTTAAGTGGGTAGAAGAAGAATAAATGAAACAAGATGGGATTGGGAGGGAGACAAACCATAAGTGACTCTTAATCTCACAAAACAAACTGAGGGTTGCCGGGGGGAGGGGGTTTGGGAGAAGGGGGTGGGATTATGGACATTGGGGAGGGTATGTGATTTGGTGAGTGCTGTGAAGTGTGTAAACCTGGTGATTCACAGACCTGTATCCCTGGGGATAAAAATATATGTTTATAAAAAATAAAAAATTAAAAAAAAAAACGTGGAAAAATTCTATATTCTCTTTTAATGTTCACTTAGCCAACATATAGTACATGATTAGTTTTTGATGTAGTGTTCAAAGATTCATTATTTGTGTATAACACCCAGTGCTCATGACATCACCTGCCCTCCTTAATCCCCATGACCTGGCTGCCCATCCCCCACCACCCTCACTTCTGCAATCCTTGTTTGTTTCCCAGAATCCAGAGTCTCTCATGGTTTGTCTCCCTCTCTGATTTCTTTTTTATTTTATTTTATTTTTCAGTGTTCCAAGATTCATTGTTTATGCACGATACCTACAGCTCCATGCAATATGTGCCATCCTTAATGCCCACCACCAGGCTCACCCATCCCTCCACCCCCCTCCACTCCCAAACCCTCAGTTTGTTTCTCAGAGTCCACAGGCTCTCATGCTTCATATCCCTCTCCAAATTCCCCCAACTCACTTTTCCTTTCCCTCTCCTAATGTCCCTCATGTTATTCCTTTAATCCACAAGTAAGTGAAGCCATATGATAATTGACTTTCTCTGTGGTCCTCCTCACTATTCCTTATGTTCCACATAGAAGTGAAACCATAGGATAATTATCTTTCTCTGCTTTACTTACTCTACTTGACATAAGAGCATTCATCCATAAAAGTATTCATCCTTTCTGATGGTTGAGTAATATTCCATTGTACATATGGACCACGTCTTCTTTATCCATTCATATATGAAAGGACATCTCAGCTCCTCCCACAGTTTCACTATAGTGAACATTAATCCTATGAACATTGGGGTGCATGTGCCCCTTTTTTCACTACATCTGTATCTTTGGGGTAAATATCCAATAGTGCAATTGCTGAATCATAGGGTAGTCCTCTTTTTAAGTTTTGAAGAACCTAGTCACTGTTCTCCAAAGTGGCTGTATCAACCTGCATTCCCACCAAGAGCATAAGAGCATTCACTTTTCTCCACATCCTCTCCAAAATTTCTTGTTCCCTGTCCTGTTGATTTTAGACTTTCTATCTCATGTAAGGTAATATATCATTGTGTTTTTTAATCACAACATTCCAAACTTAATTGCATTCTTATTCTAGAACTTGTCAAGTGATTTTAAATTTTTTTATTTTTAAAAAATTTTTAATTTCTTGAAGTTCAGGAATGTTCCCTCTATCCCTATACTTTGAAGCGTTTTAATCAGAAACGGATGCTGGATTTTTTCAAATGCTTTTTCTGCATCAATTGAGAGGACCATGTGATTCTTCTCTCTTCTCTTATTAATTTGCTCTATCACATTAATTGATTTGCGAATGTTGAACCATCCTTGTAGCCCAGGGATTAATCCCACCTGGTCATGGTGGATAAACTTTTTAATGTGCTGTTGGATTCTGTTTGCTAGGATCTTGTTGAGAATCTTAGCATCCATATTCATCAGTGATATTGATCTGAAATTCTCCTTTTTGGTAGGGTCTTTGCATGGTTTGGGGATCAGGGTAATGCTGGCTTCATAGAAAGAGTTGGGAAGTTTTTCTTATGCTTCATTTTTTTTAAAGATTTTATTTATTTATTTGACAGAGAAAAATCACAAGTAGGCAGAGAGGCAGGCAGAGAGAGAGAGGAGGAATCAGACTCCCTGCTGAGCAGAGAGCCCGATGCGGGACCCGATCCCAGGACCCTGAGATCATGCCTGAGCCAAAGGCAGTGGCTTAACCCACTGAGCCACCCAGGCGCCCCTATGCTTCATTTTTTGGAAACAGCTTCAGGAGAATAGGTATTATTTCTTCTTTGAAAGTTTGGTAGAATTCCCCAGGGACTCCATCAGGTCCTGGGCTCTTGTTTTCTGGGAGGTTTTTAATCTCTCCTTCAATCTTGTTACTAGATATTGGTCTATTCAGGTTGTCAATTTCTTCCTGATTTTATTTTGGGAGTTTATAGTTTTCCAGGAATGCATCCATTTCATCTAGGTTGCTTAGCTTATTGGCATATAACTGTTGATAATAACTTCTGATGATTGTTTCTACTTCCTTGGTGTTCGTTGTGATCTCTCTCTCTTCATTCATAATTTTATGTATTTGAGCTTTCTCTCTTTTCTTTTGGATTAATGTGGCCAATGGTTTATCGATCTTATTGATTCTTTCAAAAAACCAGCTTTTAGTTTCATTGATACGCTCTACTGTATCTCTGGTTTCTACCTCATTGATCTCAGCTCTAATCTTGATTTTTCCCTTTTTATGTATGGAGTTGGTTTGATTTGTTGTTGATTCTCCAGTTCTTTAAGGTGTAGAGACAGCTGCTGTGTTCTGGATTTTTCAATTTTTTTTTGAGAGATGCTTGGAAGTCTATGTATTTCCCCCTTAGGACTGCCTTTGCTGTATCCCATAGGTTTTGGACCAACGTGTCTTCATTCTCATTGGTTTCCATGAATTGTTTCAGTTCTTCTTTGATCTCCTGGTGGATCCAAGCATTCTTAAGCAAGGTGGTCTTTAGCTTCCAGGTGTTTGAGTTTCTTCTGAACTTTTCCTTGTGATTGAGCTCCAGTTTCAAAGTGTTATGATCTGAGAATGTGCAGGGAATAATCTCAGTCTTTTGGTATCGGTTGAGTCCTAATTTGTGACCCAGTATTTGGTCTATTCTTGAGAAGGTTCCATGTGCACTTGAGAAGAATGAGTATTTTGTTGTTTTAGGATGAAATGTTCTCCATATATCTATGAGGTCCATCTGGTCCAATGTGTCATTCAATGCTCTTGTTTCTTTATTGATTTTCTGCTTTGATGATCTGTCTATTTCTGAGAGAGGCATGTTAAGATCTCCAACCATTAGTGTATTCATATCAATATGACTCTTTATCTTGATTAACAATTTTCTTATGTAATTGGCTGCTCCCATATTGGGGGCATAGATATTTACAATCGTTAGATCATCTTGGTGGATAGTCCCTTTAAGAACTATGTAGTGTCCTTCTGGATTTCTGACTACAGTCTTTAGTTTAAAATCTATTTTGTCTGATATGAGAATCGCTACCCAGCCTTCTTTTGAGGCCCATTTGCATGAAAGATGCTTCTCCATCCCTTCACTTTCAGTCTGGGCGTATCTTTAGGTTCAAAATGGGTCTCTTGTAGACAACATATAGATGGGTCCTGTCGTTTTATCCAGTCTGCAACCCTGTGCCATTTTATGGGCACATTTAGGACATTCAAATTGAGGGCAATTATTAATAGATATGTTTTTATTGACATCATATTACCTTTGAAGTCTTTCTTTCTGTAGATTGTCTCTATATTTCGGTTCAATGCTATTCTTGGGCTTTTTCCTCCTTTAAAGAAGCCCCCTTAATATTTCCTGCAGTATCGGCTTGGTGGTTGCACACTCTTTTAAGCCTTGGCAGTCTTCGAAACTCTTTATCTCTCCATCCATTTTGAATGTCAGTCTTGCTGGATAAAGTATTCTTGGCTGCATGTTCTTCTCATTAAGTGCCCTATATATCTTGCCTACCCTTTCTGGCTTGCCAGGTCTCTGTGGACAGGTCTGACGTTATTATGATGGGCTTTCCTCTGTAAGTAAGGAGCTTCTTTGTCCTAGCTGCTTTCAAGAGGTTCTGCCTACAATTATAATTCTTCATTCTTACTATTAGGTATCTCTAGGACTTTCGAGAATCTGTAATCTTGGGGGAAAACCCTTCGGCCTCTAGTACATGAACGCTGGTTCCATTCACGAGATTTGGAAAATTTTCATGAAGAACTTGTTCCACTATATCTTCTAGACTTCTTTCTTTCTCTTCCTCTTCAGGGAGGGATTCCAATAATTCTGACGTTGTTACATTTCATGGCACCATTTATTTCCCTGATTCTGTTTTCGTGGCTTCTGAACTGTTTGTCCCAGACTTCCTCCTGATCCTTTCTCTCTATATGTTTGTCTCCCAGATTACTAATTCTATCTTCTGTCTCAGTTACTCTAGCGTTGAGAGAATTTAGATTAGATTGGAACTCATTGAGAGCATTGTGAAGCTCATCCCTGGTAGCTTTCAGCACTTCCCTAATATTGAAAACATGATCTCTGGTCATTTTCAGTTTGGCCCTAATCAATTCTGTTTGGTCACCCATGGCTTTCTCCAACCTAGCTATTGCTTGGATAATTGTTAGCCTGAATTCTCTTTCTGACATATTGTCTATGTTGATAGCCATTGTTCTGTTGCAGAAGGTCCATCCTCTGTATTCTTCTTCTGTTGGGCATTCCTCCTCCTAGTCATTTTGGTGAGAGATGGCTGAACGGGTGTAGCTGGGTGTATGGACTGTGGTGCAGTCAAGGTGCACCCTGGAATGCTTCTGAGCAATCAGGGTTCCCCACCCAAATGAGAGGAAAAAGAAAAGGAAAAGAAAAAAGAGAGAGGGAGAGAGATAGGAAAGAAAGGTGAGATAAAAGAGAAGGCTCAGTCCAAATGATCCCCAAGGTAAGATTTATGAAGTATACAAAGAGACACAGACAAACAAAAAGACTAATAAAAGTATATGACAAGGGAAAAACAATATATATATATATTTGCATATATATATGCAAATAAAGGAAGAACCTCGTCAAAAAGAACCCCAAGTGTAAGATTTATATACTATCAGGACAAACACAAAAACACAGAAATACTGGTGGAAGAAAAAGATGGGAGAGTGGTTGTAAATTCTCAGTGTGGGTGAGTAAGTTGTTTTGATTCTTCTTGGATGTATCTTGATATCTTTCTTAAAAGTACTCAACTTTCCTAAGATAAGGGGGAATTAGGAATTGGTTTACCTATAGGGGTGGCATTGATTGGGGAAAGGGGATTACCTTGAAGTTTAACTCTATATGAATATTAGAAAATAAAAATTAAAAAAAGGAATAAACTAGACTAAACTAAAATTTAAAAAAAAAGAAATTAAAAAAATAGAAATGCAAAAGGAAAACAGAAGTGTATGTAGTAAAAAGTTCAGGTTAGAAGGTTATTATGGAATTTGATGTACTGGACATCTCACTGTGATGGTAAATAGGTTAAAAAATTATCTATATAATAAAAAATTAACTATATAACAAAATGAGCCAGAAGAGTGGGATTGAATTGATAATAAAAATTGTCCTATGAAGTAGTGGTGGTTGTTCTCTTATCGTCTTTTTTTTTTTTTTCCTTTCCTGGTTGGTTTTCTGGGGAAGGGGCCTGCCACGTGGGTTTTCAGTCAATGATGTTCTCTCAGTTAAGTTCCCAGGTCTCCCTCAAGGGGGTGGACTCTGAGGAAACTGGTTTTTTCAGGCTTTTGTTCTCTGGAGGTTTTTATATTTGTTCACTTTTTTTTTTTTTTTTCCTCTCTCACCTTGACCGCTTTTGATGGTTTTTGTAGGTTTAGAGGAAAGCAAACTGAGAGAGAAGCCTCAGTATGACTGCAGAGCCCAGATAAATCCACCTTTGGCTGCTGGCAGAGCAGGTTCCCAGTCGCGGTCCCTGGGGACTCAGGATTTTTTGCTTGTACCCCAAACCAGGGTAGCAGCGGCTGTCTGGCAGCTCCATACTGCCAGAGAGGTTCCAAGTAGTGATCACACAATGAGATTTTCCCACTGGCCCTGGCCGGGAGTGCCTGGTCTTTCCGGTCTGAGAGAACCCGGCTGGCATTTGTGTGCACCTCTCTTAGGGGAGGGCGCAGGGCAGAACTTGGACTGTGATGGCATGGCAGGGCACTCACGTGGGGACTGCAAAATGGCTGTGCTTGTTGGCTGGAGAGGCTCCCAACCCCTCAGGGGAGCCAGGAGCCAGGCACTCTCAGGCACGCTGGTGGTTCAGTCAGACCCTAACACCCCGCTTCCTGAAATTTCCCCCCGGTGATCCTTTGCTATTTTTGAGTGCTTTCTACCAGACTCCCAAGTTAATGCTGGTCCCCAGGTGCAGGGCACTCTCATATTGGGATATTAATTTCCAGCGGGTCGCCTCTGCTGACTCCCTCCCTCTTTTGTTTATCTTCGGATATCAGTCCGACTTTCCTACTCAGCTTTATCTGCCCACTGGCATCTTCTGCTCCAGTAGAGATCCAGACGTGTATAATTCTGATCTCAGGCTGATTTCGTGGGTGATCGTGGAGTTCTTTGGAAGGTAATCAGCTCACTTTAGGGTATAGGTTGAAAGGCCGCCTCCTCCTACTTATGGCCTCTGGAAAATCATATAATTAAAAAAATCTCTTTTTACACACTTACCCACATCTTGGGGTGTTTGTTTCATGTTACACCAGAAAGAGTTTTGAACATACACCCAAAATTATAGAGGTTGTGTGAGGTGTCCAAGAGCTTGTGTAGTGTGTGAGCCCCAGGAATTGGCCTGGGCTACTCCCCGCCAGACCTGATGTCCTTGAAACACTTGTAGGACAGAATGGGCAGGTTCATGAGGAAGGTGAAACCTCTGCTGTTGATGAGGACAAGATGATTTTGCTTCTTTTCGATTTTCTCTAAAAAGTAGAGAGAATTAGTGTTTGTGCAGTTCTATTTCCAAGTCTCTAACATTTCAGTATCTCTACGTTCCTCCCAAGTCATTTCTGGGATTATCTGCAACAGCTCTGCTGTGTGTACTTGACACAGGATGAAATGCACAAGTGTAGATTGTGTGATATGATAAACCCTTCTGTCAGAATCAGCATTATCTAGAGCAAGCAAATCAATTTCCCACACAATTTCCTGTATTTTCTTTGCAATTCTTCCCTCCTCATTCCTTCTTCATTCTGTCCCCGCATTACTATTGATCTTCATGTTACCTTACACTAGCTTTAATTTTCTAGAGTATATAATTTTGTAATTGTAACAAGTGTACCTTTATTTCTACTTCTATTGCTCAGTGAAATACTTGACAAGACCATGAAAGACCATGATATTTATTATTATTTTTTTTTTATGATGGGCAGCATTCCAAAGATGACAAAGACCACAATATGTTCACTTTTTTTTGTAGTGTCTTTTGTATTGATCCATAAATTTATTATTATGTCTGGAGATCTTTATCTCTTAGTTTGTCTTTTTATTTTGTGATGCAACTTTTTTTTAAATTTATCTTTTATTTTCAACATAACAGTATTCATTATTTTTGCACCACACGCAGTGCTCCATGCAATCCGCGCCCTCTATAATACCCACGACCTGGTTCCCCCAACCTCCCACGCCCCCGCCACTTCAAACCCCTCAGATTGTTTTTCAGAGTCCATAGTCTCTCATGATTCACCTCCCCTTCCAATTTTCCTCAACTCTCTTCTCCTCTCTAACTTCCCATGCCCTCCATGCTATTTATTATGCTCCACAAATAAGTGAAACCATGTGATAATTGACTCTCTCTGCTTGACTGATTTCACTCAGCATAATATCTTCCAGTCCAGTCCATGTTGCTACAAAAGTTGAGTATTCATCCTTTCTGATGAAGGCATAATTCTCCATAGTATATGTACCTCATCTTCCTTATCCATTCGTCTATTGAACGGCATCTTGGTTCTTCCCTCAGTTTGGCAATTGTGGCCATTGCTGCTATAAACATTGCTGTACAGATGGCCCCTCTTTTCACTAAATCTGTATCTTTGGGGTAAAAACACAGTAGTGCAGTAGCAGGGTTATAGGGAAGCTCATTATATCCTTTAAACCTGAAATTCTTTGGTTCATATACCTGTGTTTTTCTTTTGCTTTTCTATTTTTTTAACTTATTATTTATGTTATTATTTTTAATATTCATATAGAGATAAGCTTCAAGGTAGTCCCCTTTCCCCAAACAGTGCTACCCCTATATGTAAACCAGTTTTATTCCCCCTTTATCTCAGGAAAGTTGGGTCCTTTAACAAAGATATCAACATACATCCAGGAAGAATCAAAATAACCATCCTCACCCACACTGAGAATTTATAACAACTCTCCCAAATTTTTCTTCTGTCAGTGTTTCTGTGTATTTGTTTTTGTCCTAGTAGTATATAATCTTTACTTGGGGATCATTTTAGCTCAATAGTTATTTTCACTTTTCTTTTCTTCTCATTTACATTTGCCCGTCTTTTTGTTTGTCTGTTTCTGTTTGTATACTTTATAAATCATAACTTTGGGGCCCATTTGGGCCGTGTCTTTTCTTTTCTTTATTCCTTTTTTTTTCCTGGCTCTCTCTTTCTCTTTATTTTCTTTTTTCTTTTTTTATTAGTGGGCACTCCCTATTGCTCAGAAGCATCCAAAGTGCACCTTGCCTGCACCATGGTTGATATATTCAGCTACACAACCATTCAGCCATCTCTCACCAAAATGACTAAAATGAGGAATGTCCAACAGAAGAAAAATTCAGAGACTGGGCCATCTCTCTCAGAGCTATTGGATATGGACATAGACATTATATCAGAAAGGGAATCCAGGCTAACAATTATCCAGGCAATAGCTAGGTTAGAGAAAGCCTTTAATGACAAAATGGAATTGCTTAGGGCAGAAGTGAAAGCCACCAGGGAAGATGTTAACAATGCTCCCAATGAGTTCCAATCTAATTTAAATTCTCTAAAAGCTAAGGTAACCGAGGTGGAAGATAGAATGTGTGATCTTGAGGACAACAGAGAGAGAAAAAAAATCAGGAGGAACACTGGAACAAACAGCTTAAAAGCAATGAAAACAGAATTAGGGCAATAAATGATGCTATGGAATATTCCAATGTCAGAATTATTGAAGTCCCTGAGGGGGAAGAGAAAGAAACAATACTAGAAGATATAGTTGAACAGATTCTTCATGAAACTTTTCCCAATCTGGTAAATGGAACCATCGTTCATGTTTTAGAAACAGAAAGGGTTCCCCCAAGATCATAGAATCTAGAAAGACCTAAAGACACCTGACTTTGAAAATGATGAATGGTCATTTTAGACAGGGGATCTTGAAAGCAACTAGGGGGAAGAGATTCTTTACGTACAGAAGAAAGCCCATCAGAATAACATCAGACCTGCCCACAGAAACCTGGCAAGCAAGTAAGTGCTGGCAAGAAGTATTCAGGACACTAAATGAGAAGAACATGCAGCCAAAAATACTTTATCCAGCAAGACTGACATTCAAATGGATGGAGAGTTAAAGAGCTTCCAAGACCAGCAAGGTTTTAAGAGTATGTGGCCACCAAGTTTGCATTGCAAGAAATATTACAGGAGGTTCTATAAAAGATGAAAAAAAAAAACCAAGAATATCACTGAACAGAAACATATGGAGAAAGTCTATAGAAACAATGACTTCACAGGTAACACGATGTCAATAAAAACCTATCTCTCAATAATCACTCTCAATGTGAATGGCCTATACGCGCCAATAAAATGACACAGGGTGGCGGATTGGATAAAAAGACAGGACCCATTCATATGTTGTCTACATGAGACCCATTTTGAACCTAAAGATATACCCAGACTGAAAGCAAGGGGATGGAGAAGCATCTTTCATGCCAATGGGCCTCAAAAGAAGGCTGAGGTAGCAATTCTAATATCAGATAAATAAGATTGTAAACCAAAGACTGTACTCAGAGATACAGAATGACACTATATCATTCTTTTTTTGTTTGTTGGTTTATATATATTATATATTATATATTTATTTTCAGCATAAGAGTATTCATTATTTTTGCACCACACCCAGTGCTCCATGAAATCTGTGCCCTCTATAATACCCACCACCTGGTACACCAACCTCCCACCTCAATTTCAAAACCCTCACATTATTTTTCAGAGTCCATAGTCTCTCATGGTTCACCTCCCCTTCCAATTTTCCCCAACTCCCTTCTCCTCTCTAACTCCCAATGTCCTCCATGCTATTTGTTATGCTCCACAAATAAGAGAAACCATATGATAATTGACTCTCTCTGCTTGACTTATTTCACTCAGCATAATCTCTTCCAGTCCCATCCATGTTGCTACAAAAGTTGGGTATTTTTCCTTTCTGATGGAGGCATAATATTCCATAGTGTACATGGACCACATCTTCCTTATCCATTTGTCTGTTGAAGGGCATCTTGGTTCTTTCCAGTTTGGCGACCATGGCCATTGCTGCTATAAACATTCGGGTACAGATGGCCCTCTTTTCATGATATCTGTATCTTTGGGGTAAATACCCAGGAGTGCAATTGCAGGGTCATAGGGAAGTTCTATTTTTAATTTCTTGAGGAATCTCCACACTGTTCTCCAAAGAGGCTGCACCAACTTGCATTCCCACCAACAGTGGAAGAGGGTTCCCCTTTCTCCACATCCCCTCCAACACATGTTGTTTCTTGTCTTGCTAATTTTGGCCATTCTAACTGGTGTAAGGTGATATCTCAATGTGGTTTTAATTTGAATCTCCCTGAAGGCTAGTGATGATGAGCATTTTTTCATGTGTCTGATAGCCATTTGTATGCCTTGATTGGAGAAGTGTCTGTTCATATCTTCTGCCCATTTTTTGATATGATTGCCTGTTTTGTGTGTATTGAGTTTGAGGAATTCTTTATAGATCCTGGATATCAACCTTTTGTCTGTACTGTCATTTGCAAATATCTTCTCCCATTCCATGGGTTGCCTCTTTGCTTTCTAGACTGTTTCCTTTGCTGTGCAGAAGCTTTTGATTTTGATGAAGTCTCAAAAGTTTATTTTCGCTTTTGTTGCCTTTGCCTTTGGCGACATATCTTGAAAGAAGTTGCTGTGGCTAATATCAAAGTGATTACTGCCTATGTTCTCCTCTAGCATTCTGATGGACTCCTGTCTCATGCTGAGGTCTTTTATCCATTTTGAGTTTATCTTTGTGTACGGTACACCGTACTGTATGGTAGAGTTTCATTCTTCTACTAATAGCTTCCCAGGTTTCCCAGCACCATTTATTGAAGAGACTGTCTTTATTCCACTGTATATTTTTTCCTGCTTTGTCAAAGATTATTTGACCATAGAGTTGAGGGTCCATATCTGGGTTCTCTACTCTGTTCCACTGGTCTATGTGTCTGTTTTTATGCCAGTACCATGCTGTCTTGGTGATCACAGCTTTGTAATAAAGCTTGAAATCAGGTAACATGATGCCCCTACTTTTATTTTTGTTTTTCAACATTTCCTTAGCGATTCGGGGTCGCTTGTGATTCCATACAAATTTTAGGATTATTTGCTCCAGCTCTTTGAAGAATAGGGTGACATTTTGATCAGAATGGCATTAAAATTATAGATTGCTCTAGGCAGTATAGACCTTTTAACAATGTCTATTCTTCTGATCCAAGAGCATGGAATGGTCTTCCATCTTTTTGTGTCTTCAATTTCTTTCATGAGTGTTCTGTCATTCCTCAAGTACAGATCCTTTACCTCTTTGGTTAGATTTATTCCCAGGTCTCTTATGGTTCTTGGTGCTATAGTAAATGGAATCGATTCTCTAATTTCCCTTTCTGTATTTTCATTGTTAGTGTATAAGAAAGCCACTGGGTATTTTCCCCAAAGATACAGATGTTGTGAAAAGAAGGGCCATCTGTACCCCCAATGTTTATAGCAGCAATGGCCACGGCTGCCAAAATGTGGAAAGAACCAACATGCCCTTCAATGGACGAATGGATAAGGAAGATGTGGTCCATATACACTATGGAGTATTATGCCTCCATCAGAAAGGATGAATACCCAACTTTGTAGCAACATGGACGGGACTGAAAGAGATGATGCTGAGTGAAATAAGTCAAGCAGAGAGAGTCAATTATCATATGGTTTCACTTATTTGTGGACCATAACAAATAGCATGGAGGACATGGGGAGTTAGAGAGGAGAAGGGAGTTGAGGGAAATTGGAAGGGGAGGTGAACCACGAGAGACTATGGACTCTGAAAAACAACCTGAGGGGTTTGAAGTGGCGGGGGGGTGGGAGGTTGGGGTACCAGGTGGTGGTTATTATAGAGGGTGCGGATTGCATGGAGCACTGGGTGTGGTGAAAAAATAATGAATATTGTTATGCTGAAAACAAATAAATTTAATTAAAAAAATAAAATAAATAATGAATACTGTTATGCTAAAAATAAAAAATAAATTAAAAAAAGAAAATCATAAGGAAGATAAAGTAAAAAAAATTATTTATTAAAAAATAAATTAAAAAAGAGTTTAAACACACACAAAAAAAGAATAGTGAGAATGAATTTTTTTTTAAATAGTTGTATCTATGAAATATATAGATTTTAGGGCCGTACTGGAAGCTTAATATATTGTTTTTCCCTGATGTTGTGTTATTACAGTTTTTTTAAAAAAGATTTTATTTATTTATTTGAAAGAGAGAGATCACAAGTAGATGCAGTGGCAGGCAGAGAGGGAGGGGGAAGCAGGCTCCCTGCTGAGAGAGAGCCCATGGGAGACTCTATCTCATGACCCTGAGATCATGACCTGAGCTGAAGGCAGTGGCTTAACCCACTGAGCCACCCAGGTGCCCCAGAGTATTACAGTTTTATGGGAATCTTGTGGTGGTTGTCCTCCTGTTCTTTTGGTTTGCCTTCTGGGGGAGGGCCCCGCTGCACTGTTTTTCAGTCAGTCTTGCTTCGATTGAGTCATCCTGCCCCTTATGTAGGGGCTGGGCTCTATGGAAAATGGTTCTTTGAGCTTCTGTATTTTGGAGATTTTGTTTTTTGGAGGTTTAGTGGAAAGCAAAATGTATCCAGACCCTCTGCTTCAGAGAGAAGCCTCAGTCTGCTCCCCTCTGGGTGATCCAGAACATACAATCCCCCTTGGAAAACTGCATTGAACAGCACAAATTTATGGTGTGGGCGTTGTGGGTCCCCAGACACTGTCTCAGGGGTCACTCAAGGTGCCTGCTTGTCTCTGCACCCCCTGGCCACTAAAACTGTGAGTGATATTGGTCCAGGGAGCCCCTTTTTGGTCGCTGCCTTTACCAAGACTGCTGTATAGGGACCAGGCCCACACCACTCATCCAGGTCATAGAAGGCTGCCGCCACTGAGGGATCCCAACCAGAGATCTCGCCGAGTTCCTTTCCGGCATGGTCTAGGAGAATTCAGAGCCTTGGCTGATCCTAGAAACCACTGGAAAACTCTCTCACACCAAGCTCTCTCATGCATAGGCAGGGAGTGCAGGCAGATCCCAGTTGTGCAGTGTAGGCAGATTACAAAAGGGTGTGGTTCTAGAAAGTTCAGGCTGGCGCCCACACCAGACTCCCTAATGCAGAGGTGGGAATGCACCAGCTGAGCGGTGTGCAAGCAGTGCACAGCCAGGGCCTCAGGGACCAGGAACTGGAGGCTCAGTTGCACTCTCTCTAGCATGGGTGGTCACCAGCAGTGGCCATCCAGGTCCATGGGCTTAGGCCCATGCCCATGACTGTCTGAATCCAAGTTGTCCCTTAAGATCTTTTGCTGTTTTTGAGTGTGTTTAACCAGACTCCAAGTTAATGCTGGTCCTCAACTATAGGGATTGCTTCTGGTGTCACCCTCCTCATTCTATTTATCCTCCAGTATCAGTCTGAGCATTCCCACTCCACTTTACTTCTCCACTGGTGTCTTCTGCCATGTAGATACCCCAAAGTATACAATCCTACACCTCAGGCTGATTTCATGGGTGCTCACAGTGCTTTGGTAGATACTTAGCTCACTTTTGGGAACTGGTAGAAACAGGGTCTCCTACTTCTCTGTCATCTTGCCCTTCCTCCTCTTTTCAATTTTTTTTTTATTTTATTCTTGTGTTTTAGTTTCCCTTTGTTTTTTCAATGGTGGCTTCTGACCACTCTGGATATTGTTAAGTGCTCGCTTCGGCAGCACATATGCTAAAATTGGATATTGTAAAGGTGCATCCTGCTTGGGTCATAGTTGATATTTTTTACTCGATCCATTCACTCAACCACCCATGGACATAATAACTAGGATGAGGAAATCCCAACAACAACAACAAAAAAGAACAACAGGCAACATCCTCTGCCACAGAACTAATGGATTCAGATATAACCAAGACGTCAGGATAGCAATCATGACGTCAATAGCTAGGCTTGAAAAAAAACATTTATGGCAATACAGTATCCCCAAGGACAGAAATGAGATCCAATCAGGCTGAGTTTTAAAATGTTGTGAATGAAATACAGCCTAAGCTGGATTCTCTAACAGCCATGGTAAATGAGGCAAAAGAATAATTAGTGACCTACAAGATAAGCTGAGACAGAAGAAAGAAACTGAACAAGACAGGGGTAGGCAGTTAGTGGCACATGAAATTAGACTTAGGGAGAACAATGCCATGAAAGGCTCAAAGTCAGAATTACTGGGATCCCCAAGGGGATGGAGAGACAGAAAAGACTGGAAGGTATATTTGACCAAGATACAGATGAGAACCTCCCTAATCTGGAGAAGGAAACAAATATTTGAAACCAATAAGCACAGAGGACCCCTACAAAAATCAACAAAAATAGATCAACACCCTGACATGAAATTGTGAAACATGTAAATCATAGAGCCAGGGAAGATATCCTTAGAGAGCAGAAAGGGGGAAGAGTTTTCTTACATACAGAGGGAGTAACATCAGAATAAATCAAACTATCCACAGAAACCAGACAAGCTAAAGGGGATGGTAGGATAGATTCGAGGTGTAAATAGAAAGAACATGCAGCCAAGAATACTTTATTCTGCCAGCTTGTCATTCAGAATGGATGCAGAGATACAGCTTTCAGGGAAGGCAGAAACTGAACGACTATGTGACCAAGACAGACCTGCAAGAAATATTAAATGGGATTCTGTAAGGCACAAAAAAGTGGAAGACCATTCCATGTTTGTAGATCGGAAGAATAAACATTGTTAAAATGTCAAAATTTTGACAATCGATATTTTCCATGCCATTCTGATCAAAATTCCACTGGCATTTTTCAAAGGGGTGGAGCAAACAATCCTAAATTTTAAAATCAGAAGGAACACTAAATTGTTAAGGAAATGTTGAAAAAGAAAAACAAAAAAACTGGGGGCATCACGTTGCCTGATTTCAAGCTTTACTACAAAGCTGTGATCACCAAGACAGCATCGTACCACAAAAAAACAGTAACATAGACCAGTGGAACAGAGTAGAGATCCCAAATATGGACCCTCAACTTTACGGTCAACTAATCATTGACAAAGCAGGAAAAAAGTCTCTTCAATAAAAGTTGCTAGGAAAATTGGACAGCTATATGTAGAAATGAAACTCGATGACTCTCTTACACCATACACAAAGATAAACTCGAAATGGATAAAAGACCTCAGTGAGAGGCAGGAATCCATCAGAACATAGAGGAGAACATAACAGGGACCTCTTCAATATTGGCCACAGCAACTTGTTTCAAGATATGTCTCCCAACAGTGTGGAGATTCCTCAAGAAATTAAAAATACAACTTCCCTATGACCCTGCAATTGCACTACTGGGTATTTACCCCCAAAGATACAGATGTAGTGAAAAGAAGGGTCATTTGTACCCCAATGTTTATAGCAGCAATGGCCACAGTCGCCAAACTGTGAAAAGAACCCAGATGCCCTTCAGCAGATGAATGGATAAGGAAGATGTGGTCCATATACACTATGGAGTATTATGCCTCCATCAGAAAGGATGAATACCTAACATTTGTAGCAACATGGGCAGGTCTGGAAAAGATTATGCTGAGTGAAATACGACAAGCAGAGAGAGTCAATTATCATATGGTTTCACTAATTTGTGTGGCATAACAAATAACACAGAGGACATGGGAAGATGGAGAGGGAAGGGAGTTGAGGGAAATTGGAGGGGGGGGGGGCGATGAACCATGAGAGACTCTGGACTCTGAAAAACAACCTGAGGGATTTGAAGGGGTGGGGGTTGGAGGTTGGGGTACCAGGTGGTGGGTATTAGGGGGGGCACGGAAGCCATGGAGCACTGGGTGTGATGCAAAAATAATGAGTACTGTTATGCTGAAAATAAATAAAAAATAAATTAAAACACACACACACACACACACACACACACACCAAAAAAAAAAAAAAACAAACAAACACAAAACAAACAAACAAACAAAAAAACACATTGAGATACCATCTTACACCAGTTAGAATGGCCAAAATTAGCAAGACAGGAAACAACATGTGTTGGAGGGGATGTGGAGAAAGGGGAACCCTCTTCCACTGTTGGTGGGAATGCAAGCTGGTGCAGCCTCTTTGGAGAATAGTGTGGAGATTCCTCAAGAAATTAAAAATAGAGCTTCCTTATGACCCTGCAATTGCACTACTGAGTATTTACCCAAAGGTACAGATGTAGTCAAAAGAAGGGCCATCTGTATCCCAATGTTTATAGCAACAATGGCTATGGTCGCCAAACTGTGGAAAGAACAATGGCTATGGTCGCCAAACTGTGGAAAGAACCATGGATAAGGAAGATGTGGTCCATATACACTATGGAGTATTATGCCTCCATCAGAAAGGATGAATACCCAACTTTTGTAGCAACATGAACAGGACTGGAAGAGATTATGCTGAGTGAAATAAATCAAGCAGAGAGAGTCAATTATCATATGGTTTCACTTATTTGTGGAGCATAACAAATAGCATGGAGGACAAGGGGAAATGGACAGGAGAAGGGAGTTGAGGGAAATTGGAAGGGGAGGTGAACTATGAGAGATTATAGACTCTGAGAAACAATCTGAGGGTTTTGAAGGGGCAGGGGGAGGGAGGTTGGGGGAATCAGGTGGTGGGTATTATAGAGGGCATGGATTGCATGGAGCACTGGGTGTGGTAAAAAAAATAATGAATACTGTTATGCTGAAAATAAATTAATTGTAAAAAAATTTAAAAAATTAAACATAAATTAAATAAATAAATAATTTTGTAAAACTAAAATAAAATCTCTGGGAAAAAAGTGGGGGAAGATTCTGCAAATGAAAAGAAACTACAAAAGTATTATGGACCAGAAAAAAACAGAAAGCCTATAGAAACAGGGACCTTACGGTCATACAAAAGCAGTAATTTCATATCTTACAAAAGTTCCTCTCAACATGAACCAAATGAATACTCTCATTTAGAGACACAGGGTTTCAGATTCAGTAAAAAGCAAGACCCATGCATATGCTGTCTACAAGAGACTCATTTTGATCCTAACGATACCTCCTGATTGAAGGTAAGGGGATATAGAATCATTTATGCCAACAGAACTGAATAAAAAAAAAAAAAAAGACAGGGTAGTAATTCTCATATCAGACAAATTTGACTTTAAGCCAAAGGCTATACTGAGATGTAGAGGGACACTATATCACACTTGAAGGATCTATCAAACTATAGAACTATTATGAAAGAAATTAAGGAAGACCCAAAGGGATGCAAAAACTCTCCATGCTTATAGATTGGAATAATAGACATCATCAAAATGTCTGTGCTGCTGAGCGCAATTTACACTTTGAATATCATCTGTATCAAAATGCCATTGACAACTTTCACAGCACTGGAACAAACAATCCTACAATTAGATGGAGCCCAAAAAGACATCAAATCACCAGGGAAATGTTGAAAAACAAAACCAAAGCTGGGGCCATCACAATGCCTGATTTCAAGTTCTATTACCAAGTCTTAGTCATCAAGAAAGTATGGTATTGGTGCAAAAACAAACACCTAGGTCAATGGAACAGAATGGAGACCCCAGAAATGGACCCTCAATTCTATGGTCAACTAATCCTTGACAAATCACAAAAGAACCTTCAATGGAAAAAAGACAGTTTTCCATAAATGGTTCTTGGAAAATGGGACAACCACATGTAGAAGAATGAAACTGGACCATTCCCTTACACTATACACAAACATAAACTCCAAATGGATGAAGGACCTCAATGTGAGACAGAAGTCAATCAAAATGCTAGAGAACACAGGTAGTAATCTCTTTGCACTGACCATAGCATCTTCTTTCAAGACACCTCTCTAAGGCAAGGGAAAGAAAAGCAAAAATTAACTTTGGGACTTCATCAAGATAAAAAGCTTTTGCACAACAAAGTATACAGTCAACAAAACTAAGAGAGAGTCCGCAGAATGTGAGAAGATATTTGACATTACAGAAAAAGGGCTGGTATCCATGACCTATAAAGAACTTATCAAAATCAACACCCCACCAAAAAAAGCAGTTAATCCAGTCAAGAAATGGGGCAGAAAACAAGTACAGACACTTCTCCAAAGAAGACATAGAAATGGTTAATAGACACAAGAGAAAATGTTCAACATCACTAGCCCTCAAAGAAATGGAAATCAATACCACAATGAGATATCACGTTTTATCTGTTAGAATGGCCAAAATATATAAGACAGGAAACAAAGAATATTGGTAAGGATGTGGAGAAAGGGGAACCCTCTCATGCTGTTGGTAGGAATCCAAGCTGGTATGGCCACTCTGGAATACAGTATGGAGTTTCCTCAAGTACGTAAAAATACTCTGAAAAAAACAATCTGAGGGTTTTGAAGGGGCGGGGAGTGGGAGGTCAGGGTACCAAGTGGTGGGTATTATAGAGGGCATGGATTGCATGGAGCACTGGGTGTGGTGCAAAAATAATGAATACTGTTATGCTGAAAATAAATTAAAAATAAATTTAAAAAAACAGAGCTACCTTTCAACCCAATTGCACTACTGAGTATTTATCTCTAAGATACATTTGTAGTGAAAAGAAGGGGCACCTGCACTCCAATGTTCATAGCAGCAATAGCCACAATAGCCAAACTGTGGAAGGAGCTGAGATACCCTTCCACAGATGAATGGATAAAAAAGATGTGGTCCGTATACACAATGGAATATTATTCAGCCAACAGAAAGGATGAATACTTACCATTTACATCGATAGAACTGGATGGTACCAGGCAAAGTGAAATAAGTCAATCAGAGAAAAACAATCATCATATGGTTTCACTCATATGTTGAATAGAAGAGACAGAGCAGAGGATCCTAAAGGATAGGAGAAAAAACTGAAAGGGAAGAAATCAGAGAGAGAGAAAAGTGTTTTCAGAGGAAACTCTTACCTCTGGGAAACAAAGTGAGGGTTACAGAGGGAGTGGGTGGAAGTATGGGGAAGTATGGGGAAGCTGGGTGGTGATTAAGGAGGACATGTGTTTTAATAAGCATTGAGTGTTATATGCAACTAATGAGTCATTGAACATTGTGTCAAAAACTAATGATGTACCATGAGTTGAATAACTGAACATAATTATAGAAAAGTCCTTGTTTCCTTATTGATCTTTGTTTAGATGATCTGTCCATTGCTGTGAGTGGGGTGTTAAATATCATACTATTATTGTACTATTATCAATGTGCTTCTGCATTTTTTTAATTTTACTTTTTTTCAGCGTAACAGTATTCATTGTTTTTGCACCACACCCAGTGCTCCTTGCAATCCGTGCCCTCTCCAATACCCACCACTTGGTTCCCCCAACCTCCCACCCCTCCACCCCTTCAAAACCCTCAGATTGTTTTTCAGAGTCCATAGTCTCTCATGGCTCACCTCCCCTCCCAATTTCCCTCATTTTGATATTAATTATTTATATACTTGACTGCTACCAGGTTAGGGGCATAAATATCTACAATTTTTAGAAATTCTTATTGACTAAACACTTTTATTATGATATAGTGCACTTCTTCATCTCTTATTATTATCATTGAATTAAACATTGTTTGTCTGATATAAGCATGGCTACCCTGCTTTCTTTTGATGTCCACTGGCATAATCAATAATTCTCCATCCCCTTACAAACAGAAGGCATCTTTGGTTCTAAAATTAGTCTCTTGTAAGCAGGAAATGATGGGGCTTGTCCCATAAGATCTGGAACCTGACAGGGATGTCCACTCTCACTACTTCAAGGCAGTACTGGAAGACGAGCCTCAGCAATCAGAAAACAAAAAGAAATAAAAGGCATCCAAACTGGAAAAGTAGAAGTCAAACTTTCATGCTTCACAAATGACATGAAACTCAATATAGAAATGCCAAAAATTTCTGGAAAAAATTTGCTAGAACTGATGCAGCAATTCAGCAAAGTGACAGGATATACAATCAATGACCAGAAATCAACTGCATTTTTATACACTAACAATGAGGCAGAAGAAGGATAATCAAGCAATTGATCCCCTTGATGATTGGGCAAAAAAAAAAAAAAAAAAAAAAAAAAAAAAAAACACACACACACACACACAAAACAACAAAACAAAAAAACAAAAAAAAAACACCTAGGAATAAACCTAAACAAAGAGGTAAAATATCTGTACTCTAGCAACTACTGAACACATATGAAAGAAATTGAGAAAGACATAAAGAAATGGGAAAAACTTCCATGTTTTTCCATTTTCAATAAAGCAGGAAAAAATATCCAATGGAAAACAGACCCTTCAGTAGATGGTTTGGGAAAGCTTGACAGCAACATGCAGAAGAATGAAACTGAACCATTCTCTTACACCATACCCAAAAATGAACTCAAAATGGATGAAAAGCCAAAATGGGAGTCAAGAATTCATCAAAATCTTAGAGCAGGATGCAGGCAGCAACCACTTTGATCTCAGCCCAAGGAAATTCTTGACAGTCACATTTCCAAAGGCAAGACAAACAAAGGAACAATGAACGATTTGACTTAATCAAGATAAAAAGCTGCCCAGCAATGGAAACAGTCTACAAAGCTAAAAGGCAACCTCAGAGTGAGAGAAGATATTTGTAAATGCCTTATAAATAAAGGGTTAGTATCCAAGTTCTATAAAGAACTTAAACTCAGGGTGTCTGGATGGCTCAGTGGTTTAAAGCCTCTACCTTCAGTTCAGGTCATGATCCCAGGGATCTGGGATTGAGCCTCGCATCTGGCTCTCTGCTCCACAGGAAGTCTGCTTCCTCTTCTCTCTGCCTACCTCGTGGCCTACTTGTGATCTTTGTATGTCAAATAAATAAATAAAATCTTAAAAAAAAATACAGAACTTAAACTCAACACCTTAAAACACCCAAATAATCCAGACAGGAAATGGGTAGAATACACAAATGGATATTTCTCCACAGAAGACAGATAAATGGTTAACAGATGCAAGAAAAACTGTTCAATATCACTTGGCATCAGGTAAAAAATAGAAAAACAATGAGATACCACCTCACCCTAGTCAGAACAGCTAAAATTAATTGAGTCAGGAAACATTGGTTGGCAGGGATGCGAAAAAAGGGTAAACCTTTTGCACTGTTGCTGGGAATGCAAGCTGGTACAGCTACTCTGGAAAACAGTATGGAGTTTCCTCAAGATGTTAAAAATAGGTTTACTACAACCCAGCAATTCCACTACTAGGTATTTACCCCATAGTACAGATGTAGTGAAAATAAGGGACACATGCACCCCAATGTTCACAGCAGCAATGTCTACAATAGCCAAACTGTGTCAGGAGCTCAGATGTCCTTCAGCAGATGAATGGATAAAGATGCGGTTCATATATACAGGGAATATTGCTCGGCCTCCAGAAAGGATGAATACCTAACATTTGCATCAACATTGATGGAACTGAAGGGTATTATCCTAAGTGAAATGAGTCAGGCAGAGAAAGATAATTATCACATGGTTTCACTCATGTGGAATAAGGAATAGTGCAAAGGACAATAGGGGAAGGGAGGGAAAACTGAATGGGAAGCAATCAGAGAGCGAGACAATCCATAAGAGACTCTGGACACAGAGTAACATGTTGAGGGTTCAGAAGGGAAGGAGATGGGGAGATGGGGTAAGAAGGTCATGGATATTAAGGAGGGGACATGATCTAATGAACACTGGGGGTTAATGCAACTCATTAATTACTGAACACTCCAACGATGTAAAAAAAAAAAAAAACAACTAATGATGTACTGTATGTTAGACAACTGAACTTAATAAAAGAAGGATTAATACCTAAAAGCTACAAAGAACTTAACAAACTCAACACCCAAAAATCAATTAATCCAGTGAAGAAATGGGGAGAACACAAGAACAAACATTTCTCCAAAGAGGACATACAAATGGCCAATAGTCAAATGAAAAAATCCTCCACATCATTCAGCATCAGGGAAATACAAATCAAAAATACAATATGATATGACAACACAGGTGAGAATGGCTACAATGACAAGACAGGAAACAACAAATGTTGGCAAGGATGCAGTAAAAGGGGAACCCTCTTGCATTATTGGTGGGAATTCGACCTGGTGCAGCCACTCTGGAAACAATATGTCAGTGCACATCCCAGAGCTCAGGACACCCTGGGAAGTAAGACCATGGAATGACAGGTAGTGTCTCTGGAGGAGAGGAGGAATATGGTTACTTGGGAACCTCAGGGCCCTCTGAGCATGAGTCCCAGCCACAGATTCAGGTGCAGACAGAAGCTGGGAAGTGACAGGTTCCTGTAGGGCTCTGCAGTGTCCATTGCTGGGAACAAACCCATGCTTAGGGCTCCTCTATATTCCTGCCTCTGAGTCACAATTTCCCTTATAACCTCACACTCTGGAGAAATGGTTCAGGTATTCCTGAACCTTCATGATTCAGTCATCACAAGATGCTAAATAATACCAATAATCTTATTTATGTCCTCTCCATTTAAAGATGTGGTCCTGCTTATGTAATGATTTAGGTTTCAAAGGAATATTGCATGGGCTGTTATAGGGGAAGATCTGCTCCAGAGCTTAGACAAAATTACACATCATTCAATATCTACACAAAGAGGGCATCACCACCCTAAGTGGAAACTCTGCTTATTCATTAAAAATACTAACACATACCCTTACTTGGTGAAAATATTCTTTCACCATGAAAATATGGTTTTAAAAACATTGAAAATTATGGACATTCCATTTGATGTATCTGTAATGACACGGTACCTCTCTAGTGTCTTTTAAAATGCTATAACCTTATCTAAGTATCCATCTGGCACCTATCTGTACTATGGGCATCTGATCTCTATTTGAAGTCTACTCATCTATCTCAGCATTTATCTTCTTGCTGCAGGTCTTTCAGGAATATGAACATAACCTGCAAAATCTCTTATTAGACCTCTAATTTTTAGATCCTAATAATCTCCGGGTCATTAACACCATTTCCTTCACGGTAGTATTTGAGTGTCATTAACTCCATGCCTGAATTAATGATCATCTCTGTGCTGCATAAGAGCAAAGTTACCCACTTTTCTTTAAATCAAGATCCTCCTCCTCCCAGAGGTAACAGTCCCCTGTGTGAGGTGGATTTCTCAGGACCAGGGAGGCACCCTCTCAGCATAGGAACTGTAACTGCAAAACACAGAGTAGGTGCCTTGTATTGGTGTCCATGCACTTGAGGACAGAGATATCACTTACACGTTTTGCAGACATCTTGGCAGACAAAGCCCATCAGCAGAGACCATTGGGATCAAAGGTCCCCAGATGCACCCATGCTGTGCAGGTAGTTGTTCGTTTGGAGAGCTATAGCTACAAAGTGTGGATCCCATTTAGTATCCTTTTGAAAAATAGTTTAGGTTAAAATGAATTTTGAATCACTCATTTATTCAACATTTATTCTTATACTCAAAAAGTGAGGCCATCTATTGACCTGATTCCAACAGAGCTCATAGACCCAGGGCTCACCCATCCCAGACCAACATACCTTGTGAATTCAACAAGGAGATACCCACAGGTGGTCCTGGAAGGTCCAGAGGAGCCTGACTCTGTCCCTGTTGACTTCCAAGGGCAAGCTCCCTCCCAAACATGAAAACTTCTCAACCTCTAGGGTAAAATTCACTCTCAGGTGTGGGAGTTCCCAGCTCTCTTTTCAGACAGGGTGAGGTCTCTGGGGAAGAAAGAGCTGTGGTCTGGAGGAAAACAAGTCTCTAGGTCCTTCTCTGTGGCTGGTGACAGCTCCTCAAGTAGATGGTCCAGATGTCAGACATGGGACCATTGGGATGGTTGTGAGTGTCATGAGTGACGGGGCCTTGTGTGCCCAGGTGTCCTGTCCCAGGTGCTGCTTCAGGATTCAGGCTCATGACTGGTGAGGGGATCACAGACCCTGAACCTCACCAATGTTGTCTCTGGATGCTTTTTGTCATGCAGTAATTTCTGGTGGAAATGAATCCACCAACCCCAAGTGACTGGGGGCAGTGAATTGGTTTATAAATCATAGGTAAAGCACACATGACAGCGCATCCAACAAGAGCTGCATGTCCTTCTCCAGAGTCACATCCAAGAACGAGTTCTTGCAGCTGACTGATCTCAGTGCCATCAAGGTCCTGGCCATGTGTTTCTGGTAGAGACATAGTTAGGGAATGTCAGTGTGAGCCCAGACACAAACCTCCCTTCAGGAACACAGGAGAGGCTGGGCTACAGGAACAGTCAGGACAGCAGGGAGCGCTCCTGTCACCAGCGGGGGGCGCTTGGGTCACTAGGGGGAACTCAGGACACCAGGGGGTGTTCAGGCCCACCAAATACAGGGTGGGTCAGCTAGCTACAGGTGAATTGTTTTCCTTCTCAGCTATAATAATACATACTGGGCTTGGGAGTCTGGATTTATACAGGTTCTGACATTTTATTAGTATTGTATGTTATAATCATTGAGTTTCAAGGTGAAATAATTTTTACACTAAAATATATATTATATCTTCTTTGGAAATAAAAGATGAAAAATATATATTCTAAAGAAATAATAATGTGCAGCTATTTCCTCTTATCCTTTCAGATTTTATGAATATTTATTGATATTTCTAACTACAAAGCACTTGGATTTTAATATATAATTGTAAATAAATGCATAGTTTAAAAATCTAAGGTAATCTATTTATTAAATATTTTAATTAGGTATTATTATTAAGTATTTTAATACTATTTAATGTTTTTAAACACTCATTAAATATTTCAATGAAATATTCTATAAATAGTTCCTAAATAATAAGATTGAATGATGGACAAAGTATCAGTATTTGGGATTATCCATAACTGACTTCAATATTTCCATATACTATACCTGAATTAATTTTTAATTTTTCACTTCAAATGTACTCATTCATTAGACTGTTCCTTTGACAAAACCATTATTGTTCTGTGTTTTGAAAAGATGACATAATCCTGAATGCTCATCTGCACTCTTGCTTCTGTAAGGCTCTAAGAATAGCCCCCAGGATGAATGGAAGCAGGTTTCTCCCAACAGTGTCCAAGGACCAGGGGTCTCTCCCTTCTTAGATCTGGTGATTTCTTCATCATCTCTTCACTTCTCATTATCCTCACCCAGCTCTTGTCCCAAACACACAGCATGACACTTCATTCATAGAACTTTGATTGTTAGGCCTTCATATGTCTGACATAGTTTGGCAGTTACAGTTAACCACAAGACATACTAGAATCTCCATGTATTAGTCATAGTTCTCCTGAGGAACAGAAAACATAGCTCACTGGCATAGATCACTGGGGAGGCTGAGAAGTCCCATGATCTACTACCACAAGGTGGAGACCCAGGATGGCCAGTGATGTAAATCTCATCAAATTCTCAGTGGGGTCTAGCAGAGAACCTGGGGACCTGAAGGTGTAACTGCATCCAAGGGCATGGGGTGACCGGTGTCCCTGCTCAAGCATGCACACGGGAAGTAAACATGGAATTCCTCCTCCCACAGCCTTTTATTCTACTTAGAACTGTAATGGTTTGGATGATGCCCACGTCCATAGAGGCCATGGATTCAAACGCCAATCTCTTCTAGAAACAACATCACAGACACCCAGAGAAACAATGTTCAGTCCTCTCACCCATGTCCTAGTCACTTTCATACATTAAGTTAACCATCAACCATCAATGTCCCATAAACTGGGCCTCCATACTCATTGCCTTAATCACACTCATTCTGCAAAAAAAGAAAATAACACAGTCACAATTTCACAACATATTATACAAATATCCTGCATACAAAAATTTTAAAAAAGAAAAAAGAAAAAGAAAAAACCACTCCAAACCCTCGCCCAGAAGAGGAAGTGAAGAACTTCAGTGGTGTTTTCTCTTCTCATTGATATCCTTCAGTTGAAATATTATGATGGAAAGTTAAAAATTCTTCTTTTTAAATATATTTGACAGACAGATCACAGGTAGGCAGAGAGACAAGCAGAGAGAGGAGGAAGCAGGCTCCCTGCTGAGCAGACAGCCCAATGCGGAACTCGATCCCAGGACCCCAGGATCATGACCTGAGCTGAATGCAGAGGCTTTTAACCCACTGAATGACCCAGGCACCCCAAAAGTTAAGAATTCTTAAATAAAATGATATAAAGACAATGCATCTTATGTTACATGGCAAATAAAAAAGACAGGGAACAAAACAAAGACATACACATATTCACTTTAAAAAATAAGGAGGTCATGAGCATGATAACTAAGATCATTTCTGTAACTGGAAATAAATGAAAACTAGGATATAGAGCCGCTTTCATACTCTACCAATGATGTATTCTCCCTGTTGTCAGTCAAATCTTCAAGCTGTGCCAGACCATTACCTGACAGGATGACCAACATCTTCAAAACTAAACTAAATTTTTTTTTAAAAAGAAATTTAAAAAATAGAAATGCAAAAAGAAAACACAGATTTAGGTATAAAAAAGTTCAGGTTAGAAGATTATTATGGAATTTGATGTACTGGACATCTCACTGTGATGGTAAATAGGTTAAAAAAGTATCTATATAGTAATAAAAAAATTACCTAAAAAAAGAAATGAGCCAGAATTGTGGGAACGAATTAATAATAAAAATTGTCTTATGAAGTACTGGTGGTTGTTCTCTTGTCTTTTTTTTTTTTTTTCCTTTCCTGGTTGGTTTACTGGGGTAGGGGTCTGCCACCTGGGTTTTCAGTCAATGGTGTTCTCTGATTTAAGTCCTCCCGCCCCCCTCAAGGGGGAGGGCTCTGAGGAAACTTTTTTTTTTCAGGCTTTTGTTCCCTGGAGGTTTTTATATTTGTTCACTTTTGTTTTTCTCTCTTGCCTTGACTGCTTTTGATGGTTTTTGTAGGTTTAGAGGAAAGCAAACTGCACCCTGACCTCCCTCTCAGAGAGAAGCCTCAGTCTGGCTGCAGAGCCCAAATAAATCTCCCCTTGGCCACTAGCAGAGCAGGTTCCCAGTTGAGGTCCCTGGGGACTCCAGATTTTTTGCCTGTACCCAAAACCAGGGCAGCGGCAGCTGTCTGGGCAGCTCCGATGCCAGAGAGGTTCCAAGCAGCGATGGCACACTGAGATTTTCCCGCTGGCCCAGGCTGGGAGTGCCTGGTTTTTCCAGGTCCAAGAGCCCCGGGCTGGCGCCTGTGCGCACCTCTCTCAGGGAAGACCGCGGGGCGCGACTCAGACTCTGAAGCCAAGGCAGGGCACTCGCGTGGGGACTGCAAAAAGGCTGTGCTTCTGTTGGATGGTGAGGGTTCAGGCCCTCACTGGAGCCTGGGACCAAGCACTCTCAGGCGTGCTGGTGGTTCAGGGACCAAGACCTGGTTTCTCTGCTGCACTCTCTCTGGCTCTGTGCCAGGGGTGGCTATCCTGGGTCTGGGGACTTAAGCCCCTGTCCCTAACACACCCCGATTCCCAGAATTTCCCCTGGTGATCCTTTGCTCTTTTTGAGTGCTTTCTACCAGAGTCCTGAGTTAATGCTGGTCCCCAGACGCAGGGCACTCTCATATTGGGATATTACTTTCCAATGGGTCACCTCTGGTGGCTCCCTCCCCCTTTTGTTTATCTTCAGATATCAGTCCGACTTTCCCACTCTGCTTTACCTGCCCACTGGCATCTTCTGCTCCGGTAGAGATCCAGATGTGTATATTTCTGATCTCAGGCTGATTTCGTGGGTGATCAGAGTTCTTTGGAAGGTAATCAGCTCACTTTAGGGTACAGGTTGAAAGGGCGCCTCCTCCTACTTTCCCAACATCTTGTCTCCCCCCTTAATTTCTTTTTTTTTAAGATTTTTATTATTCATCAGATAGAGATCACAAGATGCAGAGGGAGAGGGAGAATCATGTGGAGCTCAGTCCCAGGACCCTAGGATCATAACCTGAGCCTAAGGCAGAGGCTTTAACCCACTGAGCCACCCAGGCACTCCTCCCTAGTTTACTATTTTTAAAAGCTAATTTATGTTGAACAAGAGACATTGAGTGTGTGACTGGATATAAGTGAGAGAAACAGTGGAGATCTCGTGTCTGTCTGCCGGTGTCCATGTGAAGTGCGGCTGGTAGAGTCTGGGGGAGAGGAGACCTTGTGAAATCCTTGGAGTCCCTAAAACTTTCTTGTGCAACCTGTGGCTTCACCTTCAGTATTTACAGGATGAGCTGGGTCTGCCAAGCTCCAAGGAAAGGGCTGCATGGGTCTAATATATTAGCTTTGTTGAAATAGCATAAATTGGAGAACCTGGAGATTTGAAAGAGTAATTGTCTCCAAAGGCAGAAGGACAGGACTGTTCCTGTTCCAGATCAACCATGTTCCAGATCAAGCATACAGGAAAGAGAATGAGGGAGTTCCTCCCTCTGCATTTCATTCCGTTCAGAACCTTAGTGGATTGGATAGTGCCCACTGGCCCAGAGACCATGGCTGCAAATACCAGTTTCTTCTGGAACAGCATTATAGGCACCCACAGAAGCAATGTTTAATCTGGGCACCCATAACCCAATCACTTTGACACATAGACTTCACTATCACACATCAACCTTCTATAAATGTGGGCATCAGTATGCATCTTCTTAAATCAAACTCATTCTGAATATAGAGAACATACATGGTCATAATTTCACCTTATATGAAATAAGTATCCTGCATATAAACCAAAACGTGAAACCATATGATAATTGACTCTCTCTGCTTAACTTATTTCACTCAGAGAGGAGAAGGGAGTTGGGGGAAATTGGAAAGGGAGGTGAACCATGAGAGACTATGGACTCTGAAAAACAATCTGAGGGTTTTGAAGGAGCGGGGGTGGGAGGTCGGAGTACCAGGTGGTGGGTATTATAGAGGGCACGGATTGCATGCAGCACTGGGTGTGGTGCTAAAATAATGAATACTGTTATGCTGAAAATAAAACATAAATTAAAAAAATAGAGGTGTCCATGTATGTATGCCATGGACTGATATATTAAAATTGTGGACTCTGAAAAACAATGTAAGGGGTTTGAAGTGGCGGGGGGGGGGTGGGAGGTCGGGATACCAGGTGGTGGGTATTATAGAAGGCACGGATTGCATGGAGCACTGTGTGGTGAAAAAATAATGATACTGTTATGCTGAAAATAAATAAATTTAAAAAAAAGAAAAACATTTTTATCTGTTAAAAAAAAAAAAAAAGTGAAACCCCTTTCCAGAGGAGGAGGTGAGGCTCTTGAGTGATGTTTGCTCTTCTTCTCAATAAACTGTAACTGAGCTATTATGATGTACAATTAAGAGTTCTTGAATGCACTGATCAAGCAAGATGGTAAAAGAGTTGGAGATTTCATTTCCTCTGCTTCCCTGAATTTAGCTACATAACTATCTAATCACACTGAACATCTATGAGTTCAACCTGAGAGGTACGGAAAAAAATGCTTGAATTCTATAAATGGAAAAAGAACCACTTTTTTCAAGGAAGGAGGGGCCAAGAAGTGAAACAAAGGAGATATGTCAACGGTGGAGGGGAGAGACACAACGGGGAGGGGAACTTCAGAAAGCCAGCCAACATAAGCGACATTGCCCCTGACAGCAAACCAGAACCTTTAGAAATCTGCTCCAGTGAGAGAAATTCCTGCTTGAAAGGTGAAGGCGGGGGGAAGAATTTTAGGTGGGACTTGTGGTCTCAGGATCATGGAGACACAGACAAATGGCAATGCCTGAACCTGCAGAGTTCCTCAGCATTGGAGCAGGGAAACTGGTTATGGTCTGAGAACTTGGGAGGGGCTCCCAGCTTACTTCTCTATAAACTCAGAGCCCTGCCAGCTCTGGGTGACAGAACTCAGTGTGGGGAAGGGATGTTGAAAACGCCAAAAAAAAAAAAAAAAAAAAAAGTGGTGGCCCACCACCATCCCACAGGAGGGGAGGCTCAGGAGTGCACATGACCAGGTGACCACTCTCCTTGGGGGATCTTGAGGACAGAAACGCATGACCTTCCACCTGCTAAGAAGGACTGGTGCAGCTGCACACCACAGGAGTCTAGACAGTGGCACATACAAAAGGGAAGACCTCTTATCCCTGAGTGTTAACTGTAGAATGGAGCTGGGATCATTCAGCTCCCAGGCTGGAGAGCATCATATGGCTATTTTTATTCTCATCCTCTAAAGAGACTCAAATGTCTTCAGGGAATAAAAGCCACATAGAAAAACTAGAAAAACCTTACACTCACTCCAACCTCTGGCAAGGGGTTGTACAACTTCACCAACACAGAGACACATGAGAATCAGTGCATCAGACCCCTCCACCAGAAAAACAGCTGGAAGAACACGCAACACCACGAGTACAAAGCACTCAGCACTGCACAACTGCAGTTCTAGGAGAAAATACTACACAGAATTTGAGGTTGTTTCTCATGATTCATTGCTATTTCAGTTTAAAATTTTCCTTTTATTTTTTCTTTTCGACTTTTTTCTATTTTTTTCCTTTTTTAAATTTTTTTCAATTTATTTATTTTCAGAAAAACTATTCATTATTTTTTCAACACCAGTGTTCCATGCATTCCTTGCTCTCTATAATACCCAACAACAGGTACACCAACCTCCCACGCCCCCGCCACTTCAATCCCCTCAGATTGTTTTCAGAGTCGATAGTCTGACATGATTCACGTCCCCTTCCAATTTACCCCAACTCCCTTCTCCTCTCTAACACCCCTGGTCCTCCATGATATTTGTTATGCCCCACAAATAAGTGAAACCATATGATAATTGACTCTCTCTGATTGACTTATTTCACTCAGCATAATCTCTTCCAGTCCCGTCCATGTTGCTACAAAAGTTGGGTATTCATCCTTTCTGATGGAGGCATAATACTCCATAGTGTATATGGACCGCATCTTCCTTATCCATTCGTCCATTGAAGGGCAACTTGGTTCTTTCCATAATTTGGTGACCGTGGCCATTGCTGCTATAAACATTGGGGTACAGAGGGCCCTTCTTTTCCTGACATCTGTATCTTTGGGGTAAATACCCAGGAGTGCAATGGCAGGGTCATAGGGAAATTCTATTTTTAATTTTTTGAGGAATCTCCACACTGTTCTCCAAAGAGGCTGCACCAATTTGCTTTTGACGAACAGTGTAGGAGGGTTCCCCTTTCTCCACATCCTCTCCAACACATATTGTTTCCTGTTTTGTTAATTTTGGCCATTCTAACTGGTGTAAGGTGATATCTCAATGTGGTTTGATTTGAATCTCCTTGAGGCTAGTGATGATGAACATTTTTTCTTGTGTCTAATAGCCACTTGTATGTCTTGATTGGAGAGGTGTCTGTTCATATCTCCTTCCCATTTATTGATAAGTTTGCCTGTTTCATGTGTATTGTGTTTGAGGAGTTCATTATAGATCCTGGGTATCAACATTTTGTCTGTACTGTCATTTGCAAATATCTTCTCCCATTCCATGGGTTGCCTCTTTGCTTTCTAGACTGTTTCGTTTGTTGTGCAGAAGCTGTTGATTTTGATGAAGTCCCAAAAGTTCATATTGGCTTTTGTTTCCTTTGCCTTTGGAGACATATCTTGAAAGAAGTTGCTGTGGCTGATATCGAAGAGATACTGCCTATGTTCTCCTCTAGGAGTCTGATGGATTCCTGTCTCACGTTGAGGTCTTTTATCCATTTTGAGTTTATCTTTGTGGACGGTGTAAGAGAATGGTCGAGTTTCATTCTTCTACATATAGCTGCCCAGTTTTCCCAGCACCATTTATTGAAGAGACTGTCTTTTTTCCACTGTATATTTTTTCCTTTTTTTTCATAGATTAATTGACCATAGAGTTGAGGGTCCATATCTGGGCTCTCTACTCTGTTCCACTGGTCTATGTCTCTGTTTTTATGTGAGTACCATGCTGTCTTGGTGACAACAGCTTTGTAATAAAGCTTGAAATCAGATAATGTGATGCCCCCAGCTTTATTTTTGTTTTTCAGCATTTCCTTAGCGATTCAGGGTCTCTTGTGATTCCATACAAATTTTTGGATTATTTGCTCCAGCTCTTTGAAGAATATCGGTGGAATTTTGATCGGAATGGCCCAAAATGTATATATTGCTCTAGGCAGTATAGACATTTTAAAATTTTTATTCTTCCAATCCAAGGGCATGGAATGGTCTTCTATCTATTTGTGTCTTCTTCAATTTCTTTCATGAGTGTTCTGTAGTTCCTTGAGTAATGAACACCTCAAACTCAACACACACGAAACAGGCAAACATATCAAAAAATGGGAAGAAGATATGGATAGACACTTCTCCAATCAAGACATACAAATGGCTATCAGACACATGAAAAAATGTTCATCATCGTTAGCACTCAGGGAGATACAAATTAAAACCACATTGAGATATCACCTTACACCAGTTAAATTGGCCAAAATTAACAAAACAGGAAACAACATGTGTTGGAGAGGATGTGGAGAAAGGGGAACCCTCTTACACTGTTGGTGGTAATGCACGTTGGTGCAGCCTCTTTGGAGAACAGTGTGGAGATTCCTCAAAAAATTAAAAATAGAACTTCCCTATGATCGTGCAATTGCAATCCTGGGTATTTACCCCAAGGATACAGATTTCGTGAAAAGAAGGGACATCTGTACCCCATGTTTATAGCAGCAATGGCCACGGTTGCCAAACTATGGAAAGAAGCAAGTTGCCCTTCAACGGACAAATGGATAAGGAAGATGTGGTCCATATACACTATGGAGTATTATCCCTCCATCAGAAAGGATGAATACCCAACTTTTGTAGCAACATGGACGGTACTGGAAGAGATTATGCTGAGTGAAATAAGTCCAGCAAGAGAGTCAATTATCATATGGTTTCATTTATTTGTGGGGCATAACAAATATCGTAGAGGACAAGGGGTGTTAGAGAGGAGAAGGGAGTTGGGGTAAATTGGAAGGGGAGGTGAATCACGAGAGACTATGGACTCCGAAAAACAATTTGAGGGTTTGAGGTGGCGGGGGTTGGGAGGTTCGTGTACCAGGTGGTGGGTATTATAGAGGGCACGGCTTGCATGGAGCACTGGGTGTGGTGAAAATATAATGATACTGTTATGCTGAAAATAAATAATTAAAAAAAAAGAAAGCAAAGAGACTACCCACGGAATGGGAGAAGATATTTGCAAATGACAGTACAGACAAAAGGTTGATATCCAGGATCTATATTGAACTCCTCAAACTCAACACACACAAAACAGGCAATCATATTAAAAAATGGACAGAAGATATGGACAGACACTTCTGCAATAAAGACATACAAATGGCTATCAGACACATGAAAAAATGTTCATCATCACTATTTATCAGGGAGATTCAAATTAAAACCATATTGAGATATCACCTTACCAGTTAGAATGGCCAAAATTAGCAAGACAGGAAACAACATATATTGGAGAGGATGTGTAGAAAGGGGAACCCTCTTCCACTGTTGGTGGAAATGCAAGTTGGTGCAGCCTTTTCGGAGAACAGTGTGGAGTCAATTAATCTATGGAAAAAAATATACAGTGGAAAAAAGACAATCTCTTCAATAAATGGTGCTGGAAAAACTGGGCAGCTATATGTAGAAGAATGAAACTCGACCATTCTCTTAACTGTACACAAAGATAAACTCAAACTGGATAAAAGACCTCAACGTGAGACAGGAATCCATCAGAATCCTAGAGGAGAACATAGGCAGTAATTACATTGATATTAGCCACTTCTTTCAAGATATTTCGCCAAAGGCAAAGGCAACAAAAGCGAAAATAAACTTTTGAGACTTCATCAAAATCAAAAGCTTCTGCACAGCAAAGGAAACAGTCTAGAAAGCAAAGAGGCAACCCATGGAATGGGAGAAGATATTTGCAAATGACAGTACAGACAAAAGGTTGATATCCAGGATCTATAAAGAATTCCTCAAACTCAATACACACAAGACAGGCAAACATATCAAAAAATGGGCAGAAGATATGAACAGACACTTCTCTAATCAAGACATACAAATGGCTATCAGACACATGAAAAAATGCTCATCATCACTAGCCCTCAGGGAGATTCAAATTAAAACCACATTGAGATATCACCTTACACCAGTTAGAATGGCCAAAATTATCAAGACAGGAAAAAACATGTGTTGGAGGGGACGTGGAGAAAGGGAAACCCTCTTCCATGTTTGGTGGGAATGCAAGTTGGTGCAGCCTCTTTTGAGAACAGTGTGGAGATTCCTCAAGAAATTAAAAATAGAACTTCCCTATGACCCTGCCATTGCACTTCTGTGTATTTACCCAAAGATACAGATGTAGTGAAAAAGAAGGGCCATCTGAACCCCAATGTTATAGCAGCAATAGCCACGGTTGCCTAACTGTGGAAAGTACCAAGATGCCCTTCAATGGACGAATGGATAAGGAAGATGTGGTCCATATACACTATGGAGTATTATGCCTCCATCAGAAAGGATGAATACCCAACTTTTGTAGCAACATGGACGGGACTGGAAGAGATGATGCTGAGTGAAATCAGTCAAGCAGAGAGAGTCAATTATCATATGGTTTCACTTATTTGTGGAGCATAACAAATAGCATGGAGGACCTGGGGTGATAGAGAGGAGAAGGGAGTTGGGGTAAATTGGAAGGGGAGGTGAAGCGTGAGAGACTATGGACTCTGAAAACAATCTGAGGGTTCTGAAGGGGTGGGGGATGGGAGGTCTAGGTACCAAGTGGTGGGTATTATAGAGGGCACAGATTGCATGGAGCACTGGGTGTGGTGTAAAAATAATGAATACTGTTATGCGGAAAATAAAATTAAATTTAAAAAAAAAAGACGTATTGAGGGAGCTAAAGGACACACACACACACACACACACACACGCACACAAGTTATGTCTCCAAAGTCAAAGGATACAAAAGCAAAAATGATCTTTTGGTACTTCATCAATATCATATCTTCTGTACATCATTGTTTTTTGATGTACTGTTTCAAGATTCATTGTTTGCATATAACACCCAGTGCTCCGTGCAATACCTGCCTTCTTTTTTTGAAATTTATTTATTTTCAGCATAACAGTATTCATTGTTTTTGTACCACATCCAGTGCTCCATGAAATCCGTGCCCTCTATAATACCCATCACCTGGTTTCCCCAACATCCCACGCCCCCCACAGCTTAAAACCCCTCAGATTGTTTTTCAGAGTCCGTAGTCTCTCATGGTTCATCTTCCCTTCCAATTTCCCCCAACTCCATTCTTCTCTCTAACTCCTAATACCTGCCCTCCTTAATACCCATCCCAGAGTAACCCATCACCCCACCACCCACCTGTCTAAATCCCTCACTTTATTCCCCATGGTCCCTAGTCTCTCTTGGTTCATCTTCCCCTCTGATTCCCACCCCTTTATTTTTCTCTTCCTTCTCCTAATATCCTCCTTGAGATTCCTTATCTTCCACGAATAAATAAAACCTTACGATAAGTGACTTTTTTTCTGCTTAACTTATTTAGCATAATTTCCTCCAGTCCAATCCATGTTGATACAATAGTGGCTATTCATGCTTTTTGATGGCTGAGTAATGTTCTGTTGTATATGTAAACTGCATCTTCTTTATCCATTCATCTGTTGAAGAGCATCTCCCGCAGTTTGGCTCTTATGGACATTCCTGCTATGAACATTGGGATTCATGTGACCCTTCTTTTCACTACATGTGTACCTTTTGGGTAAATACACAGTAGTGCAATTCCTGGGTCAGAAGATAGTTCTATTTTAAACTTTTTTAGGATAGTCCACACTGTTTTCCAATATGACTGTATCAACTTGTATTCCCACCAAAAGTGTAAAAGGGTTCTCCTCTCACCACAACCTCTCCAAAATTTTGTTGTTGTTCCTTGACATCTCATTTTATTTTGAATTTTATTTTATTTTTTTTCAGTGTTCCAAGATTCATTGTTTATGCATTGTCACTTTTTGCCCTTCTAACTGGTGTAAGGTGATATCTCAATGTGGTTTTGATATGAATTTCCCCAATAGCAAATGATGAGCACTTTTTCATGTGCCTGTTGGCTATTCATATGTCTCCTTTGCAGAAGTGTCTGTTCATGTCTTCTGTCCATTTT
The DNA here is from genome assembly GCF_011764305.1 of Mustela putorius furo. NCBI lineage: Eukaryota > Metazoa > Chordata > Mammalia > Carnivora > Mustelidae > Mustela > Mustela putorius. Next base: position 503,566 of record NW_025421844.1, read on the forward strand.
TTGATGAGATTATCTGTTTTTTGCGTGTTGAGTTTGAGGGGTTCTTTCTAGATCTTCGATAACAGCTCTTTGTCTGTACTGTCATTTGCAAACATCTCCCATTCCGTGGGTTGTCTCTGTGTTTTGTTGAGTGTTTCCTTTGCTATGCAGAAGCTTTTGATTTTGATGAAGTCACAAAAGTTCATTTTTGCTTTTGTTCCCTTTGTCTTTGGAGACACATATTGAAAGCAGTTGCTGTGGCTGATGTTGAAGAGGTTACTGTCTACGTTCTTCTCTAGGATTTTGATAGATTCCTGTTTCAAGTTGAGATCTTTTATCCATTTCGAGTTTATCTTTGTGTATCATATAAGAGAATGGTCCAGTTTAATTCTTCTAAGCATAGCTGTCCAAATTTCCCAGCACCATTTATTGAAGAGACTGTCTTTTTTCCACGGTCTATTTTTTTCTGTTTTGTCAAAGATTATTTGACCATAGATGTAAGGGTCCATATCTGGGCTCTCTACTCTGTTCCACTGGTCTATGTGTCTGTTTTGATGCCAGTAGCATGCTGTCTTGGTGATCACAGCTTTGTAGTAAAGCTTGAAATCAGGTAACATGACGCCTCCAGTTTTACTTTTGTTGTTCAACATTTCCTTAGCGATTCAGGGTCTCTTCTGATTCCATACAAATTTTTGGATTATTTGCTCCAGCTCTTTGAAGAATACCAGCGGAATTTGTGGTCCATATACACTATAGAGTATTATGCCTCCATCAGAAAGAATGAATACCCAACTTTGTAGTAGCAACATGGACTGTACTGGAAAGAAATTATGATGAGTGAAATAAGTCAAGCAGAGAGAGTCAACAATCATAAGGTTTCATTTATTTGTGGAGCATAACAAATATGGAGGACAAGGGGTGTTAGAGAGGAGAAGATAGTTGGGGTAAATTGGAATGGGAGGTGAATCATGAGAGACTATGGACTCTGAAAAACAATCTGAGGGTTTGAAGTGGCGGGGGGGGTGGGAGGTTGGGGGGTACCAGGTGGTGGGTACTATAGAGGGCACGGATTGCATGGAGCACTGGGTGTGGTGAAAAAAATAATGCATACTGTTTTTCTGAAAATAAATAAATTAATTTAATTTTTAAAAGATAAAGAAAGATGAATCAGAAAATAAATCAAAAATAAAAAAAAAAAACTTCAGAATCAAAAGAATGAAAGCTAAGCCCACTTCTCCAGGAACTGGAAGTGTACCACATTTTATGATCATTAAACTTGATGAGTTGGAATTGTCCTGTGGATCTTCTGGGGAAGGTGCCTGCCTATGATTATTCTCAGGGGTTTTTTTCCCTCATGGAAATGCACATCTTGGAAGCTGGGGACAGAACTTGGTATAAGCAGGTCTGCCCTCCACTAGGTGCCATTGTTTTGCCTCCTGATGGCACTGATGGGTAAGTTGAAGATGGCATCCGCTCTCTATGCATGGGTTGAAATTTCACATACACTCCACTCTTCAGTGAGCCCTCACAGAACAGCAATCAACCCCTTTCTCTCCAATGTTTCCATCTGAAACCCAAGTTCACCCTACCTGTGTCTGAGCTGTTGCATCTGAGGCACATTATTGAGTTTCAAAACTTCAAAATTAGAGGTTCCTTTGGTGTGGACCCATGCTATTCCTCCAGGGTAGTCTTATACATTTTGCCATTTGCCCACAGGTCTCAGGGAAGAGATAACGTGACCATATTGTGGTTCACTGTTCATGGGAAATCAGAGCAGAAACTTTCACTTAGACTCTGTTCAACAGGGTTCCAGGCTCTTTGCCTAGCATCTGTGCATCACAATGGTACTACACTTCCTTCTTGTAACTCAGCAGACCTCAGACCCTGGAATTCTGCCCCACTTTGCCACTTCAGCACCTTTATTCCGGCCATATCCACACAGTAGCACACTTCTAAAAGTTCAGATTTTGTGCTTTGCTGCTACAATACATCATGGTAGCTTCCAGAAGGAGGCTCCATCCCTGATGTCACCCCCACAGCTCTATCTGTCCCAAGTCAACTCTCTGCACCTCCTACATAACAAAAGGAGGTCAGTTTTCTATTTGAAGACTTGCAGGTTTTGTTCCTCAGACCTCTGATTGACTTCTTGGCTGCTCAGAATGATTTGGGTGACTACCTAGCTGTGTTCCAGAAATCCAAGCCTAGCTACCCCCCCCCTCCACCATCCTAACTACTGCATCCCACATTTCCTTGTAGCCAAGAGGGGTGTGATAAATTCCTTCTTCTATATATGCTGAAGCTCAAAGTTGAAATCCAGTGTTTTATTTAATTCTCTAAATAATTTAGTTCTCTAATTTAGTTCTCTCTGCTCTGATCTGGTTGTCTTATGGTTCAATTGCTCTTTGAATGAGAAATTCAATTAAATATTATGCAATTATTATATTACTTTGCATTAATGGTTGACATATGTTATCCACTTACATAACATCACTCACTAGGTGTGGGAGGCTGCAATAAGGCTTGAGATGAGGACCAAACCAGGCCCTGACTGTTGCCTCCTTTAAAGTCCAAATAACCTAACAAAAGGTTTTAGGATGGGAAAATTTGAGTAGCGCTGAGAAAGGGTCTGTGCTATGTTGTGCGCTCACCTACGTGACTTCCCACATGCTTGCTAAACCAATGAGAACAATTCGGTTGGGGTCATAAGTTTGTGGCTGGTCCTTGCTGCCCTAGTACAGCCCATAAATTACTTTCAGGTTTGCTGTATCAATACAGAACACTTGACCTGGCATCAGACATTTGGCGTCACGAGGTCTGCTTATAGTTAAATGTGAAGCTTACTATGGGAACTCGTGGTTGTTTAACTATACACAGGTGTATTTTCTTACACTATTATCGCTATATATATGGCCTTAATGCTTTGAATAAACTTAGCACTGTTGGACATCCTCCACAGTGTTCCTCCTGTCCCCATCTCTCTGCTTCTCAAGTTCTTTTCTTCATCCTCTTACCCTCATGTTCCTGGTGGATTTGTTGCACCAGCCATGACAAGTGGCACCTGAACAGGGACCTGAGAACATTTAAAGGGAATGCACATACAGGGAAGTATTTGCCCAACAGTCAGGTAAGAAGAGCCTGGGTTGATGGGTGACAGCAGAAGTAAAATAACATGGGGGTGATTGCAGTCTATGGAACAGGTCTATTTTATGACCGCTTTGCAGGCCCTTATGAAGCAAAAAAGGTCCAGGTCTCTAAAAGAGCTTTGCAGATAATTACATAAATAAGCCTTCTTTCTAGTATACCCAGTTTGCTGGGCCATCCCTAGCAAAGGGGACTCTGACTTTCTCTCTCTCCGTTTCCCCCTAACAGACATGGGGGGGCTTCTCTCTCACTCATTTCTTGTGTTAATGGCTACAACTGAAGCCAACTGGGGGTTAGTATAACTCGAGACAGAGACTGTAGGGAATATTCCCAAGCAGCTGCCGAAACTCTCTTTGTTTCGGGGAAGTTTCCCTGTCTTCTCTGGCTCGACTTGGACTGCTTAATCCCTTCCCCCTTGCTGGTGGGAAAGCATGGAGTCTGCTCCTTTCTTGAAGCTGATGAGCTCTAAAACTGGAAATTCTTTCTCTGCCTCCTAGCAGCACTTTATTTCTTCTGTCTCCCCCTTCTCCTGTTTCTGCACCAACATGCGTGCAGCCTGCATGACTAGACTCCAGATCATGCACCATGGCTCCTTTTCTCTTCACTGTCAAGGAGAAAGAAGAGCACCCCCTGTGCCTAATGCCCCCCACTCCAGATCTCCCACTCGTGTCTCAGGTAAACATTCAAAGTGGAGTGGGCCCAGGTGGAACATAAATCAGTATTGGAACTAAGTTAAGTTTGTTGGTTTAATTAAGATAGACATGTCTTTGAAGTTACAACAGTGAATGTGAAGCTTTTATTTTATCAAAGTTTACAGAAGGCCAAATAAGCTCATGTTATTTGATAAAATCTGTTAGCAAAGAAATGACTAAACTGATAGTTTATTGTCTGTCTCAAGGTTTTAATGGGTACATAAGTGGTTAATATTAGTCTTCACTAAATATTAAGGTGTTTCTAAGAGTACAAAATTCTAGTAACTGTAAGACTGATAAAAATAAAGTAAGCAACTCTATGGAAAACTAGATGATATGTAAGAAATATTAAAGGGATGAAATACATTTTATTAAAGATAATTTTAATAAAGGTAATTTCGTCCTAAATAAGATGGTTGTTTGGAAGAAAATGGCTTGGGACAAAATCAAAATGCAGAAGAAAGTTTTAGAAGGTTTATGAAGGGAAATCTTCAGAAAAGGAGAAAAAGACCAGAAGCCTGATCCTGTCCTCCACAGAGGATGCGATTTTTGTTTGTGTTTTTTCCTCAGGAAGAGGATACCCCACGCTGGCTTCCAGAAAGGTGGTGCCAAATCCTTGTGTCTCCAACAGAGGATGGCTCGCCTCACGTTGAATGGCCAGAAACAGAGAGAGAAAAAAAGATGCCCCCCCCCCCTACAGCTGGAGGGATGCTTCATGCAGAACTCTGGAAACTGGGTTGCTGCCCTCGGACCAATCGGAGTGCAAATAGATAGAAATGGTTATAATGCCACAAAAGAATTCAATCTGACTTTGCAGGCCTGTGTTCCTAGGTCGTTTTTTTTTTACTGGTAGTGGGCTCAGGATCAATAGTTCTCACTTCTTTCCAAGGGGGACATCTATTGTATAATATCCATTGTGACCATTGTGTATTAACAAATTGTCTACTTGTGTCCCTGCCTTCATCAGGCAGATGGGACTTCAACAGGTCCCATGATAGTGTTTGTAACTATGCAACCTCCATATATGTTATTACCTGTGGAAGTAGAAGGACCTTGGTATGCTAATTATGGTTATCAGTTTTGCCCTTGAATTGCAGTTGCAGCTCAAACAAGTCAAACGTTTTCTGGGTCTATTGATAGCAGGAAGAGCAGCACTAGTAAACAGTCATTCTGGTTGTTTACTGGACTCTTCATTATACTGCCTGCTTTTGTTGTAATACAATGCATTGTACAGATTCGTACTAGGACAGCAATTATTACATGCACAAGCACAAATTCATATGCTTGACTTATTTAAAAAGGAAGGGGGAGATGTGGGAGGCCGCAATAAGTCTTGAGACGAGTACCAAACCAGGTCCTGACTTGAACCTCCTTTAAAGTCCCAATAAACCTAACGAAAGGTTTAGGATGGGAAAAAGTTGAGCAGCATTGAGAAAGGGTCTGTTCTATGTGTTTGTGCGCTCGCCTATGTGACTTCCCACAAGCTTGCTAAAACCAATGAGAACACATTCGGTTGGGGTCATAAGTTTGTGGCTGGTCCTTGCTGCCCTAGTACTCCCCATAAATTACTTTCAGGTTTGTTATATCAATACAGAACACTTGACCTGGCATCAGCCATTTGGCGTCACAAGGTCTGCTTATAGTTAATTGTGAAACTTATTATGGAAACTCATAGTTCTTTAACTAACACAGATGTATTGCTTCTACTATTATAATATCACTATATATATGGCCTTAATGCTTTGAATAAACTTAGCACTGTTGGACATCCTCCACAGTGTTCCTCCTGTCCTCCACCCATCTCTTGGCTTCTCAAGTTCTTTTCCTCACCCACTTACCCTCACATTCCTGGTCAATTTGTCACGCCAGTCATAAACGACTAGGAGACTCAGAGAGGAATGCACCTCCTTGCAGTGAGTCCGGGGGCTAGGATCAAGTTGTGAGGGGTGCTCCCCAAGGACAAGAAGTGCAGGAATTATTACTAGCACCAATCCTGTCTCTGATCAGTGAACACCCAGGTGAATTTTGGATGACATGGCGAGTGTTGCAGTATTCCTGATGCACAAGATCCCTTCAGGGAAGGAAACTGGAAGATCTGGAGACAGAGTAGAGGTCCTGTACTCATCCGGCAAGGTCAAAAGAGTCTGAGCTAATGCGGGCGCCTGGGTGGCTCAGTGGGTTAAGCCACTGCCTTCGGCTCAGGTCATGATCTCAGGGTCCTGGGATCACAAGCCCCGCAATCGGACTCTCTGGCTCAGCAGGGAGCCTGCTTTCTCTCTCTCTCTCTGTTCTCTGCCTGCCTCTCTGCCTACTTGTGATCTCTCTCTGTCAAATAAATAAATAAAATCTTAAAAAAAAAAAGAGTCCTGAGCTGAGAAAACAGAGATAGATCAGAGCGGCTGCACCCTGAAGTTGAACTGGAATTGAATTTCCCCTGCTACATTTGTTGTCAAACAAAGTCCCTGGTAAATCCTTCAAACAGGTTGAAGGGCAGCATTATTTATTTATTTATTTAGCACTCCCTTAGGTTGAATTATTAATTGAAAGTCAAAGGACATGGAAAACTAAAAAAAAAAAAAAAATTTTAAAAAATTTTAAAAATAGTTAAAGAAAATCCATCAAAAACTCACAGTGAAAAATGTTCATCATTAGCCCTCAGGGAGATTCAATTATTTCCCCTGATTCTGTTTTCGTGGGGTTTCTAAGCTGTTTGTTCCACGGCTTCCTCCTGACCTTCCCCTCTATCGTTTTGTCCTCCAGATCACTAAATTCTATCTTCTGTCTCAGTTACCCCCTAGCTTTCAGAGAGTTTAGATTAGATTGGAACTGATTGAGAGGCATTGTGAAACCTCCTCCCTGGTAGCTTTCAGCTCACCCAAACATTGGTGTGGAACATCCTGTCTGGTGGCTTTCAGTTCAGCCCTAATCACTTCCATTTGGTCATCAATGGGCTTTCTCCAACCTAGCTATTGCCTGGGCATAATTGTTAGCCCTGAATGCTCTTTCTGACATATGGTCTATGTTGAGTATCTGTTATCTCTGTTGCGAAGGGCCCATCCTCTGTATTTTTCCTTCGGTTGGACATTCCTCCTCCTAGTCATTTTGGTGAGATGACTGAACAGATGTAGCTGGATGTATCAACTGT